>NC_092723.1:148660226-148984913 GCF_047496885.1 Scyliorhinus torazame | reverse complement strand
TATGAACACATGTTAGACATATGGAGAATTTCAGTTTGTTCAACAGTTCTCAAATACCTAGTACTGCTTTTACAATGCAAATCTGTTTACACGCTTTCTTCAGTGATATCAGATTTCTGTCATTTTAACAGATTGAAGCTATGGGAAATGGAATATATTAAACATCACAATAAATAATACAATAATATATTGAACATTGGAAGGATTAAATATTATAAACATTGTAACAATGAACAATTAATTCAGAACACTGAAAGCAATGTTATTGAGAAAACAAATGAGTTAATAAGTTAGTAAGTTAATCTGATGTAATTTTACATCTGTTGAAAAGTATGTTAACTTTTGTTCAACAAAATGGTACAGTCCACACATAGGGAAGCAATATTCTTAGAGGCGGCTTTTTTGTCACTTACAAATTACAGATTTGAATAATTAAAAACCTACATTGCTTTATATTTAATGATATTTGCCTCAGCTAGTCAACGCCTTGAAAATGGTTGGAAACTTGTGTTTTTGATGGTATTTAAAAACGAACCAAGGTACGGATGTCATGGGAAGTTTTCAGGGAAATATAAAAAATAAAAAATATTTGTAGTTTTCTGAAGACCTCGAAAGAGGCAAGTTGTCTAATTTACTTGCCACATACAGTGCTATTCTTTTAGTGTGCATAGAGTCAATTATATCTGGTTATATGCCACAAAAAATTAACATTCTTGCAAAGAAATCATCACACGCAAACACATAAATTGCAAACAGAGGAGGGTCGGGGAGCAAGTCAATTTTGTCTGGAGATAAAAGAACTGTCATGTATATGATTGCCTGTGAAAAGAAAGAGGGCATCTACACCTTGTTATCATCAGTTAATTAGCTACTACAGTCAGGCATGCACATATTTGAACATATACCATGGTAATAAAATATATTATTCAGATGCAGACAAACAAAGATGACAGCACTTGAATAAACCGAAAATACAATTTGCCAGACAAAGGGGCTGAGTTAACTCAAAAAATAAAATGGAATGAAAATGTGCACCGTGATGGTTTACAAACAACACTATCACCTTTTGCTCTAAATGAAATGTTCTTCCAATGCAAATACTGTGTGCTCGCAGTTGTGAGCTGCTCCAAATGCGATTCACAATCTGAGGCAGCGACCTTTAGTGAATGTAGATGACAGAAGTAATTCACTAGGCAGTAACACCCATGTTATGATCTTCAATATAAATTCTTCCGTTAGTGAGACTTGTACACATGACCTGGGAGCACACGCATTTACAGCATGAAAGACAGCACTGGAAAACCTGCACCGCTGCTTCGCAATAATCGTGAATAAAAATAAAATTAATAACAGATTTGAAAATGATGTAGTGATACAGTGTGATGTCTCGGATGCTATCACTATTCTGAAGCAATTTCGTGGGAAGAGGAGCGCTGCCAATCTCATTTTCCCAACAAAACGGCTGCTTTCATTCTCCTCTCTTTAAAAATATTCTGACAATATCTGGCATTAAATTCAATAACAGAATTAGGATAACATCGGATGTCAAGTAAATCAATATAAAATCAATTATATTGTCAAAAGTTAGATGTATTGCTTGCAATTTTCCATTTGATGGCTGAAATGAAACTGATACAGCATTTGTGGTCAGCAGCTTTAGTTAAGGGCACGTTGTGATTCCAGCAGCGCGAGGAAATTGCCTTTAACTGTCACAAAATGGAAGACATTAATATATCTAAAACGTGGGCAAATCAAAATAAATATATTGAAATGTCCTTCTTCTGATTTTTATTTCAACGGAATTACAAAATTTAAGGTCGAAGAACTCTGTCGTTACAGTTATTGCTGACTAGCTAAAATTATCTGAAGTAACTTCCATTTATAAAAAAAAATCTCCCGGAAATTCTGTCCTCAAGAAACGAAACGCTTATATCCGCCGATTCTTATTTTTCTCCTTTATATATAACATGACAGCCTCCAGGTAAAATATGACTACTTTACAGCCTTACTTATAAAAACAGTGATGATGGGCCCTTCTCTACAAGAGCCACCTCACAATAGCATTTATCTTGCAGTGCTCCCAAAGACAGACTTGCAGAGTGAGTTCCGACCTACTTCAGGAGGGCCACAGCTTTTTATCTGTCGGAATCGAGTATTGAACGAAACAGTCTGGATTTGTTAAAGCAATTTTAAATCCCACTTGCACAGCACAAGTTTGTCAGCAAATGCTGTGAACTAATTTAATTTTTTTCCTCTTTAAAATAGAATAAAACGCGCAAATCACTTACGTTGTCCTGATATATGGGAAATGTTGATTTTTTAAATTGTTTTGTTGAGTAATAAAGCATCAGATTGCATTATTCTTCCAACAGACAATGAATTCATTGATGATTACTGTGTATGGTAAATACTCCATTGTGAATGACCCTGATATAAAGATGACTCTGGCCTGAGCAAATAATCAGATATTATTGTTGATTATTTGTTGACTTTTTCAGATCTCTTGTGCAAGTTTTAATGACAGCATGTTATTTGTAATACATTTCCTTTTGATTGTCTCAATTAAGTTGCATTGCTTTTCACCAGTATTTTCTGTAATACTGTAAGGCTTTAGGTTCGCTGCTGGATTCATAGTATTTGGCCAAGACACACACACAGCGCAAATCAACAACATTATGCAAGTAAACTATAATTTACTGGTGAAATCATCAGCTAATAACACCTCATACCCTGTCTGTGTTCTTCATGGTTACAAAGTTCAGGCTATTTAAAATAATGCATGATAACAGTTGTACTGTGGATTTAGTGACTATCTCCCATAGTTGACAGAATTCAAAACTGAATTTCGACAGAAATTAATAGATTTATTTTACAGAAGGAAGGGTGAGAGGAATAGGTTGTGAGGTTCAATCAGGAGCCTATGAATATTTGAATTTTTAGCCTTTGTAGGATCTCAAAAATACCTTTTTAATCATGTGTTTATTTTATATTAAGCAGTTCTGTTTCAGATGATAACATGGGGTGAAATTCTCCAGTATCGGCTCGATGTCCGCCGACTGGCGCCCAAAACGGCGCAAATCAGTCGGGCATCACGCCGCCCCAAAGGTGCGGAATGCTCCGCATCTTGCGGGGCCGAGCCCCAACCTTAAGGGGCTAGGTCCGCGCCGGACTAATTTCCGCCCCGCCAGCTGGCGGAAAAGGCCTTTGGTGCCCCGCCAGCTGGCGCGGAAATGACATCTCCGGGCGGCGCATGCGCGGGAGCGTTAGTGGCTGCTGACGGCATTCCCGCGCATGCGCAGTGAAGGGAGTCTCTTCCACCTCCGCCATGGTGGAGACTGTGGCGAAGGCGGAAGGAAAAGAGTGCCCCCATGGCACAGGCCCGCCCGCGGATCGGTGGGCCCCAATCGCGGGCCAGGCCACTGTGGGGGCACCCCCCCGGGGCCAGATTTCCCCACGCACCCCCCAGGACCCCGGAGCCCGCCCTCGCTGCCTTGTCCCGCCGGTAAGGTAGGTGGTTTAATCTACGCCGGCGGGACAGGCATTTTAGCTGCGGGACTTCGGCCCATCCGGGCCGGAGAATCACGGGGGGGGGGGGGCCCGCCAACCGGCGCGGCGTGATTCCCGCCCCCGCCGAATATCCGGTGCCGGAGAATTCGGCAACCGGCGGGGGCGGGATTCACGCCAGCCCCCGGCGATTCGCCGACCCGGCGGGGGGTCGGAGAATCTCGCCCATGGTGCTTCTGGTGTGTTACCTTCACAAATTAGTTTGCAGAAAAGTGGTGATCACATTTGGCCAACTTACAAGCAAAGGAAGGCACGGGGACAGGTGTGCTGAGGGTGAATAAGGATGACAATCGAAGGACAGTGTTTTGGAGTGAAAATGCTCGGACATGTTAATAGTATATTAGAGATAAAGAGAGCACATCCTCAGATGCAGGAGACATATAGAACAATGAGCCGTTTTAATGAAAAATTGTTGGTGCTTGAAACAGCTAAGGGATTTAAGAGTAAAAATGGATATACTGCAGTATTAGTCTCAAACTGGGGATGAAAAGAATAGTGTAGTTTGGTTGAGGAACATCAAATATTTCTAAAAATTAAAACTCATCATAAGCTTCCAAAACTGCACTATGAAACATGACATTTTGTTACTCATTTCCTAAGGGCAATTTATCATGGCCAATCCACTTAACCTGCACATCTTTGGACTGTGGGAGGAAACCGGAGCACCTGGAGGAAACCCACGCAGACACGGGGAGAACGTGCAGGCTCCACACGGACAGTCACCCAAGCCGGGAATCGAACCTGGGACCCTGGAGCTGTGAAGCAACAGTGCTAACCACTGTGCTACATGTGAACAACTTTGTTTTGTCTGGGTTTGCCGCAGTTCAATAGATGAATAGCTTTCCGTTTATTTCCAAGTGGGTACCCTGAAGCTCAAGTGAAATGATTATTAATTTATTTAGCATGTGCATAGTCACAGACCCAAACAATAGCCTTGTCAGTGGCGAGATGGAGTTGTTAAGGTCACTTTCAAGTTTAAGTCAGTGAACACATCTCAACAATGTCTTTGTTTGGACTCCACCAGAGGTGCAGACTGGGTGGTCTTGGTAGCCCGACTGATGTTAAGTGGTTGCACAGAGGCCTTGGCCTGTCGAGAACAGTTTAAAAGGCCCCACTGTCACAATGTTGCTCAGGACTGTGAGCCAGGGAGGTGAGTTGGTTGAAGAGTACCTGTGATTAACATGCATTGTTGAGTTGAGTCACAATCGATAAGTGTAACGTGGGCAAACTAGTACAATATTGGTGGGCAGTAGTCCGCAGTTGAGCACTTGAGTAATGTTAGGTATGTTGGGTCTTGACCTGTGATCCCCATGAGGTACCAGCCATGCAGTGGGATGACCAAACATGACCATCTTTCTGCTCGAACACGTGGTTAAGCCTCACTTAAATTGAATGGGAGAGTTGTCAGAGCGAACTCAGGAGTCTAGAACATAGCCAAAAATTATAAACAGGCCTTTCAGGAACAAAGTTAGGAAACACTTCTATGTGTAAACTGTTGTAGAAGTTTATGGCTCAGATTTTCAATGGGCAAAACTCGGTTGCAGAAGACCTGCCTCCATATCTGACATCCAATTTTTTGCCAGTAGGGGAAAGGGCACTGGGTATGATTCATAAAAGAGGGAAATTCGAGTTCAGCAAGACCATTTGAATTCAGTGCTCCATTTCGGCTGTTGCAAGTACCTTAACCCACAATGCAGGAGTCATACATTCGTGGAGTAGATGTAAATGTTCTTGAAGGGTGGATAAGGTGGATAACTTCATGATATGAAGTTATTTAAAGCCCCAACCCTTAAAAAAATAAAAATAAATCAGGTTGCAGGTGTCTGTGAGTGTTTAAAATACTTTATTCAAGCAGTTTCAAAAGCTGTTTGTTGACATTTCCCGAAGACTTCTTTATGATTGTGCAGATGATTTTGAAAAGCTACAAATATGTCAGTGGAGTTGGGAGGTTCTAAGTTCACTGTTTGATTGACAGTTTACAAGGCTATTAAGGGATTAACTTTGATGTGGGATATGAACATAATTCTGCTTGTATAAGAGATTAACCACTTGAGCTGTAAAAGGTAAGAATGTTTTTTTAAAAATTGGATTTTGGTTATGTGGTGAAGGATTAATAAGAGTTTTAAAACTTGGACTGGATTTTACATGCCCCTGCTAGTCGTATTTTCAGCTGAGCAAACACACAAAATAGGGTCATTGCCAATCCCAGCATCTTCCCACACACCCCTGAGCGAACACCCTTAAATCACCTTGTTAACACGCCAATTAACCCCAATAATATGCTGCCAATTCCATAATATAGTTGGCATGAGCGTATGTACAAGAGTGGGAAGGCCATCCGCTGTCCACCTGGGCGTCTCCTGCCATGGCCAAGTAGAGCAGTTGGTTCAGGAATCTGGGGCGGGTTTCTGCGGGAATCGGCGGAGCGGGCAACTCCGGCGCGAAGGTGTGGCGTGAATCACTCCGGCATCGGGCCGCCCTGAAGCTGCGGAATCCTCTGCACCTTCAGGGGCTAGGCCGGCGCCGGAGTGGTTTGCGCTGCGCCGGCCGGCGCGGAATGGGCTTGGCACCATGCCAACAGGCGGCGAAGGGCCTCCACCAGCCGGCACGAGTTGGCACATGCGCAGGAGTGCCAGCGCGTGCTGGCGTCATCCCAGCGCACGTGCAGGGGGGGTTCATCTCCACGTCGGCCATCGCAGAGGTCCACAGCAGCCGACGCGGAGGAATAGAGTGCCCCCACGGCACAGGCCTGCCCACGGATCGGTGGGCCCCAATCGTGGGCCAGGCCACCGTGGGGGAATCTCCCGGGGCCAGAGCCCCCCGCGCCCCCCCAAGGACCCCGGAGGCCGCCCGTGCAGCCAGGTCCCGCCGGTAAGTACCTGTTGTAATTTACGCCGGCGGGACCGACCAAAAGCGGGCGGCTACTCGGCCCATCGTGGGCCAGAGAATTGCCGGGGAGGCTGCTGCTAGCGGCTGCCGACAGGCGCGGCGCGATTCCCACCTCTGCCAAATCCCCGGTGCCGGAGAGTTCGGCAGCCGGCGGGGCGGGATTCACTCCACCCCCCAGCGAGTCTCTGACCCGGCGGGGGGGTCGGAGAATCCCGCCCCTGGTGTCAGGGATACGAACCGCCTGTCCTGTCTAGCGGAACTGGTTTTGGGTGAATCACGCCTTGATGCTGGGAAGTTGGCTTGGGAATCGGTGCTTCTCTTGGATCACCTTTCTTGCTGCCAGACTTGGAGGATCTTGTAAAGATGCGTCTGGTGATACTTACACAGTGCTTTGAGGTGACTGCTGTAGATTGTTCAAGTCTGCAAAGTATACAGCAATGCAGGGATCACTGCTGTCTGGTAAATCATGATGATAGTCCCTGATTTGAGATCCTGGTCCTCAAATGGTCTTTGCCTCAGTTGACCGAAGGCTGAACTGGCACTGGAGGCAATGAAGGATTTTGATATTTTCCGAGATCTCGCCGCTGATCTTAATCGATGAGTGGGAGCTGGTTGGATGAGCCCTTAGTTTTCTGAGTGTTACTTGAAAGGTCCATTTTCATATGCTTCAGAGAGGGGGTCGAGAATGACCTGGAGTTCAGTTTCTAGGTAGGCTCACTCACTAGTGGCATGTGCGTATTGAAACTCTATTATTGAGGGTGGAGCGGTTTTGGTTTTGTATTGAAGGCGGCATATGTTCTGTAGATTATCTCCACGCCTCTTGGCAATTTGCTGGAGGTGAGATGCAGTACAGCATTGCAAAGAGGAAAGTAGAGAGGAGAGTTGGCGTAATGACACAGCCTTGTTTGACCCGGTTTTCACTGAGAAAGGGTTTGTGGTGGTTTTGTTGGTTCACAGCTTGCATCTCATTGTGGGCTAGGTGGATGGTGGTGACTTATTTCTGAGGCCTGCCAAATTTATATGGAGCTAGGTACAGATCAATCACAATCACATTGAATAGCAGAAGATGCTTCAGGGGCAAAAGGGCCAACTCCTGTCGCTATGTTCTGAATGTGTTTAGTACAGTGGGAAATGTGGGAACATATGGACTAATATTGGCCTGAAGCAGCACTTTAATGAGGAGGGCTCAGGAGATCAGAGGAACAATGAAACAGCTGATATAACCGACAGAGAAATGTGGAGGGCACACTCAGCTGCAAAAAGTTAACTGAACAAGGTCTTTTATGCTTAAAAGTCCCAAAACAAGGGGAAAAAAATATATTGTCAGACTTGCTTCCAACTTGACTGCTCTTTATGATCCCTTTAAACAATATTGCAAATTACTTAAACTGTCCATAATTTGTGGCAGATTGTGGCAGGTCATCTGGCCCCAAAACAAATTTACGAATGATGTTCAGAATGGTGTTTCGGAATTCTTGTCAGACTGCTGACACATTAAGAGAGTAAATAGGCTCATAGTGAGATATGTTCTACCCCATAGGTCTCCAGTCAGAATTCTCAAAATGGATTTCCTGCTCTCCAAAATCCATCAGCAACCTTTCAATGTTGAAAAATTCTACCCCAAACCTATAAGAACAGTGATGTATTCCATTGGCCTGGAACGCAACTGGATCTGAATCCACCCAGTCCTGCCAGAGGAAATGGTCCCTTTCTCCGACAGCAAACTTGGAAATCTATCTCTTTTTGCAGACGACCTGAAGCCTACTTAGATTGTTATACCAGGTAACAATTGCACTCTGACAGACCACAAGGGTGCCTCGGTGTGGAATGAAAAAAAGTGTTCATTTCCTGCCAGTTAGGTCATTGATATCTGAGACAATTAGTGGGATACATTTTACTGTTGCCACCTGGTCATTAATCTAGTCGGATAGATTATCTGCCAATGTAAAACCCATCCAATTTTCATCTGATCGGAATCAATAGGATGAGAAATAAGTGGGTTTCACATTAGTGAGTTTGAGTAATCAAGACGCAGATATGAGGAATAAGAAGGAGGCAAAGAGAAAAAAAGAGTGAGGAAGAAATTCCAGAACATCATAAGGGGTATTTCTACTGATTCTTGCAAGATTTATTGTTCAAATTGTGTGACGACAAAATAATCTCTCTGCTCTTCGACAGAACCTTGGGCGGGATTCTGTGATCCTGAGGCTAAGTGTTGACACTGTCGCAAACACCGTCGCGTTTCTCAACGGCATCAACATGGCCTCAGGATCAGCAATTCTGGCCCCTACAGGGCGCCAGCATGGCACAGGAGTGACCCACGCCGCTCCAGCTGCTGATCTTGGAGTGAACTGGGAGCCGCGGGGTCCGCGCATGCGCAGTGGCACTAACGCGCAGTGGCTCCCTTCAACGCGCCAGCCCCGACGCAACATGGCGCAGGGCTACAGGGGCCGGCGCGGAAGAAAGGAGGCCCCCAGCCAGAGAGGCCGGCCCGCTGATCGGTTGGCCCCGATTGCGAGCCAGGCCACATCGGAGGCCCCGCCCGGGGTCGGAACCCCCCCCCCCCCCCAGACTCTTCAACGCCGAGTCCCACCGGCTGAGAGCCGGTGAGAACGGCGCTGGCGGGACTCGGGTTTTTTACGACGGCCGCTCGGCCCATCCCGGGCTGAGAATCGGCGGGGGGCCTCGAACAGTGGCATCAGGGCAGCGTGGTGCAATTCGCGCTGGTCGCGAGGATTCTCCGGCCCCAGGCTGAGAGAATCCTGCCCCTTATGTTTTAACAGCCCAAAAAGGCTTGTTTGTTAGAGCTGTTGATTCATGAAGGTCCATGAAGTGGTATATTTGGAATAGACGATGAACAAACCCATGCAGTTAGGTTCACATCGGAAATGCAAAATTTGCTCACAGTGAATTGCCAGCCCTTCATGCAGTGTACTCAACTTTCTCTGCACTGGCCTTTTCATATGGTTACAGGAACCAAGGGAAAGTAATGTTGGGATGGGTGTGCACATATTGCCATGATGTAGCACCTATGCGCCCGTTTAAGGCCTGAAGAATCAGAGTGTGCAATCACACCTCTAGGCCCGACTGTTGAATTTTCAAGGATCGATAGTGCTGAACCATATAGGTGTGATCGGCCGACCTTGTTACACTGGCGCTCAAGTGAAACGAGGCCGGTGAATAGCAGGAGAAACCAAAGGCTAGATCCGCGCCAGGCGCCAAATAGTTTGCGATGCAACCGGCCCGCTCCAGTAGGTGAAATCGGGGTCTCGCCGTAGCATGGCAAGAAACCAATTATCACCACTTAAGCCCAATTTCCATTCAATTATCGAGAGCCACTCCTTATCCAATGGCCTCCGGTCATTCAGCGGCCTCCCAGCAAGTTCTCATGCTGGTGCCGATTAGTACTCCTTTTTTGAAACATTATCCTGGCGGAGATGAGGAGGTGAGTAGTCATCTTTGCTCACAGGCAAAGAGCCCGGGGCACTGGGCTTGCTGCCCCTGTGCTCAGAGGGGAGCGGGAACCCTCGGCTGGGGCTTGGGACTATCCGCAGGGAGGGTGGGGTGTGCGATGGGGGGGGGCAACCGGGGGCAACCGCTCGTGGCACCAGCATGCCAACCCCTGGATCATGTGTACTCGGTCCAAGGGCAACACTTACATACATAGATACATAGAAGATAGGAGCAGGAGGAGGCCTTTTGGCCCTTCCAGCCTGCTCTGCCATTCATCACAATCATGGCTGATCATCCAACTCAATAGCCTAATACTGCTTTCTCCCCATAGCCTTTGATCCCATTCTCCCCAAGTGCTATATCTAGCCACTCTTGAATATATTCAATGATTTAGCATCAACTACCTCCTGTGGTAATGAATTCCACAGGCTCACCACTCTTTGGGTGAAGAAATGTCTCCTCATCTCTGTCCGAAATGGTTTACCCTGAATCCTCAGACTGTGACCCTGGTTCTGGACCCATCCCTGCCTGTCTGCCCCATCAATGACCCATAACCCCCACCGACTGCCGAGGCCTCTGGCGGTGCAGCTGAATGCTAGAGCCTCTAGGGAATTGGCAATCGTGGTTAAGTGAGCATTTCACACAACCTAAATGTATCCTCGTGGGTGGGTGGGCCATGTAGCATGTGGGAGGCATTGTCAAGCATCCCGATCAGACCATGATGCCTGGACAAGCAGTTGCCAACATACGAACACCCAGGGGATGGGGCACAGCTCCGGGGGACATGTCCACGGCCGTAGGGCGGGTGAGTGCCATGGGGAGGGGGCCAGCATCCGGTCCAGTTGACGTTGTGAGCAGGTGTCTGGGGTCCGCTGTGGCTGGGAATACATGGGCAGGGAGTTCCGGGTTGGGGGGATGGGGTGGGGTGGGGTGGGTTGGTGGGGGAATGGAGGGTCCGGCGTGGGAGCCACATCTGTTCCTCACTCTAACACCCTCTCCCAATTCTAGACAGATATTGAATGCTATGGCAGGGATGTTGGGCGCAGAGGTTGCCCTAGTGGTGCTAGTGCAACACGATGTGGCCAGATGCCGAAGAAGGCAGCAGCAGCAGCAGCCCATGTGTCAGACCCGCCCCACACCCTGAGAACCCGGCTGCCCATCAGGTCAGGGAGGGATCCAGAGGGGGAATCCCGCAACGGCCCAGTGTGTCCAGACGATGCTGGTCCTTTGAACATATGACGGACAGCGCGTGACGCAGGAGGCTCCGCCTCAACAAGGAGACAGTGCGGCACCTGTGCCATGTCCTCGCGGACTTGACACCACATGGAGGAGGAGGACACCTGCAGCCCTGGACTTTTACGCCATGGGAACATTCCAGGGCACGAGCGGAGACCTGTATTGTGTCTCACAGGCAACAGCCCATAGGTGCATCCGGCAGGTCATGAATGCCCTGTATTCCCGGGCGGAAGACTACATCATCTTTGGCATGGACCAAGCCCAGCAAGATGCCCAGGCAGCAGGTTTCTCTGCCATCACTGAGATGCCCCAGGTCCGGAGGGACAGAGATGCCACGCATGTTGCCCTGTACTCACCGGGCCATCTGGGGATGCCCTATGTTAACAGAAAGAGGTTCCACTGCCTGAACATACAACTCGTCTGCGACCACCAGATGAAGATAATGAATGTGTGTGCACGTTTTCCGGGAAGTGTGCACGACAGCTAAATTTTGGGGCAGTCGGTCATCCCTGCCCTCTTCGAGGAGCGCCACAGGCTGGCTCTTGGGGGATAAGGGGTATCCACTGAGGACCTGGCTAATGACTGGAGATCGAAGCATAGACCCAGTACAACGAGGCCTGTGCAGCCACCCAGGGTGCACCGGACTCTTCAAGATGCGGATCCGGTGGTGCACTCCAGTACACCGCCCGGAGGGTCATCCGCTTTATTGTGGCCTGTATCCTCTGCAACCTGGCACAGCAGCGGGGTGAGGAGCTGAGGATTGGTATGAGGAACAGGTGGCCACCTCTGAGGAGGAGGAGGAGGAGGGGGACGGGGTGAGGAGAACGAGGAAGATGAGGATCATGAGGAGGCACCGGACGAGCAGGGGCTGGAGGACGAGGCCGGGGAGGAAACTGAGGCCAAGCCGAAGGCTGCAGGACAGACGGCAGCCGTGAGGGTTCAGCAAGCCCGGAAGGCCAGGGAGGCCCTCAGACTAGGATGTGGCCTGGTCCATCATCACATTCTTACCCACCTAGCACCCTCATTTCCCACCCTCCCAAGTTATGTGTCATCACACTCCAGAGTGCTGCGACTGTCAGCATTGTCAGCGGGGTCACTGCCAAGAACATAGAACATACAGTGCCGAAGGAGGCCATTCGGCCCATCGAGTCTGCACCGCTCCATTTAAGCCCTCACTTCCACCCCATCCCCGGACCCAACAACCCCTCCTAACCTTTTTGATCACTAAGGGCAATTTATCATGGCCAATCCACCTAATCTGCACGTCTTTGGACTGTGGGAGGAAACCGGAGCACCCAGAGGAAACCAACGCGGACACGGGGATAACATGAAAACTCCGCACAAACAATGACCCAGCGGAGAATCAAACCTGGGAACCTGGCGCTGTGAAGCCACAGTGCTATCCATTTGTGCACGGTGATGCATTGCAGAAGAAAGTGACAGAGACTTCCTACTGGTTGTGCACTGCTCCCTTTCATCTCCTCAGATTGTGCCTCAGAAGCCTGTCCAATACAGGTTCCCACTATCCTGATGATTCCGTCCCCCCCCCCCCCACCCCCACCCTCCACACCCCTCATCCACCCTCTTCAGCCCAAACCCCCCTCACCCCCTACCTACACCACCCCCCTCCCCTGGTGTCCTCAGAGATCCTCAATGTGCTTGGCCCTTTCAGCTCTACCACTACGTCCATGTGTCTCCCCAGGATGCACATCTGAGGTGGAGACAGCCAGCTGCGTACCTCGTCCCATGGCCTTCGATGGCCCCGGCGAATGTCCTCTGGGAGCTCTTGAGGCCAGAGGGCACTGACTCACCTGTCGATGGCACATGCACAGCCGTGCCGCCCTGTCGCGTGTGCTGACCCCGAGAACCGACCTCATCAGAGGGGTGGAACTCGGGGGAGCTGGCTGCCACCAACGCCACTCCATGGGATGGGCCCGGGTAGCCACTCAGTGCCCCACCCCTCCAGCTTGGTGCTCATAGGGCCCTGGGCTCCGCCTTGGGACGGAGGGGCAGTTGGTTCGAGCCCCGGCTGCCCCTGCATCATCTGGCTCTGCCAGCCCTGGCGATTCCCCATGGTCTGCACCACGGTGCCGATGCCCTCGGCAATGCTCTTCAGTGACTGGGACATGCTCTGCAGCACCTCGGCAAAGCCCCCACCTGCGACTGGGACAAGCTCTGCTGCAACTCGGCCATGGACATCTGAGAGCGGGACATGTCCCACAGAAACTTATCAAGGTCAGCCTGGTACTGAGTGACATCCTCCAGCGAGGCAGACATTCTGCCGAGACCCTCGGCCATGGCCGTCACCGACTGTGTGACGCCTTGGACACCTTCACTCATGATGCCGACGTCGTGCACCAGGCTCTCCACTGCGGTCACATCCTACCAGTGTTGGCCTCGATGCTCATTGCTGGCGCCATCTCCTGTGCCCGTAGACTCTGGGACTCCTCCAATCGGGTATGGATCTGCTGGAGTGATGCTGACATCTCCCTCTGAATGTCCCGGACGCTCCCTATTGTCTCCATCAGCTCCGGGCAACCCTGTTCCAGGGGCTCAGCTTGAAGCTGGGACCCAGCTGGGTCCAGGGATCCAGCAGACCTCTGGCTGCTGTCTCGCCTGGCGGTTATTGCCTCCACCAGATGTACATGATCAGCAGTGTGGTGGTCACCAGATTGTGCCCCAGATGACTGACCACTAACATTCTCCACCGAGGTGTATCTGCGCTGGTGGAGGGTGGGGATGAAAGCTGTGCCGCGACTATAACAGTTGCATCCTCAGAGTTCTCCTCCGAGGTGTTCTCCTCAGAGTCAGGAGAGGGTGTCGCCTGGGATGGGCCGGCGCCATCGGCTGGAGGTCTTGCAAAAGATTGGACATGTGGTCAGTGGGAGGGATGGGTCAGTCAATAAGGCAATAACAACTCATGTTTGACAGATCCCCCGGGTGGAGCCCGGTGGTTCCTCACCTCTGCGGCGTCTGCCAGCCTCCGTGTGGGTGACCCATCTGTCCTCTGCCACATCGGTCACCTCCAGGCCCGTTCCTCGAAGGAGGTTAGTATTCTGAAGTCCGGCGCCCCACCGCCAGTCTGGGCCCTCTCCCGCAAAATATGGGAGAGCTTTTCCTGAGGAGACAAAGAAAGGGCATCGTTAGCCACATATGTGGTTTACAGTGGTGGGGGGGGGGGGGGGTGCGGAGTTTGAAGGGAGGGTTAAAGGGATGGGTGGAGGGAGGGTTGGGGGTCACCTGGGGGTTTGTGGGGGTGGTTGCTCCCTTGGGGGGAGTGGTGATGTTGGTGTCTACTCACCCCTGCCCCCTGGTGTAGATCTTTGACTTTCTTCCTGCACTGGAGGCCAGTCCTCCTGGCCACATTGTCCGAGCTGACTGCTGCTGCCACCTCTTCCCAGGCCCATCCTCCGGGACCCTCGGGGGAACAGGACATCCCTCCTGGACTCCCCCATGTCCAGGGGCCTCCCCAGATCCGCATCCCCGAATCTTGGGGCTGGTCTCCTCGGCACCCTTGTTGCGAGCTGACTGGGGTTGGCTGAGCAAGTGCAGCTTAAGTGCTGCTGGACCTTGTTCCGGCGGGGTTGGCGAACGCTGTCCCGGCGAATTAGCTGGCGGGCCGACATATGGGACGAGAAGCCCGTGAGGCCTTGTTAAGTGGACCAATTAACGTTGAATAGCGTTGCCGGCCTCGCTGGGCTGCGTGCCGGGAAACTTACATCAATTCCCACTCGTTAGCACACTTCGAAATCTTTGCAGAGGATCGCGCCCTCTGTTTAGTTTTCAAGCTGCATTGCTGTCAACCACATGATATTATTGAGGAAAAGGTCTCAACAGGAGAGGACCAACCTTCACTAAAATAAAGTGGCTGTCTTATTGGTCAGCCATTATATTGTAAAGATGGCTCTTGGAAGGAATCATTGTCCTCCTGGCATAACAATGTCACACACTTCTCATATGTCCTACCGTGAATGGTGTGACTTGTGCACTGCAAACAAGGAGGTTGGAAATCCACGCTGCTATTTTACGGTGCAGTTCCTGTTTCTCGTTGCTCAAGATTATCCTGCTTTGTTTCATTGTCTTTCCCCCATGGAATTGACGAAAAGACCACATTGTCAAAGATGGCTTTCAGTGAATTTTAACATCCTGCTACAAGTGGCATGTACAAGAATTTGTTCTCCCCCATCACCATCCCCCCCACTCCCCCCTCCGCCCCTACTCCCAAACCCCCAGTCTCATTGTAGAAAACAAAAGTACATTTCTGGCTCTGGATCTGCTCACATGAAGTGATTGAAGCCATATTTAAATTCCCCACCTCGAGTTCCCATTCAAACAAACAAGGAAGAGACTTGTAAATTGCAGTGGGTTGGTTCTGTATTGACATTACCCACACACAATAGCACATTACAGACAGTGGTATCATTGACAGCTCTGTTGGTGGTCAAAACGTTGTTCTGCTGCAAAGGAGTAGCTAACAAAAGGATTAATTATCTTCGCTGTGCTTTTGTACTTCTTGTGACAGGATGCAGCAATCCTCTCTAGGTTAAATGTATTTTTAAACCCGAGTTAAATCTTCGTTATTGGTACAGCTGCTTTTTGTTATATTTTGCTAAAAGGTACAGAGAATGTAATTAATTTGTTTATTAATTATCCTTCCAGTACCCTTGCCTTTCCTTATCTCAAGGAAGCAACTGCTGCATTCCTGCAAATCCAAAATCATCAGCCTGGTTCTTGACCTCATCTTTTAAATAACATTGCATGGAAAGGCAGGAATGAAAGGTCTCTATTCTGATCAAATTAGGCTGAGACAGATCAATACATTTTCCAAGGCGCTCGGTAAGCTCTTAGCAAACTGTTGCAGGGAGCACAGCAAAGAGCAGATGGTGTAATACGTGTTGTTCAGCCAGGAGATTTTCCTTTACCGAATCTGTCACTTCCCATTTCTATTAACAAACTGCTGAGTGGGAGCTCATCACTGGGAAAATATTACTGTTCTGCTGAGTACAAAGGGGTGGGTGAAGGTGAAAGCACATGAAGGACGAGGGCTGGAGTGCATTGCATATCTGAGTTTTTGCTGCACAATTCAACGTTGCTAGCTTCAATCCAACCTGCCAATGCCCAGTCCAAAAACAAGGAGGGTAAAGGGGAACCATACTGTCAAAGATTCCTGCATGCAGTCTGCAGGTTTATCCCTGGAGATTGTATGGAGCAAATCACAGAATTGTTAAAGTGCAGAAGGAGACCATTCGGCCCTGCCTGCATGAGCTGTCCGAATGAACATTATGACATAATGCCATTCTCCTGCCTTTTCTGTATACCTCTGCACCTTGTTTCTATTCAGATAATCATCGAATGCTCACTTGAATGCTTTGATGGAACCCCTGTTTCCACACACTTCTGGGCAGTGCATTCCAGACCCCAACCACTCGCTGTGCATAAAAGCCTTTTTCCTACATTGCATTTGCTTCTTTTGCAATACACTTCCAATCTGTGCCCTCTCGTTCTCTGTCCTTTTACGTGGGAACAGTTTCTCCGTATTTAGCTTGTCTGGCTCCCTCATGATTTTGATTAACCCCCCAAAAAAGCCAAAAGCTGAGTGACCACAGAGAAAGGTGTGGAAAGAGAATACCAAGGGCACACTTTAACAGGACAAAGAGGCCCGTTTTGGGCCCGTTTAGCGGGGTGTTTCTCGACAGCAGCAGTGCCGAGAACGGCACCGCTATTTAACGGGACTTTGCCAGTTCTATTGGCCTTGATGATGAACGTCCTGCCGAAGCTGCATTTACCTAATTTCCTGCACCGATGAACTCATCACCAAGTCGGGCACAACGAGGCCATTAAATTGCATCGCAGAACATTGTTCATCATGCTATGTTGATGACTGAGCCATTAATAAAGTGTTCCCTTCCTCTCTCACATACTTTTTGACCTGCTTTACTGTGAAATATACTCCCCTGTTTATTGTGACTCTTGTCTGCTGTTTTACTGGCCCCAAGTAGAAATACTTTTCTTCTGGGCAGCACGGTGGCGCAGTGGGTTAGCCCTGCTGCCTCATGGCGCCGAGGTCCCATGTTCGATTCCGGCCCTGGGTCACTGTCCGTGTGGAGTTTGCACATTCTCCCCGTGTTTGCGTGGGTTTCGCCCCAACAACCCAAAGATGTGCAAGCTAGGTGGATTGGCCATGCGAAATTGCCCCTTAATTGGAAAAAATGAATTGGGTCTCTAAATTTATAAAACAAAAAGAAGTACTTTTTTTCAGTTCTTTAATTATTAGAACATAGAATAAATGTTACTACTTTCATATGATGTATGGCATCGTCCAGGTCCCTGACATGGTTCCATGTTAAATGTTGCCTCTTTCTCTTCCATTCAGGGATGTCAGTCCAGGAATTTTATTGGGCACCGAGGCCATCCCAGCAACCTGCACATATCAAAACTGCTCAGTTCTCAACATGAGTAATAAGACTAGTTTCTACGCAGGCTCAAATGGAGGGAATTGGAATCAGAAGCAGAATGTGCTGGGGAGGAAAATAAGAAGGAGTTAATAAGTTTCCAGTGTTTCCCAGGAAACAAAAGTCCCAAAGGTCAAACAAGTCCTCTCATTTTCACCCTTCCATCTACACTGTAGTGATCTTTACTTGTGTATGTACAGAAGGGACTGATGGGTAATGGAAAGACCACTAGGGGGAGCACTGGCGTGTATAAAAGGGGAAGCAAGCAGCCCTCTGAGCTGTTGGGTGGATCAGACCGTGAGGAGATCAGAGGCTTAGCTCAGGGCTGCTGGTGTGGTCAGGCCCAGTTGTAGTGTATAGAAAAGTTGTAACCTTTCTACTAGTACAGTTCTTACAGTAAGAACTCACGCAGTTATTTAAGTTGTGTTGCTCAATAAACCTTCTATAAAACTTCTGGACGACTTTGAGCCTTCTTCCAAAGCCTCTACTGTAACTGAGTTAAGTAGCACAGATTACCTGCCTTACAGGTAACAAAACATACACTACAACCGTTGTTATAGTTACCTCGGATAGTGTAACCATAACATGTTTGAACCTACAAATTGAAGGAGAATAAAAGTCGAAGGAGAATATTTCCAGTGGCAAGTTACCTAACCCATTTGTGATATTAATTATGAAAACTAAAGACCAAGCTATTTGCTGCCCAGTGGGAAATTCCCTTTCGCCAACTCTGCTATTTACTATAGTTCTGACTCACAGCTCTCTTAGGGTGTGGCATTCACACAAGTTGGATTGGCTTTACTCATTTGCACAGAAGTCAATGCATTTCTTTGATTAGCCTGGAGATCAATCTAGAAAAGCTATTAGTAATTGAATGCACAGTGGTACCAAGGCAATACTTATTTTTCCTTACTCGGGTGTCTTCAACCCCCCAAATAATGACTTAATTGAACCACTCGAGAATGTGCATAATTTGCCCTCACAATGAACATAAGCCGAGTGAAACCAGGTGAGAAGAAATTAGGGGCTAAAGATTCGAATAGGCCTGATTTTGGGAATGGGAATCGTGATGCACAAGCTAAGGCATGCAGGCCACGAACTGTGTGTGTGGCTTCCTCATTAACAAGATTGCAGCCAGCCAGCATCCCTCTGCAAAATGTTTTGCTGACAGGCAGCATGATGTACAGCTATCCTGAACCTGTTCAAGGCAAGAGTGTCAGAAACTCTTTGAGGGAAGGAAAGAGGCGGCCGTGGAGTTTGAGCTTTCTCTATCAGTCCTGGATTCTTCGATGTCCCGCAGTAACAGGTCGGTGCTTCGAAATTCGAATTGCATGTTTTTCCTACTAAATCCTTACTAAACGATCTAACTAGTTTCAGCAGACACCCTGGTGCCATGTTATTATGTGGTACAATTTAAAACTGTCCACTCTTTGCACCTTGTTATATTACTCTTGGTAGTAATATGTTGTGTTCTTTGTCTTTTGTTCCAGAATAGTCAGTTGAGTTGATGACAAAGAATCCAACAATCATTAGATTGAAATAAAACTAATTTATTGTATAATGATTAATTAAATGAAGTTCGCACGCGCTACTGAGTTTTAGTTAATAATAAAGTAATATTAAATCTGTCTAGCTGTAATCAATAATCTAGTAGTCACCAATAATATCCTCATGTTAACTCTCTAATCTAATCTATTCCTCGTGCTGTTCTCAGGCTTTTGCCTTTGCTAACTACCCAGCATTCCCGGAGGTCTGATTTATATACAGAGAAATGGTGGTGCCCTCTAGTGTTTGAATTACACAGAGATGTAATAATTAACCCTTCGCTAACTTGCCTATATACATACCATTACAGGCCGATGACGTGATGGGTGGAGAGAGAGAGGGTCCCCTGCTTCTCCGATGTGGTGGTGATGGCCTAAGTCCAAGAGGTTCCTGGGAGGGGAGGGGAGGCCATGAGGCCCTCAGGCACAACCTCCAAAGGAAACAGAAGCAGGCAGCCACTGAGGCCAATTCCTAGGATGGGACTTTTCGCGCAACCCGCCGTGTGTTTCGCGGCGGCGGAGGCGGCCAGCCATTGGCTGGTGGCGGGATCTTCTGGTCCCACCATCGTCAATGGGGGTTCCTCCTTGAATGTACCCCTTGCAGTTGTGAAGCCCATGGCATGGGTGCGCCATCGGCAGGACAGGAAGATCCTGCTGGCGTGAACATCTGGAAAGTTCCAGCCCTCAAGTCTGGACCTGAGAACATGGCAACAAATCCCGAAAAAATGCAATGACCTCACATGAGTGGTCAAGGTCAGTAAGCATCTTCAAATTATTTTTACTGCCCATCACACCACCAGCCTCTCATGTTGCTCAGTGTACCCTGTCCCATCACTCACCCATCAGTAATCAGGACTCATGGTGCACATCCAGATACTTCACTGCACCCTCACACCCACAACTCACAGTTTCCATCTGGTCCCCATTTGTGGAGACCAGCACTGAACGGCACTCGCCCGAGATCTCCAAGGTAAGGGAGTTAGATTCCAACGGCTTGGGGAGATTGTGGGACTGCATATTAGAGTGAGGCTAGTCCCGAAAGACGTGCTGTCAGGTGAATTGGACATTCTGAATTCTCCCTCTGTGTACCCGAATAGGTGCCGAAATGTGGCGATTAGGGGCTTTTCACAGTAACTTCATTGCAGTGTTAATGTAAGGCTACTTGTGCCAATAAAGATTATCATTATTATTATTAGCTGTCTGCCTCTAACATGCAGATTTGCTAAAATGTGATCCCGCGTGACGTCTCGCGAGATCGTGTTAGATGTCGTAAGGCGTGGAGAGTGGGTAGAACCCGGAAGAGGGATCTCCCGGCATCTACCAGCCGCGTCATGATGCCTTTCAGGCACGACGTGGCCGGGAAGGTGGTACCCATAGAATCAGAACATGCACACACTTGCGCTAACACAAAGGCAAAATGCTACAGATGCTGGAAATCTGAAATCAAAGCTGAGAGTGCTGGAAATACTCAGCAGGACTGGTAGCAACTGTGGAGAGAGGAGCAGCGTTAACATTCTGAATTGAATGGTGGCCTCTGGAGAAGAATTGTACTTGACTTAAATCTATTTCTCTCTCCAAACCTGCTGTGTATTTGCAGCACTTTTTGTTTTTATTCAAAAGCTATGCCCCACTTTAATGATGCCTCCTTTGATAGTTGCAGTGAGGAGTCAGAAAGAGACATACTAACCCCCCCTGGAGTGAAAGGAAGGAACATGTTGCTGAATCAAGTAAAATGGCTGGAGGTAGCACAGCAGCTCAGCAGCAAGAACAGAGTGTCTAGCTCATGGTTTCAGTACAGGAAGTGCTTTAAAGACCAAAGCAAGTTAGGAAAACGAGTACAGCGTCACATTAACCGATATCTTGCTCTGCACATCACACCACCCCCTCACTCTGCCTTCTGAAGCTTACCTCATCACATCACTCCTCACCCACTCACTTCACACACCCAACCATCCTTCTCCTTTGCACTTTCTCACATCCCATCTACCCACTCACCCTCAGTTAGATGCAGGCCTCTTCCCGATAGTCAGTCTTACCAAATGTGCTCCATCCACCTGGTGAACGTATGCCTTTACCTTTCCCCAGGGGGAGGGAGAGAAAAGGAAGAAGACCCTCTCCACCCCTCCCGATTTACAAGTGCAGAGACAATGCCCCGGAAAGCAGTGGAGCCTCAGTGCGCCTGGCCATGGGAGATGAGGAGCTCCGAGCTGGTAGCACGGTTAAATATCAGCCCCCAGTATGTCATATAGCACTCAGGCAAGTTAATGGAATATGACCATCTTCAGAATAATAATTTGCCAGTGCTTTTCATATATTGAATCTCGAACAAGGCCTTCAGGTGTGAAGCAGAAGTTGTTGCAGTTTGTGGACAATGATTGCCCAGAGGCACTCAATCCTTCTGAGGGTGCATCATCACATGACTCATGCAAACCACGCACCAGCTCAGACCCTCCCGTTCTGATGGAAGCAGTAAGAGTTAGTTGACATTTCACAAATAGGAAAGAACAGACAGCAGTGGCAGAGAAAGAAGAGGCGGATCCGTGTCAAAAGGCAAGGCCCTTGATCAAGCTCATCTCAGCTGGACTAAAATACTGCACCCCAGTGATTGTCAATGAAAAGGTTAATCACTGAGCAGCAGCAGAGAATGTGAGATGCCGTGACAGTCATTCGAAGCACATTGACCATGACTGCAGAGAGAAAGGGAGATAAAATAAGAGTAGAGCACTAGTGCATGTGTTTGGGTGCCTTTGACATTGTTATGTGGATTGTTTTGATGCTTTTCTTGAAACAAATAAATGTTATAGTTGTTGCAGTACTTTTCCACATTGTCTGTCTTTTGTTGATGGGAGACACTTGGCCTCTTAAGTTGATGATGAATGGGCAGGTTTGAATTGATAGTAATCAATGGGAAGATGTCAAATAAGTGGTTGAATGTTTGCGAGATTGTGCACGTGACTTTGGGAGAAGTGAAGTGGTGGAAAGACGGTAGACAGAACCTAAGTGAACCTTGTAATCATCAGATCATCCCCGACATTCAGGACAGGAATATGCATAGCTGAATGTGCACCACCCTCATCACCTTCTTCCGCCTCATCTTCCTCCTCCTTTTGCTCAGAAGCCCCCAAAGAGGATCTTGAACCTGTGCAATGTTGTACAGTGTAGAATCCATAGAATCTGTACAGTGCAGAAGGAGATCAGTCGCTCCATTGAGTCAATGCCGACCCTCCGAAAGAGCATTCTAATGAGGACCACTCCCCTGCCCTATCCCGTAACCCCGCGTATTGATCATGGCCAATAAACCAAACTTGCACATCTGGGAGGTAACCAGAGCACCTGCAGGAAGCCCACGCAGACATGGGGAGAACATGCAAACCCCACACAGACAGTGGCCCAAGGCTGGAATTGAACCCGAGTTCAAGATAAAGGTAGATAGTTTTTTGAAGACTAAAGGAACAAAGGGTTATGGTGTTCGGGCAAGAAAGTGGAGCTGAGTCCACAAAAGATCAGTCATGATCTCATTGAATGGCGGAGCAGGCTCGAAGGGCCAGATGGCCTACCCTGCTCCTAGTTTTTATGTTCCTGGAGCTGTGACGCAGCAGTGATAACCATAGTCATCTTTGGATCTGGAAAAGGCCCAAGGTGCAGTGTGCAGATCCATGAGCATTCAGGAGATCCTGGCTAGTATTCACCAAGGGTATTGCCAGATCTGTCAAGGCACCCAAGTGTCTTGATGACTAGTTAGATGCCAAATGGTGGTGCGGCACTGATTGTAGCATTCAGATCTCACTCCTTAGGTTTCTGAGGTGTCAGAAGCCATGTTTAATTTGATAACCCTAATTCACCAATTAACTTAAATCCAGCTGTGAACCTGTCGACAAAGTTATAGTGAGCAGGAGGAAAGAATCATGACGCTTTCTGGCCACATCTGCATCCAGGCAGTGAATCATGAATATATTACTGAAGTGGATCATGGATATATTACTGCAGTGGATCAGGGATATACATGGGGGGGCGATTCTCCAAAATACAGACGAAGTGATCGCGCCATCGTGAACGCCGTAACGATTCACGACGGCGCGAAACGGGCACGGGGACGACCGATTCTGTCCCCCACAGGGGACCAGCATGGCTCTGGAGCGGTTCACGCCGCTCCAGCCTCCCTTCCTAGCGGCAAATGGGCGCCGCGCGAACCCGCGTATGCGCAGTTGGGCTGCGCCAACCAGCGCATGTGCAGGGGACTTCTTCAGCGCGCCGGCCCCGACGCAACATGGCGTGGGGATTCAGGGGCCGGTCGTGCAACAAAGTAGGCCGGGGGGGGGGAGAGGCTGGCCCGCCGATTGGTGGGCCCCGATTGCGGGCCAGACCCCATCGGAGGCCCCCCCCCGGTGAAGCAGCGCTTTTCTCCGCCCCACAGGCCGTCCCCTGACCCTTCACACAGAGTTCCCGCCGGCAGCGACCAGGGGTTTACGGCACCAATGGGACTCTGTTGTATCCACGCGGCCGCTGGGCCTATCCAGGCCGGAGAATCGGCGGCCCCGCCGATTCCAGCGGCCCGCAGCCGGAGCCACATCAAACGCGCCAGCGCAAATGGCACCGATTCTCCGCACCTCGGAAAATCACCCACCAGCGTCGGGGCATCGTGGCGCGGTTGCGGTGACTCTTTGGCCCGGCGCAGGGCTCGGAGAATCGCCTCCTACATCAGTGCATCATGAATATATTACTGAAGTGGATCGTGGATTTATTACTGCAGTGGATCATGGGGATATTACTGCAGTGGATCATGGGTTTATTACTGCAGTGGATCATGGGGATATTACTGCAGTGGACCATGGGTATATTACTGCAGTGAATCATGGATATGTTACTGCAGTGGATCATGGATATATTACTGCAGTGGATCATGGGTATATTACTGCAGTGGATCATGGGGATATTACTGCAGTGGATCATGGGGATATTACTGCAGTGGATCATGGATATATTACTGCATTGGATCATGGGTATATTACTGCAGTGGATCATGGGGATATTACTGCAGTGGATCATGGATATATTACTGCAGTGCATCATGAATATATTACTGAAGTGGATCGTGGATTTATTACTGCAGTGGATCATGGGTATATTACTGTAGTGGATCATGGGGATATTACTGCAGTGGATCATGGGGATATTACTGCAGTGGATCATGGGGATATTACTGCAGTGGATCATGGATATATTACTGCATTGGATCATGGGTATATTACTGCAGTGGATCATGGGGATATTACTGCAGTGGATCATGGATATATTACTGCAGTGCATCATGGATATATTACTGCAGTGCATCATGAATATATTACTGAAGTGGATCGTGGATTTATTACTGCAGTGGATCATGGGTATATTACTGTAGTGGATCATGGGGATATTACTGCAGTGGATCATGGGGATATTACTGCAGTGGATCATGGGGATATTACTGCAGTGGATCATGGATATATTACTGCAGTGGACCATGGGTATATTACTGCAGTGGATCATGGGGATATTACTGCAGTGGATCATGGGGATATTACTGCAGTGGATCATGGATATATTACTGCAGTGGATCATGGGTATATTACTGCAGTGGATCATGGGGATATTACTGCAGTGGACCATGGGTATATTACTGCAGTGGATCATGGATATATTACTGCAGTGGATCATGGGTATATTACTGCAGTGGATCATGGGGATATTACTGCAGTGGATCATGGGTATATTACTGCAGTGGATCATGGGGATATTACTGCAGTGGACCATGGGTATATTACTGCAGTGGATCATGGATATATTACTGCAGTGGATCATGGATTTATTACTGCAGTGGATCATGGATATATTACTGCAGTGGATCATGGTACATTAATGCAGTGGATCCTGGGTATATTGCTGCAGTGGATCATGAATATATTACTGCAGTGAATCATGGATATATTACTGCAATGGATAAGGAATATATTACTGCAGTGAATCATGGGTCTATTTCTGCAGTAGATCATGAATATATTACTGCAGTGAATCATGGGTCTATTTCTGCAGTAGATCATGAATATATTACTGCAGTGGACCACGGATATATTACTGCAGGGAATCGTGGATATATTACTACAGTGGATCACGGATATATTACTGCAGTGGATCACGGATATATTACTGCAATGGATCACGGACATATTACTGCTGTGAATCATGGATATATTACTGCAGTGAATCATGGATATATTACTGCAGTGATCATGAATATATTACTTCAAGGAATCATGGATATATTACTGCAGTGAATCATGGGTCTATTTCTGCAGTGGATCATGAGTATATTACTGCAGGGAATCGTGGATATATTACTGCAGTGGATCATGGATATATTACTGCAGTGCATAATGGGTCTATTACTGCAGGTGACCGTGACTATATTACTGCAGTAGGTCATGGATATATTACTGCAGTGAATCTTGGATATATTACTGCAGTGGATCATGGGGATATTACTGCAGTGGATCATGGGGATATTACTGCAGTGGATCATGGATATATTACTGCAGTGGATCATGGATATATTACTGTAGTGGATCATGGCTATATTACAGAAGTGAGTAATGGATATATTACTGCAGTAGATCATGAATATATTACTGCAGTGGATCATGGATATGTTACTGCAGTGGATCATGGATATATTACTACAGTGGGTCATGGATATATTACTGCGGTGAATCATGGATATGTTACTGCAGTGAATCATGGATATGTTACTGCAGTGGATCATGGGTATATTACTGCAGTGGATCATGAATATATTACTGCAGTGGATCATGGGTATATTACTGTAGTGGATCATGGGTATATTACTGCAGTGGATCATGGATATATTACCACAGTGGATCATGGATATATTACTACAGTGGATCATGGATATATTACTGCAGTGGATCATTGATATATTACTGCAGTGAGTCATGGATGTATTACTGCAGTGGATCATGGATATATTACTGCAGTGGACCATGACTATATTACTGCAGTGGATCATGGCTATATTACTGCAGTGGATCATGGCTATATTACAGAAGTGAGTAATGGATATATTACTGCAGCGGATCGTGAATATATTACTGCAGTGGATCATGGATATATTACTGCAGTGGATCATGGATATATTACTACAGTGGGCCATGGATATATTACTGCAGTGAATCATTGATATGTTACTGCAGTGAATCATGGATATGTTACTGCAGTGGATCATGGATATATTACTGCAGTGGATCATGGGTATATTACTGCAGTGGTTCATGGATATATTACTGCAGTGGATCATGGATATATTACTACAGTGGATCATGGATATATTACTGCAGTGGATCATGGGTATATTACTGTAGTGGACCATGACTATATTACTGCAGTGGACAATGACTATATTACTGCAGTGGATCATGGATATATTACTGCAGTGGATCATTGATATATTACTGCAGTGAGTCATGGATATATTACTGCAGTGGACCATGACTATATTACTGCTGTGGATCATGGGTATATTACTGCAGTGGATCGTGGATATGTTACTGCAGTGAATCATGGATATGTTACTGCCGTGGATAATAGGTATATTACTGCAGTGAATCATGGATATGTTACTGCAGTGAATCATGGATATGTTACTGCAGTGGATCATGGGTATATTACTGCAGTGAATCATGGATATGTTACTGCCGTGGATCATGGGTATATTACTGCAGTGGATCATGGATATGTTACTACAGTGAATCATGGATATGTTACTGTAGTGGATCATGGGTATATTACTGCAGTGAATCATGGATATGTTACTGCAGTGAATCATGGATATGTTACTGCAGTGGATCATGGATATGTTACTGCAGTGGATCATGGATATGTTACTGCGGTGGATCATGGGTATATTACTGCAGTGAATCATGGATATGTTACTGCAGTGGATCATGGATATGTTACTGCAGTCTTCATGGGGATATTACTGCAGTGAATCATGGATATGTTACTGCAGTGGATCGTGAATATATTACTGCAGTGAATCATGGATATGTTACTGCCGTGAATCATGGGTATATTACTGCAGTGAATCATGGATATGTTACTGCAGTGGATCATGGATATGTTACTGCAATGGATCGTGAATATATTACTGCAGTGATTCATGGTTATGTTACTGCAGTGAATCATGGATATGTTAATGCAGTGGATCATGGATATGTTACTGCCGTGGATCATGGGTATATTACTGCAGTGAATCATGGATATGTTACTGCAGTGAATCATGGATATGTTACTGCAGTGAATCATGGATATGTTACTGCAGTGGATCATGGGTATATTACTGCAGTGAATCATGGATATGTTACTGCCGTGGATCATGGGTGTATTACTGCAGTGGATCATGGATATGTTACTACAGTGAATCATGGATATGTTACTGCCGTGGATCATGGGTATATTACTGCAGTGAATCATGGATATGTTACTGCAGTGAATCATGGATATGTTACTGCCGTGGATCATGGGTATATTACTGCAGTGAATCATGGATATGTTACTGCAGTGAATCATGGATATGTTACTGCAGTGAATCATGGATATGTTACTGCAGTGGATCATGGGTATATTACTGCAGTGAATCATGGATATGTTACTGCAGTGGATCATGGGTATATTACTGCAGTGAATCATGGATATGTTACTGCAGTGGATCATGGGTATATTACTGCAGTGAATCTTGGATATGTTACTGCAGTCTTCGTGGGTATATTACTGCAGTGAATCATGGATATGTTACTGCAGTGGATCGTGAATATATTACTGCAGTGAATCATGGATATGTTACTGCCGTGGATCATGGGTATATTACTGCAGTGAATCATGGATATGTTACTGCAGTGGAACATGAATATATTACTGCAGTGAATCATGGATATGTTACTGCAGTGAATCATGGATATGTTACTGCAGTGAATCATGGATATGTTACTGCAGTGGATCATGGGTATATTACTGCAGTGAATCATGGATATGTTACTGCAGTGGATCATGGGTATATTACTGCAGTGAATCATGGATATGTTACTGCAGTGGATCATGGGTATATTACTGCAGTGAATCTTGGATATGTTACTGCAGTCTTCATGGGTATATTACTGCAGTGGATCTTGAATATAGTACTGCAGTGAATCATGGATATGTTACTGCCGTGGACCATGGGTATATTACTGCAGTGAATCATGGGTATATTACTGCAGTGAATCATGGATATGTTACTGCAGTGAATCATGGATATGTTACTGCAGTGGAGCATGAATATATTACTGCAGTGGATCATGTGTTCCCTCTGGACAAGTTATCCCACGACCTTTGGGAGTGGGCCCAGAAGTGCAGCGGGATGCCGGAGATCAGAGTCCTCAGCACCTTCGAGGAGTGGGCCCTGGAGATTGTGGGTGTCGCAGAGGACAAAGCGGTCACTGACATGGAGGTTGTTGTACGGCGCAGAGGAGTTGTTCATGCCATACAGATTGACCCATCCCTCCCACTGCCGCGTGTCCTCCAGCCTTTGGCTGGTCCTCTGGTTCCTCCCCGGGTTTATCTTCCAGTCTCTCCTGGTTCGTCATCCACCTCCTCCTGCTCGGAGATAGCCACATGTTCCCCCACCTCCAGCATGTCGCCCCTCTGCTGTGCCAGATTGTGGAGGACACAGCGGACCACCACAAAGCGGGCGCCCCTCCGGGAGGGGGTGTACTGCAGGGCACCACTGAAGCGCTCAAGGCATCAGAACCGTATTTTCAGTAGTCGGATACACGGCTCAATGACAGTCCAGGTGGCCACATGGGCCTTGTTGTAAGGCTCCTCCGCATCAGTCACTGGTCACTGTCTTGATGGGCAGCTGGATCCTCAGGGCATGGGGCGGGGACCAGCACATGGGCCCCCGCCTTGGGTCTCTGTCGACTCTGCTGCTGCCCCCGTCTTCTCCAGCGTCTGGCCGCCTGGCCTGCCACTAGCACCACTAGGGCAAGTTCAGCAGGGTCCAAAACATCATCCAGATGTTCAGATATTGGCTGCTGCTTCCGTGGTGTAGCCTCCTGCAGTGTTCAGACACATTGTCTAATTGCTATGCCAGGCAATAATCCCCACTTGCTACACGGCACACTCACCCACGGGAATCCACTTGAGATGTGTGAAGTGCTTACTTAACCACGATTGCTAATTCTGTTAGCAAAAGCCTTCAGCCGCATGGCCAGAGGCCTCTGCTGTCAGTGGGTGGTTGGTGGGCAGACAGGCAGGAAGTAGGGTTGCCCTGGGAAAGGTACATACGATCCAGGAGTGGACATGGCGGATCCACGCATGGTTGCCCCCCCCCCCCCCCCCCCTCCCAGCAGAGACACCCCCAGCTCCGATAACCCCATGCTGCTTGACCACAACCAAAGCTGGACCCCCCGGTTGCTCCCCCACCCCCTGCCAAGCACAGGGGCAGCAGGCCAAGTGCCTGTGAGCAACATGGCTACTCACGCCTTCGGGTCCCTTCCGCCAAGTCCATGTTTTTAAAAATAAAACCTGGGGTATGAGTGTGTCACACCCTGGGATATGAGTGTGTCCCTGTCCGAGGTTATGAGTGTGTCACACCCTGGGTTATGAGTGTGTCCCTGTCCTGGGTTATGAGTGTGTCACTGCCCTGGGTTATGAGTGTGTCACTGTCCTGGGTTATGAATGTGTCACTGTCCTGGGTTATGAGTGTGTCACTGTCCTGGGTTATGAGTGTGTCACTGCCCTGGGTTGTGAGTGTGTCACTGCCCAGGGTTATGAGTGTGTCACTGTCCTGGGTTATGAGTGTGTCACTGTCCTGGGTTATGAATGTGTCACTGTCCTGGGTTATGAGTGTGTCACTGTCCTGGGTTATGAGTGTGTCACTGTCCTGGGTTATGAGTGTGTCACTGTCCTGGGTTATGAGTGTGTCACTGCCCTGGGTTATGAGCGTGTCACTGCCCTAGGTTACGGGCGTGTCACTGTCCTGGGTTATGAGCGTGTCACTGCCCTGGGTTACGGGCGTGTCACTGTCCTGGGTTACGGGCGTGTCACTGTCCTGGGTTATGAGTGTGTCACACCCTGGGATATGCGTGTGTCATTGCCCTGGGTTATGAGTGTGTCCCTGTCCTGTGTTATGGGTGTGTCTCTGTCCTAGGTTATGAGTGTGTCACTGCCCTGGGTTACGGGTGTGTCTCTGTCCTCGGTTATGAGTGTGTCACACCCGGGTTTAGGAGTGTGTCGCTGCCCTGGGTTACGGGTGTGTCACTGCAGAGGGTTATGAATGTGTCACTGCCCTGGGTTATGAGTGTGTCGCTGTCCTGGGTTATGAGTGTGTCACTGTCCTGGGTTATGAGTGTGTCACTGTCCTGGGTTATGAGTGTGTCACTGTCCTGGGTTACGAGTGTGTCACTGTCCTGGGTTACGAGTGTGTCACTGTCCTGGGTTATGAGTGTGTCACTGTCCTGGGTTACGAGTGTGTCACTGTCCTGGGTTATGAATGTGTCACTGCCCTGGGTTATGAGTGTGTCGCTGTCCTGGGTTATGTGTGTGTCACTGTCCTGGGTTATGAGTGTGTCACTGTCCTGGGTTATGAGTGTGTCACTGTCCTGGGTTACGAGTGTGTCACTGTCCTGGGTTACGAGTGTGTCACTGTCCTGGGTTACGAGTGTGTCACTGTCCTGGGTTACGAGTGTGTCACTGTCCTGGGTTACGAGTGTGTCACTGTCCTGGGTTTTGAGTGTGTCACTGTCCTGGGTTATGAGTGTGTCACTGTCCTGGGTTATGAGTGTGTCACTGTCCTGGGTTATGAATGTGTCACTGCCCTGGGTTATGAGTGTGTTGCTGTCCTGGGTTATGAGTGTGTCACTGTCCTGGGTTATGAGTGTGTCACTGTCCTGGGTTATGAGTGTGTCACTGCCCTGGGTTATGAGTGTGTCACACCCTGGTTTATGAGTGTGTCGCTGCCCTGGGTTACGGGTGTGTCACTGCAGAGGGTTATGAGTGTGCCACTGCCCTGGGTTATGAGTATGTCACTGCCCTGGGTTATGAGTGTGTCACTGTCCTGGGTTATGACTGTGTCACTGTCCTGGGTTATGAGTGTGTCACTGTCCTGGGTTATGAATGTGTCACTGCCCTGGGTTATGAGTGTGTCGCTGTCCTGGGTTATGAGTGTGTCACTGTCCTGGGTTATGAGTGTGTCACTGTCCTGGGTTATGAGTGTGTCACTGTCCTGGGTTACGAGTGTGTCACTGTCCTGGGTTACGAGTGTGTCACTGTCCTGGGTTACGAGTGTGTCACTGTCCTGGGTTTTGAGTGTGTCACTGTCCTGGGTTATGAGTGTGTCACTGTCCTGGGTTATGAGTGTGTCACTGTCCTGGGTTATGAGTGTGTCACTGTCCTGGGTTATGAGTGTGTCACTGTCCTGGGTTACGAGTGTGTCACTGTCCTGGGTTACGGGTGTGTCACTGCCCTGGGTTATGGGTGTGTCACTGCCCTGGGTTATGAGCGTGTCACTGCCCTGGGTTACGGTGTGTCACTGCCCTGGGTTATGAGCATGTCACTGCCCTGGGTTATGAGTGTCACTGCTCTGGGTTATAGGTGTGTCACTGCTCTGGGTTGTGGGTGTGTCACCATCCTGGGTTATGGGTGTGTCACTGCTCTGGGTTATAGGTGTGTCACTTCCCTGGGTTATGGATGTGTCACAGCCCTGGGTTGTGGGTCTGTCACCACCCTGGGGTATGGGTGTGTCAATGTCTAGGGTTATGAGCGTGTCACTGTCCTGGGTTGTGGGTGCCTCACACCCTGCGGAATGAGTGTGTCAAAGCCCCACGTTATGAGAGTGTCACACCTTGGGTTATGAATATGTCACGGCCCTGGGTTATCGGTGTGTCACTGCCCTGGGTTACGGGTGTGGCACTGCCCTGGGTTATGAGTGTGTTCCGGTCCTGTGTTATGGGTGTGTCACAACCTAGGTTATGAGTGTGTCAATGCCCTGGGTTTGAATGTGTCCCTGTCCTGGGCTCGGAGTGTGAAACACCCTGGGATATGGGTGTGTCACTGCCTTGGGTTAGGAGTGTGTTCCTGCGCTGTGTTATGAGTGTGTCACACCGTGGGTTGTGAGTGTGTCACTGCCCTGGGTTACGGGTATGTCACTGCCCAGGGTTGTCAGTGTGCCACTGCCCTGGGTAATGAGTGTGTCGCTCCCTGGGTTATGAGTGTGTCACTCTCTGGGTTATGGGTCTGTAACTGCCCAGGGTTATGAGTGTGGCAATGCCCAGGGTTATGGGCATGTCACTGCCCTGGGTTATGGGTGTGTCACTGCCCTGGGTTACGGGTGTGGCACTGCCCTGGGTTACGAGTGTGTCACTGCCCTGGGTTACGGGTGTGTCCCTGTCCTGGGTTGTGGGTGTGTCACTGCCCTGGGTTATGGGTGTGTCACGGCCCTGGATTATGGGGGTATCGCTGCCCTGGGTTATGAGTGTGCCACTTTCCTGGGTTATGAGTGTGCCACACCCTGGATTATGAGTGTGTCACTGCCCTGGGTTATGAGTGTGTCACTGCCCTGGGTTATGGGTGTCATTGCCCTGGGTTATGGGTGTCACTGCCCTGGGTTATGGGGGTATCGCTGCCCTGGGTTATGAGTGTGCCACTTTCCTGGGTTATGAGTGTGTCACACCCTGGATTATGAGTGTGTCACTGTCCTGGGTTATGAATGCGTCACTGTCCTGGGTTATGAGTGTGTCACTGTCCTGGGTTATGAGTGTGTCACTTCCCTGGGTTATGAGTGTGTCACTGCCCAGGGTTATGAGTGTGTCACTGCCCTAGGTTACGGGCGTGTCACTGTCCTGGGTTATGAGCGTGTCACTGCCCTGGGTTACGGGTGTGTCACTGTCCTGGGTTACGGGCGTGTCACTGTCCTGGGTTATGAGTGTGTCACACCCTGGGATATGCGTGTGTCATTGCCCTGGGTTATGAGTGTGTCCCTGTCCTGTGTTATGGGTGTGTCTCTGTCCTAGGTTATGAGTGTGTCACACCCTGGGTTATGAGTGTGTCACTGCCCTGGGTTACGGGTGTGTCTCTGTCCTAGGTTATGAGTGTGTCACACCCTGGTTTATGAGTGTGTCGCTGCCCTGGGTTACGGGTGTGTCACTGCAGAGGGTTATGAGTGTGCCACTGCCCTGGGTTATGAGTATGTCACTGTCCTGGGTTATGAGTGTGTCACTGTCCTGGGTTATGAGTGTGTCACTGTCCTGGGTTATGAGTGTGTCACTGCCCTGGGATACGGGTGTGTCACTGTCCTGGGTTACGAGTGTGTCACTGTCCTGGGTTACGAGTGTGTCACTGTCCTGGGTTATGAGTGTGTCACTGTCCTGGGTTTTGAGTGTGTCACTGTCCTGGGTTATGAGTGTGTCACTGTCCTGGGTTATGAGTGTGTCACTGTCCTGGGTTATGAGTGTGTCACTGTCCTGGGTTACGAGTGTGTCACTGTCCTGGGTTACGGGTGTGTCACTGCCCTGGGTTATGGGTGTGTCACTGCCCTGGGTTATGAGCGTGTCACTGCCCTGGGTTACGGTGTGTCACTGCCCTGGGTTATGAGCATGTCACTGCCCTGAGTTATGAGTGTCACTGCTCTGGGTTATAGGTGTGTCACTGCTCTGGGTTGTGGGTGTGTCACCGTCCTGGGTTATGGGTGTGTCACTGCTCTGGGTTATAGGTGTGTCACTTCCCTGGGTTATGGATGTGTCACAGCCCTGGGTTGTGGGTCTGTCACCACCCTGGGGTATGGGTGTGTCACTGTCTAGGATTATGAGCGTGTCACTGTCCTGGGTTGTGGGTGCCTCACACCCTGCGGAATGAGTGTGTCAAAGCCCCACGTTATGAGAGTGTCACACCCTGGGTTATGAATATGTCACTGCCCTGGGTTACGGGTGTGGCACTGCCCTGGGTTATGAGTGTGTTCCGGTCCTGTGTTATGGGTGTGTCACAACCTAGGTTCTGAGTGTGTCAATGCCCTGGGTTTGAATGTGTCCCTGTCCTGGGCTCGGAGTGTGAAACACCCTGGGATATGGGTGTGTCACTGCCTTGGGTTAGGAGTGTGTTCCTGCGCTGTGTTATGAGTGTGTCACACCGTGGGTTGTGAGTGTGTCACTGCCCTGGGTTACGGGTGTGTCACTGCCCAGGGTTGTCAGTGTGCCACTGCCCTGGGTAATGAGTGTGTCGCTCCCTGGGTTATGGGTCTGTAACTGCCCAGGGTTATGAGTGTGGCAATGCCCAGGGTTATGGGCATGTCACTGCCCTGGGTTATGGGTGTGTCACTGCCCTGGGTTATGAGTGTGTCACTGCCCTGGGTTACGGGTGTGGCACTGCCCTGGGTTACGAGTGTGTCACTGCCCTGGGTTATGGGTGTGTCCCTGTCCTGGGTTGTGGGTGTGTCACTGCCCTGGGTTATGGGTGTGTCACGGCCCTGGATTATGGGGGTATCGCTGCCCTGGGTTATGAGTGTGCCACTTTCCTGGGTTATGAGTGTGTCACACCCTGGATTATGAGTGTGTCACTGCCCTGGGTTATGAGTGTGTCACTGCCCTGGGTTATGGGTGTCACTGCCCTGGGTTATGGGTGTCACTGCCCTGGGTCATGGGTGTGTCACTGTCTTGGGTTATGGGTGTGTCACTGTCCAGGGTTATGAGTGTGTCACCTCCCTGGGTTGTGGGTGTGTCACTGTCCTGGGTTGTGGGTGTCATTGTCCTGGGTTATGAGTGTGTCACTACCTGTTTATGGTTGTGTCACTGCTCTGGGTTATGGGTGTGTCACTGCCCTGGTTATGAGTGTGTTACTGTCCTGGGTTAGTCGTCATTACACTGGACTTTTAATGTGTCACTGTCCTGGGTTATGAGTGTGTCACTGTCCTGGGTTATTAGTGTGTCACTGTCCTGGTTTATGGGTGTGTCACTGTCCTGGGTTATGGGTGTGTCACTGTCCTGGGTTATGGGTGCATCACTGTCCTGGGTTATGGGTGCGTCACTGCCCTGGGTTATGGGTGTGTCCCTGCCCTGGGTTATGAGTGTGCCACTGCCCTGGGTTATGAGTGTGTCACTGCCCTGGGTTATGAGTGTGTCACTGCCCTGGGTTATGAGTGTGTCACTGTCCTGGGTTATGGCTGTGTCCGTGTCCTGGGTTATGTGTGTATCACTGCCCTGGGTTATGCGTGTGTCTCTATCCTGGGACATGGGTGTGCCACTGCCAAGGGTTATGAGTGTGTCACTGTCCTGGGTTACGAGTGTGTCACTGTCCTGGGTTACAAGTGTGTCACTGTCCTGGGTTCCGAGTGTGTCACTGCCCTGGGTAATGGGTGTGTCAGTGCCCTGGGTTACGGGTGTATCTCTGTCCTGGGTTATGAGTGTGTTCCTGTCGTGGATTATGCCTGAGTTGTTGCAGTGGGTTGTGAATGCGCTGCTCTACTGGATTGTTACACTATATCAATACATTTTTCACTGCTGTTCAAAAGGCATGAGATTTGTTAAAAATGCTGCACACAGATTTTGGCAGCTGTCCAGTGCCTCACTAACATGACGATTTCTCATTTGTGAAGTGAGGCAAGTTGGTGAACATCAGCAGGTTATTCAATTGTGAAGCCTATCAAAGCCGATCCATTCTGCAAAGTTCTAGTGTGTGGATATAGGTTGGGGATTCCGTCTCACTCTATGGACCTGTTGAGCTGAAAGTTACAACACCACAGAGAACATCACTACCAGGACAGCTAATTTAGCATAGATCAGGATTTGAAGTTGTGACCACCCTGGTCTGTGCAGGGTGGCATCAGTACTTTATAGGTATCTTCTGATCCTACTGAAGAATGGGTCCTGAAGCAGACTAAATCCATGCCCTCCTGGTGGGTTTCGTAACCATTCTTAGCCGATTAGGACCAGGGTTCAAATAATCTAATGACACTTGCAAAACTCATACACATTTTTAACCAGATCACGAAACCCGGCAAAGATTTGCAATTTAAGGAAACACAACCCAAATTCAAAATTACTGACAGGGGTGAAAGAAGGCATTACAAAATGAGAATACAACATGCCTGGATTAATTGATCATAAAGCTTTGAAATCAGTTCTCCTGCACTATGTTTACATACTATATTTGGCCAGTTACATTTGTGTCGTGAACAATGGCATAATGTGCTGAAAATGTTCGGGAAATGGTTATGGAAAGATCATTTTCAAAATTCACCTCAGCAAAGAACGCACAGTGCAAGGATCAAATGTAGCTACAGATTTCCCTATTATCAGGGACTCAATTTAATTTTGCGGCTCCTTAATTTTAACACATTTTGAGTTTTATTAACTCTTTCCACACTTTTAAAGTCATGATTTGCCACTCAAAGGCCATATCAAAGCTTTGATACTGATGAAATGCTATGCTCTTCAGAATTATAAGAAATGCCCAGTAGCCAAAGTAATTTCAGAACATTGCAGCCTGCCCTTAACCAGCAATGTTAATGTCTTCCGTTCACTCCACTTTGATCACGAAACATCCAAAAAGAAATCACATGTTGGCAAGGTAAACCTCAAACCTGCCCACTGATGGGAAGCAGCCTGATGAATTATTTTATTTTGGATGAGCTGAAACACTTCAACTTCGCACTGCTGTATTGTTGTTGGGTAACCGCCTATTTATTTGCTGGTAGATTCCAACCAATAAAGAAGAGGAACTGTGGGGCAATTTTACTGCTTTCATAGAATCATCGAATTTACCGTGCAGAAGGAGGCCATTCAGCCCATCGAGACTGCACCGGCTCTTGGAAAGAGCACCCTACTTAAGCCTCACACATCTACCCTATCCCCTTTATCCCGTAGCCCAACCTAACCTTTTTGGACACTAAGGGCAATTTAGAATGGCCAATCCACCTAACCTGCACATCTTTGGACTGTGGGAGGAAACCGGAGCACCCGGAGGAAACCCACGCACACACGGGGAGAACATGCAGACTCCACACAGACAGTGACCCAAGCTGGGAATCGAACCTGTCAACCTAGAGATGTGAAGCAACTGTGCTAACCACTATGCTACCGTGCTGCCCACTATGCTACCATGCTTTCAAAATGTAGAACCAAATAACTGTACACAGATTTCCAATAAGGACACAGAACTGGATGAGGATTTACTAAATTTGTTAATTCAACCCATTATTTAAACTCTTTTGGCTTTATCAGGCAGCATATTATGGGCGCGATCGAATGTCCTCGCTGTGCCCGACTCGGTGATGTGACAAGGCCTCTCACGGGATTTGCGATGCACGGAATGCCTTGCGAGATCTAACAAGACCTCGCGAGATGTCGTCGTCTGGATCTCTTCCATTACATATTTAAGTGAGCCATTAGGTTTATTTAAATTTGTCGGTGCCCGATTCCGCCAAGGCTTGGGAATGAGTGTCCACACCCAGGAGACCTCTCTATGGCACTATTTAGCACTGGTCACACAAACATACACCAGGCGTAACTGCACCTAGGGGGATCTCCCAGGCCATTGGAGGCCCCCTGTGGTTGGGCTCTGGGCAGTGTGGTACTGTGGAACGTTCACTGCCACTTGGGCACCTTGGCACAGCCAGGCTGGCAGGGGAACTAATCAGGATGCTAGGTGGGCAGTGCTAAGGTGCCCAAGTGCCAGGTTGCCTGTGCCAGGAATTGGGCTTGGGGGCCCTGCCTTAGGAAGTGGGGTGAGGGGGGGGCTCATGGACCCGGGGTAAGTTGGGACATTGGGATGGGTCCAGAGGCTGTGGTGGGGAGTCTGAGGGGGGGGGGGGGGGTTCAAGAGATCGAGGCGGCATTTAAAAATGGCGCCCCGACCTCTCCCTGCATTGACGAGCTGAGCTGAGGTCATCAGTGCAGGAAGTGAGGCCAGTGCAGCCTTGGCGGGGCATTCCTGACTGAGGCCAGAATAAAAAAAGAGTCCCATTTAATAGCGGGGTCATTCTTGGCATTGCAGGCGCCGAGAAACACCCCGCTTGCTATACGTGCCAAAACGGGACTCATTTTATGGGCGTTAAATCACGCTCTATGATTTAATTATCTTGTTCATTCCTCAATTCCTGTTTAAATAAATTTAATCTTTCCTTTAATCTTTACCCCCAGATTTGAATGCACATAGAACTAGTTAGTTACAAGCCGAAATTCATGATTGTTCTCCTCGAACATCGAAGTGTCAATTTTCCTGTGTAGCACTCATTTGAACAAATTTTTTTGACGATATCATTGAGTGGCAAACGGTCCTTAAAATTAAAGGTGTGACTAAGAACAGACTCACATTCGCATCTCCAGCTACTGGCTACTGCAAATCCATGCCTTCTGCAGAAGATTATCACCCATAATGCAATGTCATGTCTTTTCTGAGAATTTGTTTAGTGAACGATTGTTATAAAAAAAAGTATGTAAAATAAAACTGCATCATTGATGGCGATTATTTCCCTCTCAGGCTCTTTGTGTTTAAAAAGTAATTTGCATTTTATTGCAGTAACCTGCTTGCGGATGGTCCCTGCTACTGAATCAATCAAATTACATTGAAATTATTGGTCTGCTCAATTTATAGTTATTAAACTGACCTGATACTGACAATGTGATCATTGGGAAAAGGGCTGTAGCGGCTTTAATGCGATAGCCCCGGGAATGTGAAACACATAAATAATATATACAATGCATCTTTTATTTCCTGACAGCTTGCTGTTGAAAAAACATAAACCATAAAACCTCTTGATACTATAGCACAGTCATGTGATATACTATAGCTGCAGGGCCAATATCACTAATCCCTCAGACTAGCATCAGTTACATGATACGCTCAAGGCCAATATCACTATTAGCCCTATTATAATATCACCTGAATCAGCTTGAGTCACTCACCTCTGGATAAGAATGCTGTAAATTAACAGGGTTTACCTTAGTGGCATAAACTCTGCTATCATTCCAATGCAGGAATGCTGCATTGCTCTTCTTCAGAAGAAACATTAGGGCTGGCATTTGGCAGAGTTGGGAAAACTCTGCGGACCTTTTAACGTGGTGGGCAGGACCCGGATGTGGGGCTCCCACCTCCATTTCCAACTGATCCAATTTCTGCTGGTAGGGGAAAGGGGGCAGGTGTGATGCACACAGGATGGAAACCCAAACTCAGAAGGGGCCAGTTTAAACTCAAGGTTGAGTTCAAACAGGCCCCATTTTGGAATTGATTTTGAAGGGCGGATAAAGTCTGTATAGCTGTCATGAGCTGAAATTTTTTTTAGATGCCCTGCTCTTTAAACTTTAAATAATAACAGGCTGCAGCTGTCATTGAGAGTGAAAAGAAAACTCTTCTGGAGTCCTTTGATTGACAGGCATAGGTTAGAAAAAATTGTATAAGTTCCACACTTTCAATAAATCTCTTTATTGACATTTCCTCAAGGGCTATATTTAATTCATTGTGAATGTTTGGCTGAATTTCAAAAGCTTGTGGTTCTGGGTTCATAGTTTGATTGATAATTTAAATAACCTGTGAAAGGATTAGTTGTCATTGATGTGGGGTCTAACCAGAAGTGTGTTTTTAGTGATATGTTAAACCATTGAAGAGATTTAAAAGCTTTGAATGGGTTTTGTAAGTGGAAGTTTTTTTCATCATTAAGTGTGTAGGAGTGACAGCTGTATTAGATTGTTAAAACCATTTTTCTTCATCTGCACCTGGTTCGTGAATGCTGCCTATGGTAGAAACAGTGTGAGTGGCTCTAAAGGTGGCACTGAGGGCATGGGAGGGGGGGCTACATAAGTCATCTTTGAGTTGACATGGACGATATGAGAGGCCATGGAGGGGGGGGGGAAGCATGAGAATTGCCATTGAGTTGGCATAGAGGATATGAGGTGATAAGGGTGAGGGGGGTGGGGCGGGTGTACGGGATCTGGGGGAATGGAGGGGATGAGAATCAAAGTGTCTAACAGCCTCAAAAACAACTGGGACAAAGTCCCACAGAACCAAAGCAGGCGTTCTAACAAGCTCACATTGCACTTGCCCATCCTCCATGGCCTCCTACAATTCCGGGTGGCCTAGTTCTATTCCACACCTACCTACCCCCACTCCAACCCTCATACCCTGGAGTGAAAATCATGCAATTCAGTGTACTTTATACCAAGGGCCTGTTTGGGGAGTTGGGCAATCTGCCGATTCAAGCCCCTTGGCTCAGCAGCCAAATTCCAGCCCTAAATAACAGATCTCCATTTCAGTTCTGGTGGATATCATACCACTACTCAAAGGAAAGTATGGGATTTCTCGGGTAATTTGGCCAACTTTATTCCCTTGGATTTATTTCATTGCTGTTTGTAGGACATTACTACAGCCAAATGGGGGCCACATTTGTCTCCACTCTCCAAAAGTACGTTTATCATATCAAGAGCTGTGAAATGTTTTAACATAGACATAGAACATACAGTGGAGAAGGAGGCCATTCGGCCCATCGAGTCTGCACCGGCCCACTTAGCTCTCACTTCCACCCTATCCCCTTAACCCAATAACCCCTCCTAACCTTTTTTTTTGGTCACTAAGGGCAATTTATCATGGCCAATCCACCTAACCTGCACATCTTTGGACTGTGGGAGGAAACCGGAGCACCCGGAGGAAACCCACACACACACAGGGAGAACATGCAGACTCCGCACAGACAGTGACCCAGCGGGGAATCGAACCTGGGACCCTGGCGCTGTGAAGCCAGAGTGCTAATCACTTGTGCTACCGTGCTGCCCAAATCATGTGTTGATCATGTTATATGGTGCAAATATGAGCCTGCTTTTTAAAAAAAATTCATGCCTCCATATTGCAAGTTCCCTGTATAGTGCCAAGTAACACTCTCGCCCTCTAAAAAAATTAAAATAATACGCCATTTATTATAAAGGAACAAATGCTTAATGGTAACATTACCACTATAGGGTTGATTTTCTAAGTTCTCGCCTACTGAGGAAAAAATGCCTTACTACAATTATGGACTGTGAAATCTGCCTGGTATCTCATGGGTAAAGATTCAGGAAATAGAGCTCACTGATTCAATCTAGCAGGCCCTATTGATATTTAACAACTAATTTGTCTTTGTTCAAATGGCTTAGGACGTTTAAAATGGCAAGAATAAATTCTACCTTTCTAACACATCAAACGTCAGTCAATATTTTATATTTATTAAGCACTGCAAAATTCTGTCCATGAGGAGAAACATGGGATAAAGGTGTTCACCATTCTCATTGTTTAATTAGCTAGGGCAAAATGGTTAGAAAATATAAAATGCAATAAAGTCAATGGTTTCTCCCGAAAACGGAGATTAACGTTATTTACCAGCTTGTGGGAATAACTTTTCCATATTTAAATAGCAAAAGTGAGGAATGTTATGGCAAGCCTATAAAATCCATAGAATCCCTATTGTGCAGAAGGAGGTCATTTAACCCATCATGTCTGCAACGACCTTCCAAAAGAGCGCTCTACCTAGGCCCACTCCCTTGCCCTATCTCCTTAACATGCCACATTTTTCATGGAGAAAATGTAGCTGGTCTGATTAGCAAGTTTGTTGATGATACTTAGATTGCAGGAGTTGCGGATACTGATGAAGATTGTCAAAGAATACATCAGGGTATAGATAGGCTGCAAAATTGGGTTGAGAAATGGCAGATAGAATTTAAACTGGACAAATGTAAGGTGCTGCATTTTAGTAGATCCAATTCAGGTGGGAGCTATAAAATAAGTGGCAGAACCATCAGGAGCATAGAGACACAGAGCGATCTGGGCGTGCAGGTCCACAGATCCTTAAAAGTGGCAGCACAGATGCAAATGGTGGTAAGGAAAGCAGATGGCATGCTTGCCTTCATCGGACGGGGCATCGAGTATAAAAGTGCGTTACAGCTATATAGAGGCCACATTTGGAATACTGGGCGAAATTCTCCGGTATCGGTGCGACGTCCGCTGACCGGCGCCAAAAACGGCGCAAATCAGTCGGGCATCGCGCCGCCCCAAAGGTGCGGAATCCTCCGCATCTTGGGGGGCCCAGCCCCAACCTTGAGGGGCTAGGTCGGCGCCGGACTAATTTCCGCCCCGCCAGCTGGCGGAAAAGGCCTTTGGTGCCCCGCCAGCTGGCGCAGAAATGACATCTCCGGGCTGCGCATGCGCGGGAGCGTTAGCGGCCGCTCGCAGCATCCCCACGCATGCGCAGTGGAGGGAGTCTCTTCCGCCTCTGCCATGGTGGAGACCGTGGCGAAGGCGGAAGGAAAAGAGTGCTCCCACGGCACAGGCCCGCCCGCGGATCGGTGGTCCCCGATCGCGGGCCAGGCCACCGTGGGGGCACCTCCCGGGGCCAGATCGCCCCGCGCCCCCCACAGGACCCCGGAGACCGTCCTCACCGCCTTGTCCCGCCGGTAAGAGAGGTGGTTTAATCCACGCCGGCGGGACAGGCATCCTAGTAGTGGGACTTTGGCCCATCCGGGCTGGAGAATCGCGGGGGGGGGGGGGGGGGGGGGCCCGCCAACCGGCGCGGCACGATTCCCGCCCCCGCCGAATCTCCGGTGCCGGAGAATTCGGCAGCCGGTGGGGGCGGGATTCACGCCAGTCCCTGCCGATTCTCCGACCCGGCGGGGGGGGGGGTCGGAGAATCTTGCCCACTGTGTCCAATTCTGGTCACCACACTGCCAGAAGGACGTGTAGGCTTTGGAGAGAGTACTGAAAAGGTTTACCAGGATGTTGCCTGGCATGGAGGGTATTAGCTATGAGGAGAAATTGAATCAACTGGGATTGTTCTCCCTAGAAAGACGGAGGCTGAGAGGCGACCTGGCAGAAGTTTATAAAAGTATGAGGAGTATAGATAGGGTGAACTGTTGGAGGTTTTTTCCCAGGTTGGAAATGACAATTACAAGGGGGCACAAGTTCAAGGTGAGGGGGGATATGTTCAGTGGAAATGTGCGAGGGATGTGTTTTACACAGAGGGTGGTGGTGGCCTAGAATGCACTGTCAAGTGGCGTGGTTGAGGTAGATATGATGTTAGCGACCTTTAAGACTTGTATAGATAGACACATGAACAGACAGTGTATAGAAGGACACATGATCAGTGTGGGCATGGAGGGCCAAAGGGCCTGTTCCTCTGCTGTACTGTTCTTTGTTCTTCATAAACTGCACCTCTTTGGATACTAAGGGGCAATTTTGCATGGCTAATCCACCTAACCTGCACATCTTTGGATTTTAAGGGGCAATTTAGCATGGCTAATCCATCTAACCTGCACATTTTTGGGCTAATGGAGGAAAGTGGAGCACCCAGAGGAAACCCATGTAGAAATGGGGAGAAAGTGTAAACTCCACACAGTAACCCAAGGCTGGAATTGAACACTGGTCCCTTGTGCTGCTACGCAGCAGGGCTAACCACTGTAACACCCAAAATATAAACAAATCATTTGGTTTATAAAATACTATCAATCAAAGGCCTTAGGGGTGAGATTATAAAATCTTCATATTAACCAGCAAGGATTTGGATGAAGTTGATGAAATTGTTAGCTGGAGAACATTCTCTCACAATTTTTGTTGTTTTTTAAAAGATGTATAAGTTTCTGTAAAACAACAGAGTCAAATGCATTCATTTTGAATTTTGATTAAATGAAACCATTAATTCTCCCCTTCTAACAATGGTCATTCTTATTGGGGGTTAAGGCTCCACTGTGACTACCTACACTCTGGTCCTTCTCCATGGTGGTTGCTTCCCAAGCATGAAGCACAAAAGTAAGTTTGGACAGCCTATTTGATTGTGACTGAAGCCCCAGCTCAGTACTGTCCTCACCAGAGATCCATACAGACAGATTTGCCAGCAGTGAATGATGATGAGCTTTCAGTGGGGGGAAATGGTAGATTTTTGCTCCTTTCTTAGCTCAGCAGCTGAGGCCAGTAGTAACAGCACTACTATAGCTGTGACTATCCTAACTCAACCCAGTCTGGTGAACAAACCTGGCAAGCCCCTTAGTTCTGACAATTCAGTTCGGTCCAGGTTGGTATATTTATCAACAGGGCTATCGGACAGCTGGAAGAAAAAGATTTCTAGATTCTCAAAATATTACTCCCATAATAACCAGTCAGAAAACAACTGGCAAACTGATGAGATGACAACAGCGCACCTGATGGACTGGGAGTTGGGCTCAGTGATGGTCACTCCTGATCAACAGCCAGCATGTCATCCAAAGGGAAGAGTGAAGCTTTCGACTTGTAAGCAATGGAATTTCAGTATAAACCACAGAACAGATCACAAATCAGAATTTTTGTTCGGAGTACCCATCATTTTGTTTATGCTGAGTGCAGCATTCGCTTTGGGGCGTCTGCCCGTGCGGCTTTAACATGCAAAATGTGTGAGACGACTGCAGGTCGACAAGCACACAGGCCGCCATTTACACATAACTCTGTACCACAACTCCTTTCATCAACCACGTTGTATTTCTCTGACATTTCGGGAAACTATATTTTGTTGAAATGTGAAGTTTCAATGAGGCAGAGCTCTGTACTTTTACCAGGTATATGGTAAAATTAGTTGTTTTTCTTTCTTCTCTGGGTTGAAGCATTAGCTATTGCATCCACTGTTCTAATATCAATTTGGCAGGTTTGTGTTGCTTCACTGAACTGTTACTGAAGCGTTTGCTGCTGATCAGAACAAAGCTGCAGGCATATCAGGCAGTGCTGCTGTAACAGAATTTACATTACGTTCAGACTGATAAAACCACATCACAGCATTGCTCAATCCACCATTGATTAGATTAACTTGATGACTGTGCGGCCTTTATGTTCACCATGCCTGAGCACCCTACTCAAGTTCTGCCTCTCTCATCTGTCCTTAATTGTGAAACAAATCTAACATTACTTGGGTAATTCATTCCTAGCGCAGTGTGGTCATATAATTACTTCCATAAAGTGCCGTCAAAGCAACGACTCATAATTACAGCGAGGAACATTGGGATTATTTTTTCACCTTGTGATCCTGCAAATGTCTATTAAGGATAATTCTATCATCTCCGAACAATATATATGTGGGAAACCGCAGGAAGGGAGCAAAAAATCTTCCTTAGTAGCTATGGCAACTGCCTGTTCTAAACATGCCACCTCACATGGATATCAAACAGAACATTCCAGAAGTTGGAGGTATGAATACACATTTTCAAACGTGGAAACTTGGGGGAAAAGAGGGTTGAAGATTTTTATCAAGTGTAGAGGAAAGGTCCATAAAGTCAACTGAACTAGGTATTCCTTTTATTACTTTTTTTAGCAGTATCGCACTGTGCAGACCTGGGGCCTATTTCCTTTTCGAAGTATGTCGATTTTGTGGTTGTGGTTAAGTTTATCATTAAAGCTTGTGGAGCATGACTTTTCATGTAATAACAACTAGAACTGATGAATAGAAAAGCAAAAAAATTTGCATTTATATAGTACTTTTTATGATCTCATAGTATCACAATTCATTTCACAGCTGAAGAAATACTTTTAAAATATAATACAGGGAAGCACAGTAGCCAATTTATGCATAGCAAGGTCCCAAAAACAGCAATGGCATAAATTACCAGTCAATTGGCTTTATCGGTGTTTGTTGAGAGATAAATTATCGCCACGATGTCAAAAGAATGTTGTTACACTTCTTCAAATGGCGTCAAGGGATTTTTACCTCAGAGTACCGATAGGATCTTGGTTTAATGTCTTAGCTGAAAGATAACGCCTCTAACAGCACACTACTGCACTGAAGTGCAGGTTTAAATTTGTGCTCAAGTACTGGCATTATCTTCAACAAATGACCTTTGATCCTGAGGCAAAATTGCCACTCTTGAATCGATGCTGATATTCAGTAAATTAATAATCAACGTTGGAGCAACCAGGTCTTATAATATTTGGTGGAACTATGCACAGTTTCACTCATTTAGAGGGAATTACTTCATATAGTCGAATGAGCCATTAAAGGGGGAATTAAAAAGAAGCTGCCATTTTATATAGCTTTCCCTTGAAATAAATATGCACTGTTTCTGTTCTGCTTGTTAAAATCGTAATAACCAAAGATGATGTTAACCTAACACATTTATGAAGTTGCTGCATTGAAATTGCTTCTGTCATTCCTTCTCTATGGAAATAATCGAAAGTGCTCAGAAACTCTCAAGATAACCTCTAGGCAAAGCTTTAATTTAATTACTTGACTCATGCCTGCTTCATGAAATAAATAATTATAATAAATTAAACCTGAATGTGAGAGCACACCTTAAATAGATGCAATTAAACAACTCAATCTCTTTCATTGATGCCCAGCAGGGGTTTATGTTTATATATATACTACATATTTTGCAGTTCATATCACAAATTTATTACATAACAATTAGAGATAAGGAGACTATAGCCATGTTTTGTCTTCACCTATTTTGTGTTGCTTGCTACACTAATCCTTGCCAAGAGTCTTCTTCCTTTACTTTGCTGATTAATTAAATGCTGTGTCACATTTCACATTGTTTTTTTGTTGCATCTTTGTACCTCTCCAAAGTACTGAAAGAGCTCGCCTAGACATTGGCAGCACCTGGTGGCATTTGAATAAAACTACACGAATACGAACAGAAGAACAAAGCACCTTCGTTTTTCTCACCTTACACCAGCACATGGTCAAAAATAAAAACATCTGGGTAGTCTTGGTGCATCTCCTGGGCGGCTAACACCTAGCTAAAACCAATTCTGCACCTTATGAAAATGCACCTTACAAGTTTACAGAATGGCTTTCTTTCATTCATTGATTTATTCAAGGTTTCTGCCGTGGGTTGGAAGAACAAAAACTCAAATGTAACCCGAAATGTCAACAGGACAATTCCACAATTTGCAGACACTGTGCCAACGTATGCATAAAGGTTTATGCTGTAATGTTTTAGTTGATACAATTCCATTTTTGTGCTCTCCATTACAAAACAGAGACTCATATCCCGCTCTGTGGTGATCAATACAAGTCGGATTTTATTTCGAGATCATAAATGAACTTCAGCGGAATCCTAGCTTCAGCCTGGGAGTAATTAGCCTACAGTTCAAAATGTCAAAAAGCACGCCCGCCCAGCCACATCTGGCAGGTGTACCAGGATGCAGGTCAAATGTCTCACAACAGTGTGCCAACACTTTGTGTAAGGAAGAAAAACCATAATGATCCTGCTGGGTTCCAAAATGCTAACTCTACTCTTTCATCACAACTGAGGAGAGGGCAAGGAAAGTGTCAGCATATTAAAAGAAATTCTGCACAGGTAACATCACAACAGCTCGTGAACCTCAAGGGTTTACTCTGGTCTTCAGACCTAACATTTGCCCAGAAAATAATGTTTGGAACCTGACATGAACTGACAACTGACCGCGGGTTTTGTTTTTCCCTTGCTCATGGTGCTGGGCACAACTTGAAAGTATCATCACCAGAATTCAGTTACTATTCTACTAAGCATATACCCAGTATATATTATTTACCGAAGTATGCTTTGCGACAAAATCTATTTCAGAAGCAATATCTTATGTAAGTGAAATGGATGAACTGAGTTGGCCCTGCTATACAGTTCACTTGGTCAATTGGTAGCTCTTTTGCCTCCTAATGACTACAGTCGGGGAACAATAGTAGATCTTCAGCAGAGCTGTCTGCTGTAATATAGCTTATTCAGAAGCTGAAAGGTAGATCTTTCAGCATGGAGAACTGGACTTTTAAGCGTAATTCTCTCCTACCGTTTTCCTGCGTTTCTGTAAATTAAATTGAACAATGTTACCAGCCCAATTGACAATGTAATGAATCATGCTATGAATGATTTAGTGGCACGCAACGTCCTTATAAAATCAGGTTGAATTGAATTAATCCGAGGTGTTACCCACTATGATTTTGCCCGAAGAATGTCTCCTTCCATCGATAGTGCCTTTTGATTTTAATCGTAGTATTATTCATTGCAAATTAGCAAAATGTCAAAGACTAAAGGAATTCAGTTTACCATGTGGCCTGGACAATATTCTTTACACAGGTAATACCATTAGAAAATGATTATCTGGTCTTACATTAACATACTGCTTGTGCAAACTGGTTGTGCTCAAAACAAGTGCATTTCAAAAATAAAACCTTTGGAGATGACATAAATTCCAAACACATCTTTTCACACAATACCAATTTGCGTGTCTGACACGTAAAAATAAACTATGGGTTAAATTATCCGGTCCCGCCCACCATGGGAATCGTTATGGCGGGACAGGAAATTTGGTGGACCATTTAAAGGCCCGTTGACCTCGGAAGGGAATTTTCGGTCTTGGGGTGGGCGTGACTGGAAAATCCTGCCTACATTTTCAAATTAATGTCTACGATGAGTAGTGATTACCGTTCATATTTTTTATCACGTCATTCTCAACTAAATTGGATCTGAGCCCTGACATTGTTGGGACTATCATGGTAAAAGACTCGATAGGCTAAATGGCCGACTCCTTCTCTTTCTTGTGTTCTTTATGTCCTCATATTTTTATGTGTGAACATCAGTAAAAGAGTTGGGCCTAATGAGATGATATCATCTGTCTTAAATCTCGTCAATGCTGCTTCCCATGTATGGTTGCATGTGCTAGCTGCCATGATGGAACCTTGAAAAAGTGGCTCCATTTGTCTTGTAAAGACCAAACTCTCCACTGAAATTGACATTGGGGAAGGCAGAAAAATGAATAGCTGATTGTTTTAAAAACATTAAGCCCATTCTGCTGGCACAACAGCCCAACTTGCATTTTGTCAAAATAGTGACATACCACCCCACCCTCCTCTTGCTGAAACAGGTTCCCCTGTAGCATCAAGAATAGTGTTGGAATGGCCCAAAATATAGAAACCAGTCAGATCGAGAAATTTGGATGTCACCGACATTCACCCTTGGGGTGAGATGAAGGTTCCATCCCCCGATCCATCCCAGGAGCAGCTCCCATGAATTTGGAAATGGCTCCAATTGCAAACTCTACATGCAGTTATCTTTTTCCTCGGCAATCACTCGCTATCGAGTACGATTGTCCACCTAAAATATTCTGTGTTACTGGTCATGCATTCTGCGGTTCATTGCATGGCTGATGAACCCGATCCTAGAGCCACATTGCCAACCTTACACTTGGCAGGTGTTTCTGGGAGGTGGGATTGATCTATGTACTCGAGATCACTGGTATTTCTTTCTCAGTCTCCTTTTCCAGATTCTCCGCATCAGAAGGGAGGGCAGGTATATTATTCTCAGCATCTCGGAATAGGCCAAGAGCACCAGCGTCAAGGCCAAAATCATCCAAAATCACCTCCGCTGAGCCAGCTTAGGATTTCAGAGTCCCGATGCAGTTATGTAATGTACAGCAATAACAAAGATTTGGATTCTGTACTAATTACTTTTTTTCAATAAAAATCTCAGTCAGAATGAAAAAGCATCTAAACAACAAGATGATTGTACTATCACTTATGGGCGAACATTAAAATGACAATGTCCTGTGCTGATACAGTCACATGGGAAGGGACCAGCTTTTTATAGCAGCAGTATATGAAGGATTTAGCATATTACATGCCCCTGGCTGTCAAATTAGTAACATATGAAATAGGGTAATTAAGAAGAGGAGCTAGTGTACTGATCACTTTAAGCCACTTGTATTCAAATCATGCTGAAGAGTTTTTGAAGCAATAAAAGCTATATTCTCCCAAAACACTTAGGCCTCGAAGGAGGATGATTTTTTTTAACGAGTTTTGCAAACCAAATGCGAATTTTTCTTTTTAAATACAATGCAAGATGAACTGTGTGTGTGTGTGGGGGGGGGGGGGGGGCGCGCGGGAGAGAAGAGAGGGTGGGGGGAAGCTTTGATTAGGTGTGCCTCGTGTTTAATCTTTTCCAAACCAGATGATCCAGTTTAGAGTTCTGTGTCATTTACATTCACTGATTTAGTTCGGCATGTTCCAAGCTGGCAGGCCAACATATTAGAAATAAAATGCAATTCTGGTACCTGACACTTCAATTCAGTTACTCCAGGAGCCAAGATCATCAACTCCCCTGCTTTTCCCATCCACACGATAAAAGATTGCCTAAATATCACTGAACTAATTCAAGATCAGTTGCACTGTCTTCATACTATATTATAGTGCACCTGTCCTGCAATAAAAAGTGTTTTTTAATTGGCTGAACTGTTTGAGCAATGCAGAAAGTGTGTCACGTGGCATGATGTGTTTGGAATTGCTTTTGGTTCATTTGTTTTCTTCCTCCCCTACCATCTCCCCATTACAGCAGCTAATTGTTTCTTATTTGAGAATCAAGCCCATCCCCTTTTCTATACCATACATTACTTTTGACCTTGGATGATCCTTTTGACTAGAACTGCATGTATTGCCTCAGTGTTAACATGGGGCAAGTTTTGTAAGGGACTTGGGATGGGGCATTGGCGTGGCAGAGCGATTTCGATCATGTTGTTCAACAAAGCAAGATCATTTTTCAATTGGATCTCCACTTGGAGGTCAACATGATTGACAGATTTGTCTCTCTCTCGGGCGGGGAGCACTGTGGAAGACGTCACAGGATCAGGGAAGGAAACTTAGGCAAGGGAACCTAGAGCTAGGGGGCATAGTTTCAGAAAATGGGAGACCCCTTATGAGATGGAGATGAGGAAGAATTTCTTGTCCCAAAGGGTTATTAACCTTTGGAATTCTCTTCCCCAGAGAGCATTGGGGCTTATTGAATAGATTCAAAGCTGAGTTGGCCAAAGGCTGGATCTACAAGGAAGTCAAGGGTTATGGTGGCAGGCAAGAAAGGAGAGACAAGGTCACGATCAGATCAGCTATGATCTTATTAAATGGTGGAGCAAGCTTGATAGGCGAACTGACCTGCGCCCACTCCCATTTCTTACGTTCCATTCTTGACACTTCAATGTAGAAATAGGACAATGCTGCCACATCATAGGTGCTGAATTACTGGCAAGCTAAGGGAATGCTGTTCTGTCAGAGGTGCTGAATTACTGATGAGCTGAGGGAGTGCTGCTCTGTCGGAGGTGCTGAATTACTGATGAGTTGAGGGAGTGCTGCTCTGTCGGAGGTGCTGAATTACTGATGAGCTGAGGGAGTGCTGCTGTCGGAGGTGCTGAATTACTGATGAGCTGAGGGAGTGCTGCTCTGTCGGAGGTGCTGAATTACTGATGAGCTGAGGGAGTGCTGCTCTGTCGGTGGTGTTGCATTTCTGATAAGGTACAAAATTAAGTTAACCTGCTTAGCTAGACACATAATATTAGCACCAGGAAGTACGACAGGAAGAACAATAAAATTTACACTGTGTCCTGAACAACAATATTAATTAAATAGGTGACTTGATTATTTATTTTATTTATATTGTGTGTGATCATTCTCTGATTGGCTGCTGTTCTTGCTGACAAGAACAACAACTTGCATGTTATGCTTTTAACATGAGAGGCCACAGGCACTGGTTGGGGGGAACAAGATGGCATGGATAAGGTATGGTATGGGGGCAGGGTCAGTGTGGGGCAGGTGGGGGGGGGGGAATGGAGTGTGCGGTGTGAGAGCTGGAGGGCCTTTCTGTTTTCATTATAACTGGGATGGAGACCCACAGCGGCTAGACAGGCCTGATAAAAAGATGGAGCCTGCACCCGGAAGCCACCAAAGCTGCTTCTGAATTTGTTCCTGGGTCAGATGGTCTGACTGCTTCCTGCATCCACCACACGCCATAAAGAAATCCCTTCCCTGTAGGTCGAGCCGAGAATTTGCCCAACTCCCGCTGCCTGCCTGGAGGTTGAAAATCCGGCCCGTTATGTTAGCCCTGTTAGTGGTCGCCTCCACTTATCCTTCTCCTGCATGGTGTCCCACTATTGCTTCTCTGAAGTGTTCTAGCCTGTTTTATTCAGTTACTGTTCCTTTATAACTGCCATTCTTAACAATATCTCCTGGCGCTCATTTGTACAGAAGCCTCTGATGTGTATTCTTTGTCACCGGTACTTTGGAAGTTCAGGTACCCACCATATGGCTTTCCACTGTCAGTTTGGAGTGCCAAATCATGAAAAAGATCAATCCCTTTTATAGATGCACTAGCTGTTATTTATTAAGTTATGTTCATACCACTGCTCTTCCATTTTACTACAGATTCTTCATTCCATTAGTTTTCCAATTATTGAGGTCAGGCTAATGTGTCTGTAGTTGCTAGGTATAGCTCTGTTACTCTACTTCACCATGTGAATTGCAATTGTTTTTTCAGTCTTTCAAAAGTTCCCCTGAGTTCAGTGCATCATGCAACGTTCATAGATTTCCCCAGTTTCCCATCATTAAGAAGTATAAAACTTTTCCCACCACCAAAAGTCAAACATGCAATCATTCTACAAGGTATACAGAGAGAGAGCAGCATTATCTGCACCACAGGACAAGATGGAACTAATACGATAATGAGCCTAGTGAGCTTTTTTGTCAGCTTGAAATGTTTGCCTTAATGATTATTGCTACCCTCAAACTCAAAAGATTTGTATTCTGCCCAAGAAGTCGAATCATGCCCAAAACATAATCGCCAGGAGCATCTCAGCTCCCTAGAACCTCTGGCTTAACAGCTAATACCCTTTCCCTAAATAGCAGAAGACAAAAAAAAGAGCTCATATGCGTTAATGAGGGAATTACTAATTGAAGTGATCTTCCTTGGCTTCTTAGAGGAATGGATGACTGGAGCACTTCTTGCTTTTGTTGCTGACCGGCAGGTGTCTCCCAGCTGCGGATACTTTGCCAGATCCACCAAAAAAGCTTTGGATCGTGTCTTGCATAGAGCAGGGATCAATTCCATCCTGGATTCCTGGCAGACAGTATCCAAAATGAAGTTGTAAACCTTAACAGTTCAGTTGAATTGTGGTATTTGGATTGTTGCAATAGCCTGTTCCTCCGACAGAAATCACTAGTGTAATTTCAGATTCAATCACGTCCTCTTGGCAAGTATCCCTTTTATTTTCAATTCTGATGTACAGCGATCAGGCCAAAGGGAAGGCTACTGCAAAAGGGCCTAATTAACAGAACAATGTCTGATGACATCACTGACTTAACTGTGCTAGTATATGAGAGGAATTCTCGAGTTGTGGGATTTCTGGCAGCAGATTGGAGGCATCAGCTGCCAACTCCTCAAGCAAAGTGGATATTTTGTTCTCCTTGTGAGTGAGGTGGAGCATGCGTTCTCCAGACCCTTCATAAGGAATCCCTCATCCTCCCTGTAACCTTCCCATCCTCGCCACTGGACCAGAGCTGATGCAGTCCCCCCCCCCCCCCCCCCCAATGCTCGGGAGAATCCCCACATTTTCCTGCCACTGTTTTCCATCACTGGTGTTTGTCATATTTTAATAATGATACAAAAACATCACTCACTCACAAGGGATTGGGTAAACACATTGTGGGTTCATTTATTCATTGTAGGCACAGGTGAACAGATATACATGGAGGGAAAGCTTGAAGACGTCAGAGCTACAGAACTTAGTGTGGGTGATTTCTGCTGAAAACAAAAGTGAAACAGAAACTGGATTGCATGACACACTTCCTTTCAAGTGATGTTATGCTGCAAACCCTTAAAGGTGTATCAATACATTCCCATTCTTAAAAAAAAAATTTCCCCCATAAAGAAGTACAACTATTTACAATACATGTTCATGCATAGTAATAAAAATAAGTGTATAGAACAGAAAAAATCTATGAGTCTCCAAAGGGTAGAGGTAATCTGTGGGTACACCCAGATCTTGTAATGGTAATCTTGTCTGAAGGTTTATTTAATTGCTCACAGTAATCGGTGGGATTGTCATTCTTGGATTTGTCCATTTGTCCAATTTTGCCAAAACATTCTGGATATTTTGATGTTAGGTCATGAACTGAGCAATAGGAGTAGTTTCTGAGGTTAATCTGTCGTGAAGGTGTGAGCAATTCCGTGAATTGTTACTAGCTTGAGGTCATGGCATGCTGGCAGACCTGTGACCGCTGAACCTTTGCTGTCTATGCTGGAGAACATCTAAGATAGGCAGGAGGCTTAATTGTACTTGCACTCCAGGACGATGGAACCTGCACATACAGAATTGGTGAATAGCTACACACTGGAACATTTTAAAGCAGCAGGGCTTCGCCATAGCCTTCCATGTCTGCGGAAACATGCCTTTTAGAATTCACTGGGGTAGTATGTTCACCCTTGCCCCCGTGTTAATCTTGACTAACACCGAGCAGTTACCAACTTTCTTCAGACAGGTAGTTTTAATCTTAGCAAACTGTCGATGAGATGGCATCCATGTTTCCCACATGATTCATAGTGTGAAACGTGTGCTCACCGCTCTTCGTCTCATTGTGCACAGCACCATCATTTTCTGGTTTGTCAATTACCTCATGTAGATATTTCTGACGGGATACCAGATGGTCATTCTCATTGCTCGAAGGTGCCCATTGTGTACAGTCTGTACGGATCAGTGCACAGCTCTATGTAGCTGCATCAGCCTTTACTCTAGTGCACTGTGGCTGTCAATGGCCCTTTCTGCCACATACCTTGCAGAATTGGTGAAGGTTGGCACTTGCATCATGCATGCAGAAGGCCAAACGTCCTTCATGGCTTGCTGAGTTTGAATGTTTTAGTAAGTGCATTAACGGTAATAGACTTCATTTTAATTATTTACATGTTGGTGCTGAAAGGTCCTGATACTGCTTTATTTTACATTAAAAAGGGGAATTTCCCTAACCAGTAATGGTATCATTGACAATATTTGAAAAATACCTGGACCTCTTATTCAACTGTCTTATTTTCAACTTGATTTCTTCTCCAGGAATTACTTCCCAAAATGTTTCAAAGTGTTGGAACGGTCAGCATGATTTTAAATATTTGCAAAAGGTTAGGTTGTGCTGAAAATTCCAACTCTGAAAGTTTGGAAAAGGAAAACATTAAAATGGAGCACTGTACTACTGTTATAGAATGCTTTGTAAGGAAATAAATAATTTCAACAAGAAAGTGAATAATTTTCCTGATTCCATCAATGTGGGTTTTCTTGGAAGAAAGACTACAATTTGCTTCAAAATCATGTAGTGAACCCATCTTTCGTGGCCCTAAAACATAATTGCATTTAGTAACCAAATGCATCATGTACTGCAACACATTTTAAGTAAAAGGAATAATGCTGCAGTTTAACTACTAACAATTTAACTATTTGTTTATACAATAATACAACATATGTAATCAAAAAAATTGCCCAATTGACGACAATGTAGATGTTTTAACAAAACTGGAAAGCCGACACCATCTGGTCTCCTTGTCGGTATATGCTATTTTAAACAAATTTTTTAATTTTGCAGTTTTTCTTGGAAGGAACAGAATAGAATTTACTCCCGCATCATTAAATTCTACCCAACATCAAAACTATGCAGACAACCTGTCTGTTCTTGCTGAATCTCTCGCTCGCCATGTCTCTCTGTCTCGCTTTTACCGAGCCTCACTTCTGTCCATGTTTTCTCTTGGGGAGGAAAATTGCTCTGGTCACTTGGCGTACAACATTGTACACCAGAACATATGTGCAAGTTGTGAACATTTTAAAAAAATATAAATTTAGTGTAGCCAATTAATTTTTTTCCAATTAAAGGGCAATTTAGCGTGTTCAATCCACCTACCTTGCACATCTTTGGGTTGTGGGGGCAAAACCCACGCAAACATGGGGAGAATGTGCAAACTCCACACAGACAGTGACCCAGAGCCAGGATCGAACCTGGGACGTCGGCGCCGTGAGGCAGCAGGGCTAACCCACTGCGCCACCATGCTGCCCCAAGTTGTGAACATAGCACGATTCCTCTTCGTGGTGGGCTTTTAACACGAGATTACATAAATTCTGAGTAGTGTTTATCCACCACTTTGTGGTGGGCAGCATGGTAGCATTGTGGATAGCACAATTGCTTCACAGCTCCAGGGTCCCAGGTTCGATTCCGGCTTGGGTCACTGTCTGTGCGGAGTCTGCACATCCTCCCCGTGTGTGCGTGGGTTTCCTCCGGGTGCTCCGGTTTCCTCCCACAGTTCAAAGATGTGCAGGTTAGATGGATTGGCCATGATAAATTGCCCTTAGTGTCCAAAATTGCCCTTAGTGTTGGGTGGGGTTACTGGGTTATGGGGATAGGGTGGAGGTGTTGACCTTGGGTAGGGTGCTCTTTCCAAGAGCCGCTGCAGACTCGATGGGCTGAATGGCCTCCTTCTGCACTGTAAATTCTATGATCAATGATCGATGAACACTCAAGGTTAATCATTGAAAGTTGAAGATGTCACAGTAATTTGGCTGTCTTTCAAATGAAAGACAAAGAAAATCTATCTGACAAAAAGTCTACATAACATTTTCGAGTGCTTAAGGCACAATGTAAATTGAAAAGGGTCCAAAATAATTAAATATTGAACCAAGCAGAATTATATCACACATTACACTGGTAGACATTTATAGCATGGCAGGAAGTCTTTAAGGTTCACCATCAATGACATTACATTTCCCTCAGAAATCAGCAGTATTATACCATTACTGGAGTTTTGTCTGACTGGATATTCATTGAAATGTAAAACAGGAAAGCTGAAAACCTGATCTTAGAGATTGCCATCAGTGATGGTGGACAAAAGTTCAAAAATGATTCTACAATTATTTAATTAATTTTAATGCTCATAATGCAATCGCCAAATGGCTGCCAGTGAGGTTCAAGTGAGTTGTAGCAGAAACTCAAAAAAAAAATGTACCTACTCACTTGGTAAGCTCCAGTGCAATTATTCATGGAAAGAGAAGTAAAACTCCTTGTACATGTCGATATAAATGTCTACTACTCTTGTGCTATTCTATGGGCAAAATTCTCCCATTTTGAGACTAATTCTCCATTGCCCGATGTTGGTATCGGAATTTCCCATCAGGCAGAGAATGGAGAATGACCGCTTTGCAACTATTTCCATTTGAGTAACTGACGGCAAACCTGATTCACCATCCCATAGATTGTTTACTCTCGGAAATCGACATAGCTATTCTAATAAAGGTGTGTGACTGAAATGCCCAGGAAAGTCAGGGAAAAGGCGGCTGTGCCCAAAAACCCGTATACGGAGTCTGATGCCTCTTAGAGATCATTGGCAAGTAAAATGGTGGAGTCAGTTTCCGGTGCTCCGTGCACAGATATGCTTTCTCGTACCTTGGGGAAGGAATTCGACAGCCCCGCCAAATTGTTGGAAGACCTCAGGAATCAGTTAAAGAGGCCTTGCTCCCATTCAAGCGGCTCTGGGAAAAAGTAATCAGACCGCTGAAGCCCGGGGGGGCCACGATCAAAGATATGGAGGTGGCCCTGTCGGGTCACAGTGATCGAAATGCCTCGCTGGATTTGGTATTTTCTTTGGTGATTGAAACAAATAAATTGTTGACGGTCAAGATGAATGCCCTAGAAAACGGATCCAGGAGGCAAAATATTTGGATTGTGGGGTTGCAGGAGGGAATGGAGAGCCCATCGCCCATGGAGAACTTTTAGGGTATGTTTGGCAAGATGGTGAATTCACCCCCCCCCCCCTCCTGAGTTGGACCAAGCCCAGCAGACACTTTGGCTGAGGTCTCATCCTGAAGATCCACTGCGTGCGGTGATAGTGAGGATCACAGCTTTAAGGAGAAGGTGTTGCGATGAGCAAAGGAGCACTGCAACTTTAAATGGGATGGCCACTCCATTAGGTTCTATCAGGACCTGGTTGCGGAGCGAGCAAAGAAGAGGGCTGCATTTAATGGTGTCAAGGCTGCCCTGTAGAAGAGTGGAGTTCAGTTTTGTGTGGTCTACCCAGCTTGTCTCAGAGTTACTTTCAAGGGAAATGACTACTTGTTTGATGTGCCGGGAGAGGTGACGTGTAATTGGGTTTTTCAGTTCTGTCGACGGGCGTGGTGAATTGTTACATTTTTGGGGTTTCATGTTTGTTCTGGGTTTTTTCTTGCTTTTGTTTGGGTTAAGTTCTTATAGTTCTTGTTTAGATTTGGGATTTTGTATTACGTGGAGTTTTATTCATTATGATACTATACAGCTTCCTTTTGGTGCGCAAGTTATACAACAAAAATATTTTATTATTTAATTCTATTTCCCTTTTTCTCCAGTCGGGGGCCTCCCTGCTAACTAAAGAGTCAGTTAATGGGAGCAGTTTTGAGAGATTTGCTGCAGCTTCATTATATTTTAGATAATGAGTATAGAGTTTTTGTTTTGTTTGGGTTAGATGTAGGCTTTAGTAGTTTCTGTTTGCCTCACTTCTATCTTTATTTGTACTTGGGTGTGGTTGTATTCAAGGGCGATGGTGTTGGGAGAGGGAGAGGGGGGTGGGGGTAGTTTGCTGACGCTGTCTGTAGGTTTGTCTTTGTTCAGTCCTTTTACTTGGTTTGGTGGCCATCTTGGATGGATTTGTTGGCTGTACCTTTAAAGTATCCCTTGGGTAATCTCTCTTGGTGGAAATGGCTGACTCCGGACTGAGGGGATGGTGGGAAACCTCCAATTCATTTGGTCACCTTGAATGTTAGGGGTTTGAATGGCCCAGTGAAAAGTTTGAGGGCATTTGCTCACCTTAAGAGTTTAAACTCAGACGTGGTGTTTTTGCAAGAGACTAATTTGCAGGTCAGGGACCAAACTAGTCTGCCCAAGGGGTGGGTAGGGCAAGGCTTTCATCTGGATTTAGATGGTAGGGTTAGGGGTGTGGTGATTTTAAATAATAAAAAGGGTTTAGTTTTTGGCCTGTAAGATTATAGTCGACCCCAATGGTCAATAAGCCATTGTCTGTGGCTCCCTGGTGGGCATCCCAGTGGTTATGGTTAACATTTATAACAATAGGGACGATACACATTTCATTAATACCCTGCTGGCCTTTCTCCCCAATTTAGACTCACATTAGCTTACTTTAGGTGGGGACCTGAATTGTGTTTTGGATCCTAGATTGGATCGTGCCAAGCCTAAATCTTTTGTATCGTTGTGGGCGGCCAGGGCTTTGTCATCTTTCATGACACTGATGGGGGGGGGATGTAGATCCTTGCCGTTTCTCGCCACTATCTGCTTGATTCCAGCCCGGAGTTGCTGGCAAGTAGGAAAAAGCTGCAAACACAATTCGAACTATTGTCAACTAACATGGCGGTAAGCCAGTTGTGATGTTCAAGGGGTATGTTCTGTGAATACTGGGAGAAGGCCAGTCATCTTTTGACTCACCAGTTGGAATGGAGGACGCCTCCTGGGAGATCACACTGATAAACAATTCGAGCGGAAACCTAATTTCTGGCGGCCCTCCTCAGGTTAATGCGGCTTTTGAATTTTTTACTGCGATCTTGATAGATCGGAGTCTCCTGCAGATGGATCGGTCATGCCTGACTTTTTGGACAGCCTATCCATCCCAACTGTTGAAGTAGAAAGAAGCGGTGAGTTAGAGTCCCCGTTAAGCCCTGATGAAATTTTAAAATGTATTGGATTAATGCAATCTGATAAGCCCCTGGTCTAGATGGTTTTCCGATGGAATTCTACAAGAGGTTCTCAGAGCAACTTGCGCCTTTAATTCTGGACATGTTCAATGATTCCTTATCCCGAGATCACTGCCCTCTCCCCTCACTCAGGACTCTATCACTTTGCTTCTTAAGAGGGACAAGGACTCGACAAAGTGTGGTCCGGACCGTGCTATTTCACTTTTGAATGCAGACGTCAAGTTACTTTCCAAGGTGCCGGTGCTGCAGCTGGAGCCTTGCCTCCCAAATATAATCTTGGAGGATCAGACAGGCCTCGTGAAGGGTCAACAGTTGTCAGCAAATATGTGTCACCTGTTAAATATTGTCCTTTTCCTCTCCTCAATGCCCAGCCTGAGTTGTTTCTATCCCTGGATGCCGAAAAGGCATCTGACAGAGTGGAGTGGGAGTATTTATTTGAGATTCTTCAGGAGGTTTGATTTTGGCCACAAATTTATTTCTTCGATTCCTCTAATGTATAAGGCCCCCACTACCAGTATTTATACAAATGCCCTGAACTCTGATTATTTCCCTTTGAAGAGGAGCACGAGGCAGAGCTGTCCACTGTCCCCACTCCTGTTTGCTCTGGCAATCGAGCCGTTTGCTATAAGGCTGAGGTCCTCTGGTAAGTGGAGGGGGATTAATTGGGAGGGATGGAGCATCGAGTGTCCCTTTACGCGGCCGGCCTACTTCTCTATTATGGACCCAGTATCCTCCGTGGACGACATAATGAAGTTGCTTAGCACTTTTGCCTCATTCTCTGGATACAAGTTTAACTTCGGCAGTGCTTCCCGGTTAACCCCCCCAGGGAGGAGAGCCCAACTAGGGATGTTACAATTTTGCCTGGCCAAGCTTGGGTTATCTGGTGATCCAGGTGGTCCACAGCTGGGCCTCATTTCATAAATTAAATTATTCCCATCTGGTTAGTGGTATTAAGGAACAACCACCCACTATACATGGCGGATAGGGTTCGGACTATTCAAATGAACGTGCTCTCGAGATTTTTATTTCTCTTTCAGTGTCTCACTATTTTTCTCCCCAAATCCTTTTTTATTAAGGTCAACAAATTAATATCTTATTTTATTTGGACAGGGAGGACTCCCAGAATTGATGGGGTTCTGCTCCAAAGGGACAATCGGGGGGCCTGGCCTTTCCCAATTCTTTGTTTTATTACTTGGCATCCAATATTCAGAAAATATTGTTGTGGTTTGGCAATCTCAGGTTCATGTGGGGACAAATGGAAGTGAGCTTCTGCACTACCTCCAGTCTTCGTGCAATAGTTACTGCACCGTTGTCATTTTCCCTTGTATGCTTTTCCTTAAATCCAGTGATGGTTTATTCCCTGGTATTTGGAACCAGTTTCGGCAGCATTTCAATCTCCTTTCCCTGTCTTTGCTAATCCCCATATGTAATAATCACCTTTTACTACCAGCTGATTTCGACTCGACATTTCAATTTTGGGAAGGGAAGGGTCTGGAGTGGTTTGGGGGCCTGTTTGTGGCAGGGAGGTTTGCTAGTTTCAAGGAGTTAGCTGAGGAATTCCAGCTGCCCAGCTCCAGTCTTTTTAGATATTTCCAAATTTGCGATTTTTCACCTAAAGCTTTTCCCTCCTTTCCTTTGGCGCCAACCTCTTCCCTGAAGAAGAAGATTCTGTCTCTGGTTAGGCCTGACGAGGGGTCTATTTCGGACATTTATGGTCACATCCTTTCAATGGATTCTGTTCCATTGAATGGTATGAGGCCGAAATGGGAGGGTGAACTGTGTCCCATTCTTAATGGTAAGGTATGGAGTGAGGCCCTTCACAGGGTCAACTCCACATTTTTATGTACTCAGCTGAATCTGATTCAGTTTAAAGTTTTGCATAGGATGAACATGACCAGGATGAGCGAGTTCTTCCCTGGGGTTGAGGATAAGTGTGAGCGCTGTTCTTGGGGGCCAGCTAACCATATGTATATAGAATCATAGAATTTACAGTGCAGAAGGAGGCCATTCAGCCCATCGAGTCTGCACTGACTCTTGGAAAGAGCACCCTACTTAAGTGCACACCTCCACCCTTTCCCCATAACCCAGTAACCCCACCTAACCTTTTTGGACGCTAAGGACAATTTATCTTGGCCAATCCACCTAACCTGCAAATCTTTGAATGTCTGGTCCTGTCCCAAGTTGATAGGTTTCTGGGCTTCTTTCTTTGATACCATGTCAGACATACTTTGAGCAGATTTGGAGCCATGTCTGCTGGTGGCCATACTTTGGATGTCAGATTCGCTGGTGATACAGTCTGGGAGGAAGATGGATGTCCTCACCTTTGCCTCATTGGTAGCCCTAAGCTGAATTTTGCTTGGGTGGAGGTCTCCCACTCTGCCTAGTGACTCTGCTTGGCTGGGTGACTTAATGTCATTTCTGCATTTGGAGAGAGTCAAATTTACCATCAGGGGGTCAGTGGAGAGGTTTTACCTAAGATGGCAACATTCATTTCCTGTTTTAACGGGTTCGTCACCGTCAGCTGTTTAGGGGGTTTAGGTTAGTTTTGCGTTTAAGCTAATTAGTTGTGTGATTTTGTTTGCCTTTTTAAAAATTTCCCTTCTGTTGTATTTTTCTGTTTGAATGTTTCAGATCGTTCTGATTATTATTAAAAGTTTCTTAATGCACATATATTTTTTAAAAGTTTTTGTCAGACTCCCCTCCCCTTCCCCACCATCTTGTACTCCATCTGCAATCGAACCTCAGTGCTTTGTTGCGGTGCCTGCATGAACCCGCAGCACAGTGCTGTCCAGACGGACACCTGGGGTGTGATACCAGGGGGAAGGAGTCAACTGTACTCCCCAATCTCAGGTGCTGTATTTATTCAGCTCGGTGACACAGCAGGGTCCATAGGTCCAGCAGCACGGTGCTGCCCATGAAGACTAGCTCGACATGGAGATGAAGGGCAGGAACCGGGCAGTCTCGGCAGAGTGATGAACAACGTATCAAGACCAGCGCAGCACTATGGCAGAAAGTTGTTGCACTCACTTCAACTGAGAACTGTATTGTGCATGCAACTCTTGAACAATCGCGTTTCAGACCGACATAATTTCACGCTGACATGACAGAGGATTGGAAGACCTGACGGGAAGCTGGCGGGGAGCTGTTGTAATGAGAATTCATGAGGAGCAAATGACATTCACACCACCAGCCAGTGGGAAGACTGTCCCGGCATTAGGAGAATTGCGATGTGATTTTACGCTTACAGGTTTCCGACTTTGACTCCCACTAGATTCTCCGCTCCCACCCACCACCAAACCCACTGAGGGCGGGATGCAAGATTTCCACCCTTTCTATTTCCACTTAATTTTCTCAAGCTATTCCATTCTTTCCATGTGCCTCTGCTTGGTATTTCTCGATATTTGTCTCACACATTTTTGTGGAGTCAGTCCCTTTCTTGAGTGTGACGTAGATGGAAATCCAGGAAAATAAGACAGAGAGCACTTGGTGTCACCGCCCTGACATGAATATAATATTCAAATGCCTGCTATAGGTGGGAGTTTCCCACTGCTGCTCGGGAAAGAGCAGAACGCATGCATCAAGTTTTGAGGCAGACATTGCTTCAACTTTGGCTAATACTCCAGCATCCAGGACTCAGAATGGGAGGCAGAGAAAAAAAAAAAGACCCTTTTGTCTTCTCTAGCCTTGAAATTCCCTTCCTTGCAACAATTAGAAGGAAACTTGGCTAGAATTGATCATTTGTAAGTTTTGAAACTTTTTAGAACTATTGATTTTTAAATCTCCTTATTGGGTTACAGATGTTATTTCCCAGAATATACAGTTAGTCAAAAACTTAGACTGTCAATGAAAAGTTTGATGAAAGAGTAGAGGAAATGTTGAATGTTTTTTTGTGAATGGGATTTCTTTTAAATTAGATTGAAGTTTGTGAATGTATTTGCCGGTACCTTCTTGATTTGGTAATTTGTGAAATTTGAACAGATTCATTTAACCACTTTGGCCTTGGGACATTATACCCACACTGTAAGGACACATCACTCCCTAGACACTTCAGCTGATACAATACGTTAACAGTGGATTTCAACTCTCTTTCTGCCCAGTGCAAATGTGATGGCGACAGAGTTAACATCAAGATGATTGGCTCGCCACCTTATTGGTACTTCACCACCATCTCAATGCAGACCATCCACTGGGCAGCTTGGCCATTCACCGGAATCAGCAGTATTCCGTAACCAAGTGCAATTATTTCCTAATCGACTAATAAAAAAATGATGCACTCACACATTAATGTATGACTGAGTCTGAACTAACCCAATGACCCACCACTGATATAAAACATGAGTGGAAATAAATAACACATTCAAAATAATTAGAGCTAGAAAAAAAGATAAGTTAACACTTTAGATGGTGGCTTCCCATTATTTTTAATGAAGAAATGCTATTTAGAATATGTCTTTTCTATTTGCTGATGAACTTGCTGTGTGTTTCCAGTGTTATCTTTTCGCGTGAATCAAAATTTTGCATCAAGTACATTCAACCATAACTGTAGAATTCGGGGTGTGGGGGTGTGTGTGGGGGTGGGGGGGGGGGGGGGGGGGCAGGGGTAAAACTTTCTAATTAAGTTGCATAGTTACTTGGATTCTTTCTTTTTAAGCTTGACAGACAAATGGTAACGGGCAAGTCATGTTTTTTGAAACAACGCACATGACAATACTCGAAAGGGTTTTTGCTATTCTGTTCAGTTATCTTGTTTATGCTTAAGAAAGGGAGTTGCTTTGGGGAATGCTTTCCTCTGATAATGACAGTGATTGAAGCAGTGGGCCAGACAGAGAAAGAAAGATAGGAGGAGATGTGATGATATTACATCTTGAGGGGGAAGGTGTCAAGTTTGTAATGACAGTGCTGGTGTTAACAGATTCCCACTTGAACAAATGTAAGAAGTTACTGTCCTACAAATCAAGAGAAAGTGTCAGAGGGAATAATTTACTGATGTATGGATGGTACTTATAGGATGAATTGCAGCTTCATTCTCACATTTTGGCATATTGAAAATCCTGGGTCCAATATTTCCCAAGTGAGAATGGTGCAAGCAGTATTCATGACAGTACAAAGTATGGATCATGGCAGGTGAAATGCATAGGTTAGCACCTGTGTCCAAGAGCTTTTAGATTTTGACTTGGATCGCAATGCCATTCTAATTAGAAAGGAGCTTGCAATCCAAAACAGAGCAGGCAAATGTTAGAAATACCTGTTCTACTATATAGAATGCATTGTAAATCACAAACGAATACCCTGGGCTAGTGTTAAGACAGCCTATATTGGGTGCTGTGGTTTTTTTATGGTGAGCTGTGCAATGAATCATAGATGTTCAGAGAAGCTGCTTGAGAAAGCCATTCTCACCACAAAGTTTAAAATAGTCCCAGATTGGAACAAGCTTCTGTTTTACGATATGTCTGCACGAAATTAGAACATAGTTTCTCTGGGCTCAAACAGATTTGTTTTTTAAAAAATGGGACAGACCACACAAGAGAAAAGGGCCCATATTAGTACATATTAGGGGCAATTGGGGTTATTTTAAGTTTGGATGGTGTGTTTAAAGGACAACATGGATTTAGCCATCTGTTATACATTAACTTGTAGTAAACTTTACACTATCAACCAAAGTTACAATCACCCTGAATAAGTCAGATTAGCTGCACTGAAATAGAATTGAAATATTTCTTTATCTTGAAAGGGACAGATCAAGTAGAGCAGCAGATACTGTACTAAAGTACATTTGTAATATATAACTCTTCATGTCATAACACATAAAGTGAGTGGTATAGTGTTATTTATTCATTTACTGTATGGATGAATGAGTTGGTTGGTTGAGTGCTTTACGTATGAACGAGCATGTGTCCACTGTGATGTGATGTAAATGACAGATGTGGTGATTCAATGCATAGTTGGACAGTTTTACAAGAAGAATCATCAGCATTGTATTTCACATCTAAGTGCATCAAATGGTCACCTTTTTTCAAAAACCATTATCACAAACCTCAGTAAGTGTTCATGTGATCAGATCAAACTGGGTTAGACAGCTTCTCTTTCCTACTTTATAGCATTATGGGTTAATTTGGAGGATAAATGTCTCTTCTGAAGCATTAGCAAGTCATTTTTGCATTACTTCTCTCCATCATCTGTTCTATTGTACTTTCAGAGTTTGTCGAACTGTGTGTATAGACAAACACACATCGAAAAATGAACCCATATTAACGTTACATGTTCAAAGTCTTAGGGTAGACTTGACCAGTATATTTTGCCCTACCATCAACATGCAACCTTAGGAGCAGAGTATTAAACCCAACTGGGATAGAAATTGCTGTGCAATTAAGCCTATTTTCTGGGCATAAGTGGGCACAAAGCATACTAGAGCTGTAGAATTTGCCCAGACTACACAGTCAATGGTCTCACAGTCAAAGAGTATTCCGCTGACTCTACAGGATTAGCAATCATGCCTCTGTTTTCAGATTTTCAACATCCACGGTATTGTGCTTTTGAATTCAACCAAAATTCACCCCTTGAGCAAGCTGTCTCTGATGGGACAATTGATTCTGGAAGCTCATCCTAATAATTCAGATGAGGCCTCATGACCAATTTCCGTCGGTCTTTGGGCCATCAGCTTTGAGGGCCGACCTGAAAATGGGCCCAAACTAAATTCTACTCCTGCGTGCCCCAAGTACACGAATGAATAGAGTATTCTTCTGCAAGATAAGATTACATCGGTGCCTTGTACAAAATAAAAAATCATGACCAGATATTTCTTTAACTCAGCCTCAACCTTTGTCAAACTACAAAATATCTACATTGTTAATGGCCAACAACTGAGCTGCTAACAGCAACTTCTTCACGTGCTCATTTTGGAAAATCAAGGGGACGCCACGATTACATTGAGTATGTAGGCACATGTGTCACACAACACTGAAGGGTGGCAAGCTGAATGTAGTATTAATATTGCACAGACTGTGTGCTTTTAAAGCCCATCTCTTCCATTTCTAATTATTGTATAACAAGGCCAGAAGCAGCTAATGCAGCATTTATTTATGTTTGCAACTGCAGTCGATAAGTGGCAGAAATGAATTTTCCATTTATCTAATTGCACAAAATCTATGTGTACTATTAGTTATCCTATTAAAGTCAGAAGATGTAAATAGGTATTGTGAATAATGCATTTTTTCTTTTGCAGTTGGGCAGATGGTTGCAAATCCCCGGTTCCTCCCCCGGGCAGAAAAACAGTTGGGATTACTGGAGTTTTTTAAAGTTTAAAGTTTATATTGCATCTGTCGCAAAGCATGCCATTTTGAAGAGTAATATGTGGGACATATTGGGCGGGATTTATCGACCATCCCAACGTATGTTTTCCAGCGGGGAGGCGGCCCTACCAGTCCCACTGTTGTCAACGGGATTTTCCATTGACAGCACACCACGCCGCTGAACCTTAGTTCGGCCACACTTAGGAGTATAGAGTTCAATTCTGGTCGCTACACTTCCAGAAGGATGTGGAGGCTTTAGAGAGGGTGCAGAAGAGATTTACCAGGATGTTGCCTGGTATGGAGGGCATTAGCTATGAGGAGAGGTTGCAAAAACTTGGTTTGTTCTCACTGGAACGAAGGAGGTTGAGGGGTGACCTGATAGAGGTCTACAAAATTATATGGGGCATAGACCAAGTGGATAGTCAGAGACTTTTCCCCAGGGTAGATGGTCAATTACTAGGGGGCATAGGTTTAAGGTGCGATGGGCAAGGTTTAGAGGAGATGTACGAGGCAAGTTTTTTTTTTTACACAGAAGGCAGTGGGTGCCTGGAACTGGCTGCCGGAGGAGGTGGTGGAAGCAGGGACGACAGTGACGTTTAAGGGGCATCTTGACAAATACACGAATAGGATGGGAATAGAGGGATGTCGACCCCGGAAGTGTAGAAGTTTTTAGTTTAGACGGGCAGCATGGTTGGAGCAGGCTTGGAGGGCCAAAGGGCCTGTTCCTGTGCTGTACTTTTCTTTGTTCTTTGTACAAATTCAGCTCTACTAGTGGTGCTTCCTCAGGTTCTGTAGAATTTGCATCTCCCGAACCATTGTACCTCTATGGGGTTGACGCGCAGCACTCTATATGTACAAATGCTAATGCAACACAGAGATCTAATGATAGCATTCCCCTTTAATGTGGACTGGGCACAGCCGTGCCTTCTGCACAAATTCTTCTTCAATGTTTCTGAAGGTGGACTGAGGAAATATTTAGCAAGATAAGGCCTATTTTGAATCAGTAAGCTGCTTTATTTCATAGTAATGATAACCAAGATCTGACTCATGTAATACAAATGGTTAACTTATGTGTGGGTAATGATGAGTACGCCATGCTTACCCACAACTGTGCTTCATCTTATTTGACTTGCACAAGACATCCTTGAAGTGTTCTGCCAGCATTTCTGATCTCTAAAGTCTCAGCGTAAGCCCTAATAACTTTCTCTTTCATAGCCTGACTGCCTTTGAGGCATCCTATTTCAAAAACTAATCAGCACATCCTCTATCCCATTTCTCTTCACTAAAAATGGATCAAAGACTTTCTTATAAAATCAGATGTTTCCTGACCACAGTGACAATCCAACAAGTTAGTTATGTTTACAGTTTATGGGCAAACATGGACAGCGATATTGATGAGCATCTTCACTGCTATTTTAAAAAATTATTTAAGTATAAAAGTTTACAAAGAAACTCAAAAAGTAACTATTCCTTGAATCGTTCTTTAAAAATGATTAAAATTGCATGTAAATTTCTATTCTTCCTTTATAGACTATTTAAAAATATTTCTACTGTTGATATCATGGGAAATTAAAGGAAATGCAAGCTTTGGATTTTTGTCCTCATCCTTCACAATCTGCTGTCAATGCCCACCGTGATCATCAGCTGGATATACGTTTTAAGTGGGGAACAGCTGGAAATATCACTGACTTCTGAAGCTTAATGGGGGTGGAGGCAGGTGGAATGGACTCTTGTGCCCTGCATTCCCCTCCCTAACAGCACTGTGTGTGTGCCCACAGCATATGGACTGCAGCGGCCCAAGAAGGCAGCTCACCATCCCCTTCTCAAGGGCAATTAGATATGGGCAGTAAACACTGGCCGAGCCTGCAACGTCAATGTCCTTGCGAATGAATTTTTTAAAACTTTGACACAAATGAAAATTGACCATATTCTTCTGCAGGCAAGCAATTAGTTTTGCCATTTTACTGACCAAGTGATGAAGTGAAAATGACGCCCAATGTCACCAAACCAGTTATTCAAATCAGGAGCTGGCATGCAAGATATCAGCTCCCCCACTTAATAGGATCATCAATTTGAGGAGAGTGGAGTGGGAAAGCTGATCAGTACTAGTAGAGTACTCAGTCCAACAAACAATCCCGCTGAGTGACAGTAACACAAACTTTGCTTCAGAGAGCAGTTATCAGACTTCCGGTTGCGGCGATGCACTGCTAAGTCGCACGTTTCGGCAGCTCCCGCTTTAACGGACTTTTGGGCTCTTTTTGGGAGCCCCAACGGAAATTTTTTCGGACCAAACCCAGTGTGGGGTGATGAAGTAAGGAGTCCCCCCTAGTGTGTATGGAAAAGATCGGTGGTAGTGGCCCGATTGCGAAGGATCCTCTGGAGCAGCGGCAGAGAAGAGAAGGAAGAAGCAAGATGGCGACGGATGGAGACCAGACGACATGGGGGCCGGATCAGCAGGAATTCCTTAGACGTTGTGTGGAGGAATTAAAGAAGGAAGTGCTGGCGCCGATGTTGTTGGCAATCGAAGGGCTAAAAGAAACGCCAAAGGCCCAGGCGATAGAGCTCTGTGGGGTGAATGAGAAGGCAGCTGAGAATGAGGATGAGATTCTGGGCCTAGTGGTAAAAATGGAGACGCACGAGGCACTACACAAGAGGTGTATCGAAAGACTCGAAGTCCTGGAGAACAGATCGAGGAGAAAGAACCTCCGGATTCTGGGTCTCCCCGAGGGAGTGGAGGGAGCTGACGTTGGGGCTTATGTGAGCACGATGCTCCATTTGCTAATGGGAGCTGAGGCCCCCTCAAGCCCCCTGGAGGTGGAAGGGGCTCACCGGGTCCTTGCGAGGAGACCCAAGGATGGAGAACCACCAAGGGCGATAGTGGTGAGATTTCACCACTTCACGGACAGAGAGGCTGTTTTGAGCTGGGCCAAGAAGGTACGGAGTAGCAGGTGGGAGAATGCGGTGATACGAGTGTATCAGGACTGGAGCGCGGAGGTGGCGAGAAGGAGAGCGAGTTTTAATCGGGCCAAGGCGGCGCTTCACAAGAAGAAAGTAAAGTTTGGGATGCTGCAGCCGGCGCGATTGTGGGTCACGTACCAAGATAGACACTATTATTTTGAAACGTCGGAAGAGGCATGGACCTTCATCCAAAACGAAAAGTTGGACTAGAACTGAGGGACTGATGCTGTGGGGGAGATGACGATGTTGATGTACAGAAATGTATATTGGGGAATGGGAGGTTCACCGTATCGGGACGATAGATGGGAGGGGAAAGGGAAGAGAAGAATTCCTTTTTTCTTTGACGGGGGGACACTGAGAAATGTGAGCGCCGGTGGAAAAAGGGACATATCTGGGGGATGGGGAATGGGAACGGGGCTGTAGTGGGAGCTGCGCCATAGGGGGCGGGGCTGATCTAGGAAAGCGTGGGTTTTTTCCCACGCTAGGGAGATGATGGCGGGAAGATAGGCGCAAGGAGGATGAGAGTTCCACACACGGGGGGCGTCAAAGAGAGAGCGGGGGAAGCCGGGGTCAGCTGACTTTCGGAAGAATTATGGGGGGAGTAACCATGCTAGATGGGGGGGTGCAGGAGGGGGGGATAACTGGGTTGCTGCTGCTGGGATCCAGAGGGAGCTGGCAAGGGAAGAGGTGGTCGGGACGGGAGTGCGCCGCCTGGGGGACTGGTGGGTGCGCGGGACCTGGACGTGGGACTGGCCTAGAGTAGGGGATGGCTAGTCGGCGGTGGGGAGTGGGGGGGGGGGGGGGGGGCGGGCAGCCCCCTAATCCAGCTGATCACGTGGAATGTGAGAGGCCTAAATGGGCCGATTTAGAGGGCCTGAGTGTTTGCGCACTTAAAAGGACTGAAGGCAGACGTGGTCATGCTTCAGGAGACGCATCTGAAGGTGACAGATCAGGTTAGGTTAAGGAAAGGATGGGTGGGACAGGTGTTCCACTCAGGGTTGGGTGCGAAAAATAGAGGGGTGGCTATATTGGTGGGGAAACGGGTGTCGTTCGAGGCTAGGAATATAGTAGTGGACAACGATGGACGATATGTGATGGTGAGTGGTAGATTGCAGGGAATGGAGGTCGTGCTGGTCAACGTATATGCCCCGAACTGGGATGATGCGGGATTTATGAAGCGGATGCTGGGACGTATCCCGGACCTGGAGGTAGGAAGCCTGGTAATGGGGGGGGGATTTCAATACTGTGCTGGATCCAGGGTTAGATCGGTCTAGATCCAGGAACGGAAGAAGGCCGGCAGCGGCCAAGGTGCTCAGGGGGTTTATGGAGCAAATGGGGGAGTGAATCCGTGGAGATTTGCTAGGCCGTTGGCCAAAGAGTTTTCCTTTTTCTCCCATGTTCATAAGGCTTACTCCCGGATAGATTTCTTTGTTTTGAGTAGGGCACTGATTCCGAGGGTGGAAGGAACGGAGTACTCGGCCATAGCCATTTCAGATCATGCCCCGCACTGGGTGGATCTGGAACTAGGAGAGGAGAGGGAACAGCGCCCACTCTGGCGACTGGATGTGGGACTATTGGCGGATGAGGGAGTCTGTGGAAGGGGATGTATTGAAAGGTACCTGGAGGCCAATGATGATGGTGAGGTCCAGGTGGGGGTAGTATGGGAAGCGCTGAAGGCGGTGGTTAGGGGAGAGTTGATCTCCATTAGGGCTTACAAGGAGAAAAAAGAGGGCAAAGAAAGGGAGAGATTAGTGGGGGAGATTTTGAGAGTGGATAAATGATATGCGGAGGCCCCGGATGAAGGACTATACAGGGAGAGGCGAAGACTTCAGACAGAGTTTGACCTGCTGACCACAGGGAAGGCAGAGGCACAGTGGAGGAAGGCACAGGGAATGAGATACGAATATGGGGAAAAGGCGAGTCGGCTGTTGGCCCACCAGCTTCGTAAGAGGATAGCGGTGAGGGAAATAGGGGGAGTTAGGGGTGGAACGGGAACTACGGTGCGGAGTGCAGGGAAGGTAAATGAGGTGTTTAAGACCTTTTATGAGAGTCTATATAGGTCCCAACCCCCGGAGGGAAAAGAGGGGAGGCAACAGTTTTTGGACCAACTTAGGTTCCCGAAGGTGGAGGAGCAGGAGGTGGCAGGTCTGGGGGCGCCAATCGGGGTGGACAAGGTGACTAAAGGGCTGGGGAACATGCAGGCAGGGAAGGCCCCGGGACCAGACGGGTTCCCGGTGGAATTTTATAGGAAGTACGTGGACTTGTTGGCCCCGCTGTTGGCAAGAACCTTTAATGAGGCCAGAGAAGGAGGGACTCTACCCCCGACAATGTCGGAGGCGATGATATCATTAATCCTGAAGCGGGATAAAGATCCGCTGCAATGCGGGTCATATAGGCCTATCTCGCTCCTGAATGTAGACGCCAAGTTGCTGGCAAAAGTGCTGGCGATGAGGATCGAGGATTGTGTCCCGGGGGTGGTGCATGAAGATCAGACAGGGTTTGTAAAGGGGAAACAACTGAATGTTAACGTGTGACAGCTGTTGGGGGTGATAATGATGCCCCCAGCGGAGGGGGAGGCAGAGATAGTGGCAGCGATGGATGCAGAGAAGGCATTTGATAGGGTAGAGTGGGAGTATTTATGGGAGGTGCTGAGGAGGTTTGGGTTCAGGTAGGGTTTTGTCAGGTGGGTTAAACTCCTCTATGAGGCCCCAGCGGCAAGTGTAGTCACAAATCGGCAGAGGTCGGAGTATTTTCGGTTATACAGGGGAACAAGACAGGGGTGCCCTCTGTCCCCATTACTGTTCGCGCTGGCAATTGAACCACTGGCCATAGCGTTGAGAGACTCTAGGAAATGGAGGGGGGTGGTTAGAGGGGGAGAGGAACACCGAGTGTCACTCTACGCAGATGACCTACTGCTGTATGTGGCGGATCCTGTGGAGGGGATGACAGAGGTTATGCAGATATTGAGGGAGTTTGGAGATTTTTCGGAATATAGGCTTAATATGGAGAAGAGTGAGCTTTTCGTAGTACACCCCGGGGATCAGGGAAGAGGGATAGACGACCTGCCGTTGAGGAGAGTGGAAAGGAGCTTCCGATATCTGGGGATTCAGGTAGCCAGGAGCTGGGGAACTTTACACAAACTCAATCTCACGTGGCCGGTGGAGCAGATGGAGGAGGATTTCAAGAGGTGGGATATGCTGCCGCTCTCACTGGCGGGCAGAGTGCAGGCGGTCAAGATAATGGTCCTTCCAAGGTTTCTTTTTGTGTTTCAATGTCTCCCCATTTTGATCACTAAGGCCTTTTTTAAGAAAATAGATAGGAGTGTTATGAGTTTTGTGTGGGCAGGGAAGACCCCGAGGGTAAGGAGGGGGTTCCTGCAGCGCAGCAGGGACAGAGGGGGTCTGGCGTTGCCGAATCTGGATGATTATTACTGGGCCGCCAATGTGGCGATGGTTTGCAAGTGGATGAGGGAGGGAGAGGGGGTGGCGTGGAAGAGGCTGGAGATGGCGTCCTGTCAAGGAACGAGCCTAAAGGCGCTGGTGACGCGCCGCTACCGCTCTCCCCGAAAAGGTATACCACGAACACAGTGGTGGCGGCAACCTTAAGGATCTGGGGACAATGGAGGCGACATAGGGGTGCGACGGGTGCCTCGGTGTGGTCCCTGATCAGGAACAACCATAGGTTTGTCCCAGGAAGGATGGACGGAGGGTTCCAGAGCTGGCATCGGGCAGGAATTAGGAGACTGGGAGATTTGTTTATTGACGGGACGTTTGCGAGCTTCGGAGCGCTGGAGGAAAAGTATGAGTTGCCCCCGGGGAATACCTTTAGACATATGCAAGTGAGGGAGTTTACGAGGCAACAGGTGAGGGAATTTCCGCTGCTCCCGACACAGGAGATCCAGGATAGAGTGATTTCGGGGGTATGGGTCGGGGAGAGCAAAGTGTCCGAAATATATCAGGAGATGAGAGAGGAGGGGGAGGTGCTGGTAGAGGAGCTGAAGGGAAAATGGGAAGAAGAGCTGGGGAGGAGATTGAGGAGGGTCTTTTGTTGATTGATGCCCTAAGTAGGGTAAATTCCTCTTCCTCGTGTGCCAGCCTTAGCCTGATACAATTCAAGGTTCTACACAGAGCACACATGACGGGAGGGATCTGAGCAGGTTCTTCGGGGTGGAGGACAGGTGCGGGAGGTGCTTGGGAAGCCCGGCGAACCACACACATATGTTTTGGTCGTGTCCGGCACTGGAGGGGAGTGGCAAGAGTGATTTCAAAGGTGGTGAAGGTCCGGGTCAAGCCAGGTTGGGGATTAGCTATATTTGGAGTAGCGGATGAGCCAGGAGTGCAGGAGGTGAAAGAGGCCGATATTCTGGTCTTTGCGTCCCTGGTAGCCCGGCGAAGAATCTTACTCACGTGGAAGGAAGTGAAACCCCCCGGCGTGGAGGCCTGGATAAACGACATGGCAGGGTTCATAAAACTGGAACGGATGAAGTTTGCATGAAAATAGATCGTCAGCAGCAGCGGCCGAGGGGGGGGAGGGAAGGGGGGGGGGGCAACCTGTTTGTTTTGTTCTGGTTGGGGTGGAGGCGGGGGGGGAGCACTATTTTTTGTTTCTTTGTTATATCACTATTTTATTTAAATTATGTTATTTATTAGTTATTGTGTTATCTTTTTTGTTGATTTGTAAGGTGGAAATATTGTGTTTGAAAACTTTAATAAAATATATTTTTTTAAAAAGAGAGCAGTTATCAGTAACCTGGGGCGAAATTCTCCGGTATCGGCGCGATGTCCGCCGACTGGCGCCCAAAACGGCGCAAATCAGTCGGGCATCGCGCCACCCCAAAGGTGCAGAATGCTCCACATCTTTGGGGGCCGAGCCCCAACCTTAAAGGGCTAGGCCCGCGCCGGACGAATTTCCGCCCCGCCAGCAGGCGGAAAAGGCCTTTGGTGCCCCGCCAGCTGGCGCGGAAATGACATCTCCGGGCGGCGCATGCGCGGGAGCGTTAGCGGCCGCTGATGGCATTCCCGCGCATGTGCAGTGGAGGGAGTCTCTTCCGCCTCCGCCATGGTGGAGACCGTGGCGAAGGCGGAAGGAAAAGAGTGCCCCCACGGCACAGGCACGCCCGCGGATCGGTGGGCCCCGATCGCGGGCCAGGCCACCGTGGGGGCACCCCCCGGGGCCAGATCCCCCCGCGCCCCCCCCCAGGACCCCGGAGCCCGCCCGCGCCGCCTTGTCCCGCCGGTAAGGTAGGTGGTTTAATCTTTGCCGGCGGGACAGGCATTTTAGCAGCGGGACTTCGGCTCATCCGGGCCAGAGAATCGCGCGGGGGGGCCTGCCAACCGGCGCACCGCGATTCCCGCCCCCGCCGAATCTCCGGTGCCGGAGAATTCGGCAAACGGCGGGGGCGGGATTCACGCCAGCCCCCGGCGATTCTCCGACCCGGCGGGGGGTCGGAGAATCTCGCCCCAGATCTTTTACAATATTTCCAGCGAACAACTTTCCGAGCTGTCAAACAAGAGCCTTTTGAAAATATGGAATGGGAAAAACTCTTCATGATTCCTCACAGATGAACTGAAACTTTAATTTTTAATGAAGGTCTTACCTGCATGCAGCAGAGGCTGTGGGCTGTGACAACAAAGCAACCATAGTGCTAAAATCAACAAACTTAAGCTAGCTGCTTCCCATGCCAAGCTGTTCCAGTAATGACACTGGCACCTAGGCAACAATACAGAAGACTATCTAGGTATGTCCTGTCCATAAAAATAGGATAAATCTAACCTGAACAATTACTGCCACATCAGCTTTCTCCTAATCATCAACAGAGCGATGAAAGGAGTCACCAATAGTGCTATTAAGCGACTCTCACTCACCAATAACCTGCTCACTGATGCTTAGCTTGGATTCTGTGAGTATAATGCTCCATAGCACATCACAGCCCTGATTCAATTCAAAGATACAATGGCTGATTGGCAGGGGAGTGTTGGGAGTAGCTGTCCTTGAAATCAGGCAGCTTTTAACAGAATATAGGGCCAAAGATTCCTAGTAAAACCAGAGTTAATGGGAGCCAAAGAAAAAACATTTCTGTGTCTGGAGTGTCACAAAGGAAGATGGTTATAGTTATGCCAAGTGAATGCAGCCCAAGACAACATTTCCCCAAGGAAACGTTCTTAGCTCAACCATCTCCAACTGCTTCATCGATGACCAAGGCTTTATCTTAAGGTCAGCAGTGAGACTGTTTGCTGGCAACTCCAGCTGAATTCAGATTTCCTACAATAATGTCAGCCTGAAGAAGGATCTGGGCAAGCTTGGCCTGACAAATGGCAGGGATTGTTTAATTGTTAATAAATGACCACCTCAAACGAGTAGAAAACCTTGAACTAGTAGAAAGGCAGGAATTGGGCCAGAATTAAATGAACTTCAATAACACCAACACCATAGGGTGACATACTATCAATCTCTTAGCGGTCATCATTGGTCAGGATTAGATCTGTACACTGTCAATGGGCTTGAGGATGAGTGCTGTGACAAGCAGCTCACTCCCTGACACTGTTATTTTCTTTATTATTATTGTCACAGGTGGGCTTACATTAACACTGCAATGAAGTTACTGTGAAAATCCCCGAGTCACCACATTCCGGCACCTGTTCGGGTACACAGAGGGAGAATTCAGAACGTCCAATTCACCTAACGGGCACGTCTTTCGGGATTTGTGGGAGGAAACCAGAGCACCCGGAGGAAACCCACGCACACACGGGGAGAACGTGCAGACTCTGCACAGACAGTGACCCAAGCTGAGAATCAAACCTGGGACCCTGGCGCTGTGAAGCAACAGTGCTAACCACTTGTGCTACCATGTCGCCCATTATCTATGAGGCTCAAGTCAGGAGTACGATGAGTGCGGCAACAATACCATTCAGGACATGTGGCACTATCAAGGACAGATCACCATACCTGTTTGGTGCCTCTCTTACTCAATTGTCATAGCCCTTCATCGCCAGCACAGTATGTAATGGATCTATACAATAGGGCAACATGGTAGCAGAGTGGTTAGTACAATTGCTTCACAGCTCCAGGGTCCGAGGTTCGATTCTCGGTTTGGGTCACTGTCTGTGCGGAGTCTGCACGTTTTCCCCGTGTCTGCGTGGGTTTCCTCCGGGTGTTCCGGTTTCCTCCCATAGTCCAAAGATGTGCAGGTTAGGTGGATTTGTCATGCTAAATTGTCCTAAGTGTCCAAAATTGCCCTTAGTGTTGGGTGGGGTGCTCTTTCCAAGAGCTGGGGTGCAGACTCGATGGGCCGAATGGCCTCCTTCTGCACTGTAAATTCTATCAATATACCAATGTACCTCACTATACTTACTTTGATTTTACCTCCGCCTCTCCTGTATTTTACACCAACTAATGCAAGAGCAGTCACACACATGTATTTGTTTTAGATACACATCAATCTGTGGGAGCATAATCGGTTCAGACAAGAGCACACCTAGGAGAAGACCCACCACCATTTTCTTACATATAGGAATGCATAATAAATACAATCTCACCATTGTCATCAAGTTCTCAAAAACAAATAGAAATAATGGGCAAAATTCTTCATTTGGGAGACTAAGAGCACGATTCAACAAAAAAGAAGAGTGGGCGGGATTAGCGGGGTTGTTCCTGGCACTTGTCTGTTATTTTTTCGGGCTTCAGGAGGGGAACGCCCAGCTGAGGAGCTATGCTCATCCGTGCAGGAAGTGATCGGGCACCATATTTAATTGGTGCCCCGGTCTCTCGACCACCCCGAACTCCCCCAATGACTAGCTTCCACTGTTGGGGGGGGGGGGTCCTCGAGCCCCTCCTCACCCCACCTCACACAGGCAGTGCATCCCCCGGCCCGATCTCCAGCATGGGCAAACTGCCACCTGGGCACCTTGGCTGGCCTGGCAGTGCCCCCTGGGCATGCTGACAGTGCCAGGCTGGCATCAGCAGTGCCAGAGTAGCACCGTGTCCAGGTTCCAACCATCCCGGGGGCCTAGAATCTCCCGGGGGACCCCCCCCCCCAAATGCCGTTCCGCCTGGTCCCCGTTTGTGGGGCTCAGTGCAAAAGGACACCTGGCTGGGGGAAGGGCGGAGCATCGCGGAAGGGCGGAGCACCACGGAAGGGCGGGGCATACTGTGTCTAACCCGCTAATTATAGTGAAATTCTGGTGTGGGACACAAACCACGTTTTCAACGCCAGGGAGGGACCGGAGCATGGCGCCCGAATCAGCGCAAGGCCCTAACCTCGATTTTGGTCTGACGCCTGATTCTCCACCTGATCGCTGTTGGCATTTGCAGCTTCGCGAGGTGGAGAATTTAGCCCCATGCTTCGATCGTGAAGCCTCTCTGAATTAAGCATGAATAGCATCCTTGCACTGAAAGAGCAACTGAGTATTTTGGTCTTTCTTTCTGCTGAGGTGCTTGATAGAAACGTAGAAAATTGGAGGAGTAGGCAATTCAGCTCTTCGACCCTGCTCCACCATTTAACATAGGCCGGAGTTCTCCTGTCATCGGAATTCTCGCTTCCTGCTGGTCGTGCACCTCCCACCCACAGGTTTCCCGGCGGAGTGAGTTGGGTTCAACGGAAAATCCCATTGACATGTGGATAGAGTATAGAATCCCGCCACCGGGGAACAGCGCGCCGTCAAGAAACAAATGGCTGAAGGACCGGAGAATTCAGCCCATGATCTTCTCACGTGGTAAGTAAACTGTGTTTGGAAACGACTGCCATAACTTAAAATAGACGTACAATTAATAAGGGGCAGAACGCTACCAGTTACTCATTGACACATTCAACAGCAGTATTTTTGTGGGACTCTCAGAACCCAAGAATAAGCATTTCAAATTCTGTTCACGGTGCAGAAGAAACAAAATCTAGCAGTAATGTATCCATATCTGATAACAGTCACAATAATCAACAGTGTATAATGACAATTAAGAACATGCGCTGGTACTTAATGTCCTCAGTAATAATTACGACAAATAACTGCCTCATAAGTGCACTCATTGATTGAGCAAAATAACAATATTCCGATCCCAAGAATGGACAAACACTTTAACCTTTCAACTGTCATTTCTGGCCATCAACAGGTTTTTATGGAGTTCAGTCAATTCTAGTGGATGAAGTTCACCTTTACAAACGATATGTGATGGTTGACTAACACTTTGCATGGTTTTCCAAAACCAAAGCATTTATTTAAAATGTTTTCTTTCTTGGAATGTGGGCATTGCTGGCTAGGCCAGCATTTGCTGTCCATCCCTAATTGCCCTCAGAAAGTATTGACTTGCAAAGAAACTTAAAACAGGTACTCATTCGTCTTAAAGCCAAAGGATCCCAAGTTTGTCACTAAATTGCTATTTTACTAGCATGCAGGTGGAAGACTGAAGAAGCAAACCTGTTAAATTGTTTACTTCCTCGTGGCATTCTTTGGAAGAAAATCAGGCTTTCACAACTGGGGTCAATTTCAAGCAATTGTGTGCTCTTGTCACTGAACACTTCTCTTATGTTGGGCTACTACAAATCAGAGTTCGAACTCAAGGAGACTGGAAATTGGAACAAAGAATACCATTTTCAAGCAAGTCGGGTTCTTTGCCACTTAGCTGTACCTTAGACATTCTTTGTAATAATACAGAGTATACTAATTTAAAGTATATGGCTTCAGTCCATGAGGATTATCTCACCTCATTACTGTCAATTTACCTGACCTGAAAATTACAGAAAATCTACTGGGAGATTTGATGTAATGCATACACTGCATAAACAAATGATTTCCTTAAAAACATTTATGTGTATGTAACAGTATGCTACAGTTCACTCAGGGAGTCCCAGTTGTTGTGGTAAGATGTGAATTTTGTACATGCATGTTATAGTCTGGAGATATGGATGGCAATGGCAGAGGCAGCAACGCGGTGCTCCTCAGCCTCCCAATTCACGGCTGACCAGGAATCACTCCTATTCTGGTCAGCTGCCATTGACATGCTGCAAGGATTTGAAGCATGATACTCAACCTGGCTGGCGATGTCGCAAACGCAACCCCCTTGGCCATGAAGTCCTAGGCTGGGACGTGAACCCAGAGCTTCTGGCGCAGAGGCAAGATAGCTACCCATTGTGCCACACTGAGAGTGGATACATTGGATGAGATTCTCTGGCCTCACCACAGAGTGTTTATCGGATAGGGGTGAGCAGGGGGGGGGGGGGGGGGTGGGAGGAGTGCTACATAGAATATACAGTGCAGAAGGAGGCCATTCGGTCCATCGGGGCTGCAACGACCCACTTAAGCCCACACTTCCACCCTATCCCCATAACCCTTCCTAACCTTTTTGGACACTAAGGGCAATTTAGCGTGGCCAATCCACCTAACTTGCATGTCTTTGGACTGTGGGAGGAAACCCGAGCACCCGGAGGAAACCCACGCAGGCATGGGGAGAAGGTGCGGGCACCGCACATACAGTGACCCAAGCCGGGAATCGAACCTGGGACCCTGGCACTGCGAAGCCACAGTGCTATCCACTTGTGCTACCGTGCTGCCATTGGTTGGCTGCTGTATATTCTGGTCCCACTGCTGTCGATGGAATTTCCCATCGAATCCATCCCAGTCTGGGAAACCCATGGCAGGGGTGTGCCGTCGGCGGGACCGAAGATCTCGCCAGCATGAACAGCCGAAGATCGCGCCCAATATAAAACATTGCCCAATGAACCCATGTCGATGTTAACAAAGTTCTGCACCTGGCAAAGTGCCCTTGGTACCTGCTGCGATGAGGCCAAGGAAATTCCCTTGGTACCTGCCGCTATTTAGGGCAGGAATTGGGCCAGAATTAAATGAACCAAATGAAAACATAAAAATCTCCCTGCTGTAACTTCAGTAAAGTTCTTCGGGAGTTGTGCCCTGAGGTCTATCGTCAATTGTGGCATTTTCCATTGGGAGGTGACAAGAAATGTACAATATGTTCGCCCTAATATTTGCAGCCACACTAATAGTGTGTAAATTGGAGGAATATATTATCAAATACATTTCCCATCATTTTCACTAATTAATGCAAGGCACTAGAAATCCTCGTGTTCCTGGCATCTAGGGTTGCTCTGTCAGTAGCTATCAGAAAGAAAAAACAATAAAGCTTGGAAATGACCGACATTGCTTTGAACTGGAGTTCCAATTGGAGGTATACAACACCAGTTCAGACCAATTCCAGATCCTCTGGCCTCCCTGTGATGTGGTTTTCGGTGGCGGGGGGTGGTCCTCTGTTGGCCAACAGCAGGATCTCCTGGTCCCACCGCTGTCAATGGGATTTCCCATCAAATCCATCCCACGCCACCGGGAAACCTGTGGTGGCATGCGCCGTCGTTGGAAACAGAAACTCCCGCCGGAATAAACAGCCGGAAGATCTCGCTCAAACATTGCTGGCTTTTCTTTCGGAAGAGAATTAAAGTTAAGGGCTATCTCAGCTTGTACATCCAAACAGGTATCGTCTATGCTGTAATTACACCCTACAAACTGTAAGAATGTGCTCCCAAAGCTGGTATTTGATTGTATTTATTATTTCTATTTTAAATTTAGATGGGAGGAGGTCTTTTGCCGCAGTGGGTAGCATCCCTGCCTCTGTGCCAGAAGCTCTGTGTTCGAATCCCGCTCCAGGGTACGCCAAGGACGGTGTGTTCTTAACATGGCCAAACAGGTTGTGTATCAATTTGCAAAATTCTCTCAACATACGCCAATGGCAGGCGGTAAGAGTGGGAGAGATCTCTGGTCAGCCATGCCTGACGTGGAGTGGCCCCTCAAGTTATAAGCCTCTGGCGACAGACTGACGACCTGTGACCTGCTCCAGGAGAAATCGCACTGTGGAAACAGATGAAAGCCTGCCATATGCACCTCATGTAGAATGTGAAGTAAGAGCAACTTATAAGGGAACCATGAAAATAAGAATCGAATGTAGGACTTAAAAATAAAGCTGCATTTTGCCAGTGTGGCATTAGTTCAATTACCTCCCAGCCTTCCATTCACCTGTGCCTGAAGACTACATATGCTTCTGACTTCTTCTGTGCAATGCCGGAGGAGAGGAGATTGATTAGTATAGTGAAAACCTTGAGTCGGTACTTTCTTCCTATTGTGTAGCACTGACTTTCTATAAAACAGCAGCACAAAAATACCTGAGGAGTTAAGGAATTAAAAAGCTAGCTGCTCTGACCCTCCTGCGGCCCCCATCAGTGAGGTGGGGACTGCTGCGGCAGGGGAGTTGGAGCCTCTAACTCAGATGACTCCGCTGAGCTGTTGCAGGGAGTCCACCTCCATGAGGCTAATGGCATTCCTGGGGCCTTGCTGCTGGGAAACTTCCCCTGAGGTGACACTGCATTGGGGAGCCATCCCAATATGGCCACCCCAAAACAGTTTTCTGAGCCTATCCACGCCTCCCAACCCACTTCCCCAGAACTGGTAAAATCCTGCCCCATGATGATAGTGGCGAGAAAAATACGAGTGCAGACTTGTGAAAACAGCGACACCTGAATAACCAATGAAAGAGAGGACAATTACCCCTCAAATATTTTATCCACCCTTTTCGCCCTCAACAACCAGCCTTCTAATATTTAAACAAAATATAATCATCAGAGAGACAGAACACAGTGGGGTGGGATCAGAGCCTGCAAGGAATATCAGTGAGGATGTGGCAATTAGTCATTCACAGAACATGAGGGACCCGGAAGTTTAGTAGACGAGGAAGGGCCCACTCTGTAGGCTATTTTTCCCCGTTTAAAAGACTCCTTAACATCTACTTTGTTGCAGCAATATCTCCTTATGTGGTTTGATGTCAAATTTTGAAAGACTCCCATGAAGTGTCTTTGGACGTTTTACTATGTTAAAGGCGCGATATAAATGCAGATTGTTACTATTTTCCGAATTACTCTCACCTGTGTTCACTTTTAATGGTCCCATATTTTTCTTCCCGACTCTCTTTCCCGTGACAGATTGATATAACGGACTGGATTCTCCGGTCCCCCAGCCGCGTGTTTCTCGGCAGCGGCGGGATTCTATCCTCCCGCCGCTTATCAATGGATCTCCCATTGAAGCCAGGAAACCTCTAGGTGGGGGTGCACTGCCGGCGGGAAAAGTGAATCGCAACATTCCGGCCAATATTTTGCTCTTAGCTTTGATAATCTTGCAGGCCCTTTCATAATCCCTTTTCACATCTTATTACTTTCTTGTTGTTCCTTTGTTGTTTTTCATAGCTGTCCCAGTTTGTTCGAGTCCCATTATGTAAGTCTTTCCTTTCAGCTTGATGCTGTCACCAACTTCACCTGTTGATATGGTTGCCTAACTACACAAGTGGAGATTTAACATTTTATTGAAGATATTTCTTTGAATACTTCCAAATGCCAGTTTCTTAGTTTTCTTACATTTAAAACTTGGGGGGGGCGGTTCTCAGAGCCCCACGCCGGGCCAGAGAATCGCCGCAACTGCGCCACGCGATTCTCCGAGGTGCGGAGAATCGGCGCCATTTGCGCCGGCGCGGCCACGGGCCACTGGAATCAGCGGGGCGCCGATTCTCCAGCCCGGATGGGCCAAGCGGCCGTGTGGATATGACAGAGTTCCGCCGGCGCCGTTCACCCCTGGTCGCTGCCGGCAGGAACTCTGCGCCAACGGTTGGGGGGCGGCCTGTGGGGAGTGGGGGCTCCGTCCACGGGGGGGGGGCCTCCGATAGGGTCTGCCCCGCGATCGGGGCCCACCAGTCAACGGGCAGGCCTCTCCCCCGGGCCTACGTTCGTGCGCAGCCAGCCCCTGAACACCGACGCCATGTTGAGTCGGGTCCGGAGCGCTTAAGAAGTCCCCCGCGCATGCGCAGGTTGGCGCTGCGCAACTGCGCATGCGTGGGTTGGCGCGGCGCCCATTTGGTGCCGGGAAGGGAGGCTGGAGCGGTTGAACTGCTCCAGCGCCGTGCTGGTCCCTTGTGGGGGCCAGAATCGGTTGTCCCCATGCCCGTTTCGCGCCGTCGTGAAATGTGACGGTGTTCACGACAGCGCGAACATTTGGGCTCCATTTCGGAGAATCGCCCCCTTGATTTTTGAATCTCTCTTCCCCCTTTCAAATCTAATATCAAATGTTATGTTATGGTTACAGTGTGCAAGATGTTCCCTTATCAACAGATCATTCATTAATTACCCTACTCTGTAGCACCCTTTTTGACCACATCACAAGTATCTAAACAGCTAAACGAATTCAACAAATTAGCTCCACAGTTTGATCCCTTGTCTACGCTAACCTCTCATTGCCTGTCCTGTCTTGCAATGCTCACCTAGCTTCCCTTACCAGCTTCTCTACTCCCAGTAACCGATGAGCTGACTGCAACATCTGGTCGCACTCCATACTGCAGTTTGGAATTCCCAATTGAGCCAAAATGTTTGTGGGAGTTCGAAGAATTTCTGCCATAATTTCTAGCGGAATTATAATACTGAAACAGCAGTCCCAGGTTCTGATAAGGGTTGGGGAATGGACAAAAGCTGATTTTCACCTGCACCCACAGACAAGCAGGCATTAAAATCCCGATTCAGACTTGAGGCACAGATCCAGTGACAGGAGTCACACAGCATGAGGCCTCGGCAACTCCTAGGCTTGATTTGCAGGTTTCTAATGATTCTCCAGCCTCAAGCTGGTATGCAGCCTACCTGTTTGCTGAGTGGAAGCAAGATTTTGGCAGGGAGGAGAGATGCTGAAGACGGGGAAAAAAGAACGTTTTCCTCACGAGGCTGAAAACATCAAATCAAATCACTTACTTACTTGTGCCTCTTTACACCCCAGATCCACTGGACAGCAGTTTGGCCTGGCAGAGAAGTCATAATGGTTTTGTCATTAGAGCGTGGAGTTAAAATTGTAGTTGAACACTGACTGAAGTCTGACCGGCATAGTTAAAACAAGATCTTGCTATTTCGAGGAGTGTATGCTAAAAGGAAATACATTCTGTGGAGAGCCAGCATTGGTGGCAAGTTGTTGCGCCACTTTTAGCTTCCCACCTGCCCAGTTTCCACCAAGCAGGCAGGGTTAAAATCAGGCCCAAAGTCTGAAATGCTGATTAGCACTATCTGTTTTCCATGGACAGTATATCCTCTGGCCCAACAATGTTCCTAACAACCTTCCTGAACTGTTTACAGAGGCAACCCAAAAAATTGTCAAATGAGAAATAAGACCGAAGCATTCGTTTACCACGGGTTCCTTTCAATATCGAACCTCCCACTTCCTAAACAACAAATGAGTAATGCCACAGGAAGCCCATTAGTATTTATGAAGTTAATGTGAAACCAGCACATCTGTAAAGTACTCGGAGGCATTTTTCAATGTTAAAGATGCTACACACAACATGAATACAAGTTGTTGTTCGTTCATAAAACCAAAATACTAGAATCCAAATATGTTTACACATTATTGAAACAAAATTTTTATCAAGAAACTGTATTTGGAAAATGATCCTGGGTCCACAGGTTTCAGAGACCAGACAGTAAAACCGAAAATCACCATAATTTTGTCAAATGCTCCAATTGCTGTTGTTTTGCGGCTGAGAAATGAATCGGACATTGGAAAATTGAGGGCGAGGAAATCATTCTCCTTTTCAAACCATTAACTGCCTTTGTCAAAATTTTGAGAAGAGGGAGAAGAAAATACATCAGAACGATCTTAATGCTTTCCTATCAAACTATCTTAGACTACTCTGTTCATAAATCCTGGGACTACTATTAAAGATCCTTTAAAACAAACTATAAATTATATTAACTGCATCCTATCTGGTAAGATAATTTAGGACACCCCATAAATCTAATAAAAGAGCTTAACAGGATTTCTACTAGGCCATTGCACTGACAGAAATGAGGCAAGTGGACACTTTGGCCATGCAGCCGCTGACTGGGACTTTTGGCTGCATATCAATAGAATGTCACTGGAAATCTTCCAGGCAATACAGAGGAGGCAGGAATTGATCATCAGTGATAGGATTTAAAAGTTTTTCAGCCCACGTATGGTATGGAGAACATTAGCCATGAGGAGAGGTTAGATAAATTTGGTCTGCTCTCACTGGAACGATGGAGGTTGTGAGGCAACCTGACAGAGGTCTACAAGATTATGGGTGGCATGGACAGAGTAGATAGTCAGATGCTCTTCCCTAGGGTAGGAGAGTCAAGTACTCGGGGACACAGGTTTAAAGTGCGTGGGGGAAAGTTTAGAACAGATGTGGGAGACAAGTTCTTTTACACAGAGGGTGGTAAATATATGGAACTCACTGCCTGGGGAGATGGTGGGAGCAGGTACACTAGCGGCATTTAAGGGCCATCTCGACAAATATATGAATAGGGTGGGAATGAAAAAGATACGGGGCGGGATTCTCCGATCCCACGCCTGCATGAGATTTTCCGCAGAGCGGAGAATCGGCACCAATGACGCCAGCGTGGTTGGCGCGGCGCCAGTCGCGGGCCGCTCTATGCGGCCGGCCAACCGATTCTCCGGCCCGGATGGGCCGAGCGGCCGTAAGAAAAGAGCCGAGCCCGTCAGCACCTTTATAACCTGCTCTGGGCCGGCGGGACCTTAGAGTGTAAGGGTCAGGTGGCGGCCTTTGGGGGGGGAGAGGGGGGTCCGACCCTGGGGGGGGGGGGGGCTCTGTTGTGGCCTGGCCCGCGATCGGGGCCCACCGATTGGCTGGTCGGCCTCTGTGGCTGTGGGCCTCCGTTCCTATGCGCCGGCCCCTGTAGTCCTGCGCCATGTTGTGTCAGGGCCGGCGCGTTGAAGGAGGCCACTGCGCATGCGCGCGTTGGCACCAGTGCCACTGCGCATGTCCTCGTTGGCGCCGGTGTAACTGCGCATGCGCGGATCCCGCGGTGCACAGTTCGCGCCGGGATCTGCAGCTGGAGTGGCGTGAACCGCTCCAGTGCCATGCTGGCCCCCTGTAGAGGCCAGAATTAGTCGTGGGAGCGGCCCGTTCACACCGTCGTAAAACACGACGGCGTTGACACTCTGCCGCGGGATTGGAGAATCCTGCCCCTGGACTCCGTAAGTGCATACGGTTTTAGTTTAGGCAGGTACCATGGTCGCCGCAGGCTTGGAGGGCCAAAGGGCCTGTTCCTGTGCTGTATTATTCTTTGTTCTTTAACAATCAAGAAGAAGGATCTTCAGGTGGGCAGAAAATGTGGAAGAACAAGGTATGCCAGCTTTGCTGAGGACAAACTAATGTCTTGTGTGCTGAAGATCAGGTAAGGAGTGAGATTTACATCGGATGAAGAAGGAAGCAGCCCACATTGGAAGCAAGGTGGAGGGAGATGATACTGGCGATGTTACTTCCTGGTAGCTGTGAATACTTTCAGTTCCACTGAGATGTGGTTTGGGCTGCTAAAGGTGATTCACATGATATTATGCTGCATGCCACATGTGGATGATGAGAAATTATTCTTTTCCAGAGCAAAGAATAATATTGGATCTTACCAAAAATACAAGAATGCAAGATCAGAGCAGCACAAGCAGTCGAACGAGCCAATGGTGAAGTCTCAACATTCACTATATGATGGAGATAAGGAACGCCTGTTTTATTGAGAGAAATCCTTCAATTTTGGGACCCAGGATGGTGGAACAGCAGAAGTTCTAATGAGTGATGTAATTGCCAAACTTCACCATCGCTGCATCCATCAGGGACATTTTTTTGGTAGAAGGCCAGAAGTTAGGAATCCAAGAATACCTACTTGGGGACAGCTCCCACGCTAAGCAAGCCTCTGCCTTATTTCGGACCCCTCCTCCTAACTTCCACATTATCCCTGGTGCACCAATAGTGGAAAGACCAGTACAGCAATTCATGGCTGCCCAGCTAACAGTAAAATATATACAATAACTTAGAATAAATTAAATTGGCAAATTTCCTGCTGACAGCACTATTAAGATGCTTGTCAGGAGAAGCTACATATTTGGCAAGAATATTATCTTATTCATAAATTATATTGGAAGATTGGCTGTTCTTGAACAATATATATGGAGATAAATGCCGTTATTTATATACCTATACAGAGTAAACATCTGCTTAGGTTATCAGCCTGCATCTCATTTACGACTATGGGTGTAGAGGTTATTATTTTATTGACTGACAGATAGTATGTTCAATTGTGTTTTATTTTTAGTGACTTTGGCTTTATCATTTGGATGGTAAATTGTACAAAGTAACTGCATAACTATATTAGCTTTTTTTCTTTGTCTGTAATATTTGAAGTATCCTTGTAGTCTGCAACATTATGGTCCGGACATTTTATAGTCATTACATGTTTTACCACTCTAGCCGGAAGTCCTGTGTCACATTTAGAAACTTAAGAGTGGGATTTTCCTTCCCCCCCCCCCCCCCCCCCCCCGCCTCCTCGCCACGGCCTGTTTTGCGGGAGCAGAAACAGCCTGCCATTGGCTCGTGGTGGGATATGCTGATCCCCCCGCTGTCAATGGGTTATCCTGTCGCTTGCACTCTCCACAATTCCAATTGCAAAACAGTTTTAAAACTGATTTTTAAACACAGATGGAAATCATGGCTGCCTCACCATCTGACAAGTTCAAAGTCCTTTCCATATAGAGGGGAGGTGGGCATATTGATTCCACAACTGGTGTGGTGGAATAGGGCGCGATTCTCCCATGCTGCGCCGTATGGGAGAATCGCCGTTTGCGCCATTTTGTCCCGCGACGCCGGTCCGACGCTGGCAGGCGATTCACTGAGGAGCGGAGAATTGGCGCCATTTGCGCCGGCGCATTTGGCGTGGCGCCAGTCGCGGGCCACTGTCCCCTGGACTCCCACGCCATGTTGCGTTGAGGCCAGCGCGCTGAGGAACACCTCTGCACATTCGCGGGTTGGCGCGGCCTAACAGCACATGCGTGGGTTGGCGCGGCCCAACTGCGCATGCGCGGGTTGTTGCGGCGCCCATTTGGCACCGGGAAGGGAAGCTGGAGCGGTGTGAACTGCTCCAGCGCCGTGCTTGCCCCCTGTGGGGGCCAGAATCGGTAGTGCCCACGCCCATTTCGCGCCGTCGTGAAATGCGACGGCATTCACGACGGCGCGAACACTCTGTCTCCATTTCGGAGAATCGCGTCCAATACCTCTGAGGTTTTGAGCCAACAGTGCTTTTGTTCTCGAATGTCACATTCAATCTGATAATACCCTTTTTGATTGCTTGCAGGGAAGAATGTTCAATCACATCCGTCTGGAGGGTTCTTTTGTGTTGACCAATCCTTAAATGAAGATGTTTGTGAATTCCCCGGATGGTTTTGAATATCCGTATTTAATAATATATTTGCTTGCCCTTTCTGGCCTTTCACAGCCTCTTTGTGTTCTCCTCACAGCTTACATTCCCACTTGATTTTGTATTGTTAGCAAATTTAGATACATTATTTTGGTGTCTTCCTCTGAGTCATTATTATAGATTATAAATAGCTGCGTTCCCAGCACTGATCTGTGCAGCACTCCACTAATTGCAGCATGCTAAGTTGAAAGTTCCCCATTTTCCCTATGGTCTGCCTCCTGTAAATTAGGCAATGTACTATCCATGTCTTTATCTTGCATATCAATCTTTAATATGGCACCTTATTGAATGCTTTTTGGAAATCCCCTTTTTCTACGCTACAGCTGGGATTTTTCAACCCCCCGTGGCATGTTTTGTGGTGGCGGAGGCAGTCCGTCACTGTCAATGGGGTTTCCTGTTGTTCACACCCTCCGGCACTGGGGAACCTGTAGTGGGGGTAGAAGTCGGCGGGACTGGAAGATCTTGCCAGCAGAACAACTGGACAATCCAATCCTTCAAGTTACATTCTCAAGACACTTTAATAAGCTTTTTAAATATGATTTCCCTTTTGTAAAACCATATTCGCTTTGCCTGATCATTTTGCTAAATTCATTAAGACTTCCTTAATAATTAATTTCAGCACTTTTCCAATGACTGATGTCAGCCTAACTAACTGGTCTGTAGTTCCACATTTTTTCAATTTCTCCTTTAGTGGTGTTAACGTCTGATAATTTCCAATCTGCTGGAATCATTTTACACTCTCGGCAATTTTGAAAAATCATAACTAGTGCATCCACTAGCTTTGCAGCCATTAGGTCTTGGGGATTTGTTAGCTTCCATTCCCTTATGTTTCTCCTATGTTGATATTAATCACCCGAAGTCTCCCACTCTTCTTCGACCTTTCATTATTTCTGGAATGTAATTTGTGTTTTCAACTGTGACGACAGACACAAAATATTTGTTCATCATCGTTGCAACTTCTGCATTCCCGAGACAATTTCTTCTGTCTCTGCCTCCAAGCAACCAGTGTTTACTTCAGCTACTCTCCTCCTTTCTTATATATTTGCAAAAGGTCTTACCATCTGGACTTATATTCCTGGAAAGTTTGCTCTATTATTCTATTTTCTTCCCCCCCCTGTTTAATCTTTGCTGGTTTCGAAAACATCTCACTACTCAGGTATACTACTACTCTTTGCAACATTATACTATGAATAATGGACATTAATGGGACTGTTAGCTCAAAAATGGATGATAACAAAACATTCATGGTGATGATCAGATTGCAACATTAGAAGTAAATCATTTACATATTCTGCTTTAAGATGGGAATAACATTTTCTGAAAATAGAAAGGGAATAAATGAACTCAATTTTTGCTTAATGAGTCTATTTACGATTACCAATAAGTTGAAACCAATATCATTCCAGTTGCTGTGGGCCACAGGCATTGCTTAAACATTCTAAGGTTAATCATTCATTTAAGCCTGGCCAGTTTTCCAAATCAAATCCCTCAGTGTCTTCCAAGTATTCCATTTATGGGAAGCAGCACCACCAATAACTTAAGTGCAAGTGTGTTCAAGACTCAATAATTCACCAATAGGCCACCCGGAAACTCATAAGATTGCTCTCATAAAGCTGGCAATTTTAAAGATGTCTACACTTAGCACACAAATGTACAATTCTAATCCCAATGCCAGCAGCCACAGCATCAGTTTGTGGTCTTTGCTAGTCCAGGGGTCTTTCATACCATGCAATCATGTTACTAGCATAATGTCACAATATGCACCCATGCACATCATGAGGTAAAAACAGGCAGTGACAGAAACCCAGGTTAGCCAATCAACATACTGGACAGAACACAACCAATCACCAGACAGAACACCAGAGGGGGGCTTCCAACTATAAAACACACGAGGCATCAGCACTCCGCCTCTTTCCACTGGTGACAACTGTAGTGACAGTCAGGGTGTATATATCAGTCAGCACCTTCTACATGTGCATCAGAGCTAGCCTGGTCTAGTAAGTTAGAATTAGTACACTTAGAGTAGTAGAGTGTCAACCCACAGCCAGCTGTGTGCATTGTTACAGAAGTTCAATAAATCGTATTGAACCAACGCCTACATTTGGTGTATGCTTTACAGTTCATCTGCATTCTGTTGCAGTCCGTGTTACCCCAGGGTGAATAACACGATATAATAAAGATCTCATGCACAATAATTTTATCAAACTATATTACATTGCAATATAATTATGTATATATTGTGGGACAATATTAAGCAGAGACTTCAGAAAGCTCTATAGGTAATAAATCAATTTCATAGGCAGTGATTTCATTTTCGAAGCATGTCTCCCAGAGTTCTGTAGTACCACATTACCATAATCAATCAAACCAAACAATTGCACAGCAGTATCCCGTTCACGGGATTTGGAGCGCGAGCAAATTTTTGATAAGATTATTTGCATATGCTCACAATATTAAAGAATATATTCCAAACTGCTACCTTGCTAAAGTCTGACATTAATAACAGAATCAAAAATAAAAGTGTAAAATCATCTCTAATTAAAATGGATGAATTAGAAATGAAGCTTTAGCAACAAAAATGTTTTGCTGGTGACAATAATGGTATGCATTACATTGATTCCCAAGGTGCTCTGAGCAGCAAGCGCCTTTACTTGGCTATCCATTGTCAAACTTCAAATAGATTCACGTAATACCTGCTCTCACACACATTCTTTTAGTATAGAAATAGTATCATGTGGGTATATCCAAGTTGACTGAATCACATGCTATGAAAAATAAGTGAGGAGAGCTCAACTAAGAACATCCTGAAAAGACAGGCTGCATACACAATTAGACTGAGCAATCCACTAAGCTTACAAGAAGAACTGCCTTCAAATATAGAGGTGTCGGAACTGCCTTCTGAAATGCCCCAAAAGTAGTTGGCAAATGTTTTTCAAATATTTATTTAATTTCAGAAATCTAGGATTGAATGCCAACATTCAGGGACTGGAGATCAACAACCTGGACTGTGAATCTCATCCTTGGATGTGTATGTTGCTGCACAGGGGCTAGGCCATAATTCTTAGTGGGTATTTATTAAAAAGTGCTCATTTTATTTTATATTACATGCTATGTTTTAATGCTACTTCATCTTTACATTCACCATTCATCAAACATCAACACTTTGGCCTTAAATGAACAGAATTCTTTGTTCACAGACACTGTGAACAGTCCTAAGATCCAAAATGCTTCTGTTATAGTCGCTAATGAGGAATCATTCTTGAATTACTTTATGTTAGCACTCTTGAACTGCAGTCAATTGATGAGGATTAAACTTATGACCATTCAAAGTTAACGTCAAAGTAGATAAATGATACAGGATTGTTGCAGAATTCACAATTAGTGTGGCTAATAAGGGGACATTATGAATGCAAAACATACCTGATAGCTCAACCACACAATTGGTTCCGACTGCAAACACAACTTTGCTCTGCTCCGGAATTACTACGTGATCCAATATTAAACTACCTTCAGTCAACCAATTTGCAGTAATCAGGGAGCATGAATAAAGTGCAAAAATGTTTTAATCACGGTTAGATTGACAAATGTGGTTTTGACCCTCAACAATCATGGGAGACAGTCTCCACTGTACCAGCTGGGCTAAAAACACACAATAGCAGAGCAAGAAAGGAAATTCATGCCGCAACCTATTACTTTGAAAACTTGTACATTTGTTTTAAAAACTTGTACATTTGTTTTAATGTGGAACCTCGAGTGTGTGTGAAATACCTTACGTTGAACAGATGGAGAGATATCAGTTACAGGAACCACCTGAGGGGTAGATGATTTGGCTGTCTTACCCTTCATGAATTTTAAGTTTTTTAATAGACATGAAGACTTTGTTTCAGACGTGTATACACAATGTGAGACTAAACTAATTAGGACATTTGTATTATAGATTATGATAAATATATATGCTTTATATTTTAGGCATATACATTAATGTGTATATTCTAAATGGGCAGATGAATATACTTCTGCTGTCAAGCAATGATAGATTGTGGATGAATCAGAAATTCACAGTACAAATGTCGCCACTCAGCCCATCATGTCTACGCTAGCAGACGAAGAACCATCCAATCTCACTCTCCAGCTCTTGATTTGTAGCTTTGTAGGTTACCGTAATTCAAGTGCAAATCCAAATACTTCTAATGTGATGAGAATTTCTACCTCTAACACTGTATCAGGCAGCAAGTTCCAGATCGTCACCAATCTCTGGGGGAAAGAAATTTCCCTTCGAATCCCCTCTAAACCTCATACTTCTGATCTTAAATCCATGCCCCCTGGTTACAGACCCCTCAACCAAGAGAACTAGGCCTTCCTGTCTGCGCTATCTAGGCCCCTCCTAATTTTATACAGCTCAATTAGACTTCCCCTCAACCTCCTCCATTCCAAAAAAACAACGCTAATCGATCCAATCTTTCTTGTAACAAAGCAGAGCTATATTTTTGCAGTTTAAAGATTTGATTGATTATTGGGTTGGAACAATGATTAATAAAAACACAGTACTGATTTTCAAATGTCATACATCTGCTGTTAGTAGTGATATCCCCTCAAAAATCTTGCCCTCGGTATCAAAAAAATCTGAGAATTGTAACAAGCTAAGTGACTCTATAGATCGGCTTGCTCGTGGAGTATCTTCTTTTGTTGATTATTTCACCTAAAGGTAAACATTAGCACAAATAATTATTTCTCACTATCCATTTATATTGTTTCGATATTATATAAATGACTACTGAGTAGTTAAGACAGAATGCTCTAACTTTCAAGAAACTCACTTGATTTAACTAAAGTTAAAAACCCCAAAAGGACAACCATGCTATCAGCTGCTTTAAAACAGCGGATTGAATAGTCACTACGAAAGTGGTCCATTCAAAAACTCTTTTTGAAAGTGCCTCATGTACTTTAGTATTATCCTAGAACTGAACTTAGAACACAAATGAACATTATCCAATTTCAAACATGTTCAGTAGCTAAATCTATGGGCGTGTATTACCAGCCGCGTCCTGATGAAATCGGGATGTGAAGTGGCCGGTAGATCCTGTGACAGGTCTCTTCCAGGATTTCCGATGGCTGTCACACCACACGAGATCTAACAAGATCTGGTGAGATGTTGTGATCTGGATCCCGCCCATTGATTAAGTGAGCTTAACTATGCCCACATCTGATCTAACCGGCTCCGAGGATCTACCGGCCTCGCCGAAGAGACCCCAGCCGGGCGCCAATTAGCACGGGTCCCCACAAACAGGGACCAGACAGAACGGCACTTGGGGGGAATCCCAGGTGATCGGAGGGCCCATTGTGGCTGGAATCTGGGTGTGGTGGCACCCTGGCCCTGCTGATGTCACATGGGCACCATGGCCGTGCCACCCTGGTGTTCAGGTGGCATTTATCTCAAGCCGGGGATCGGGCTGGGGGTACCCCGCCCATATGAAGTGGGGTGTGGGGTGCTCGAGGGCCCCCCAACTGATGGGTTGGGCTGTAGGGGGTATCCGGGGGTTGGATCCGGGGCGGGGGGTGGTCGAGCGATCAGGGCACCATTGCGCCATTCTCTTCCTACACTGGTGAGCGGGGAGCCTCAGTGCAGGAAATGCGACTGAATGCAGCTTCAGCATTCCCCGCTGAGGCTCAAAAAAATAACCGAGTGCCGTTCCCAGCGCTACAAACGGCAGGAATAAGCCCACTAATCCCACCCAGAACGGAACTCTGCTTTTTCTTTTCATTAGATCGCAGCCATAGATACATTTATCAATTTCATTCAGGGTGAACTGCACAGTATTTTTTACTTTGCAAGTGAAAATGCGCACAGTTTCTTTGTTCCAAGTGTCACATGTGACTGATGTCACATGGGCACCATGGCCGTGCCCATGGTTCCAAGCAGTTGTGAGAATGTTTTCAACTGCAATAAAACACATCATAACCAAATGGATTTACACATTGGGATGGGAGGTGAGCTGGAAAAATGTATACTTTTATTTTAGTAATTATGCTCCTTCAGTCTCCAAACAGTCTTTCTGTTTAGTGGTCATTAGTGGTCCTAAATAGTACTTGCTTGTAACAGTTGGCGACACAATAAGTAACAATAAGTAACAATGAAAAGTGACATTTCCTCTCCACCTACGCACCGCGTTTTCATATTCCAAGCAGGCAGGCAGAAAGCACCACTCTTCCGTCATCCTCTGACAGTTATAGACTTGCACCACAGCTTATTAAAGATTAAGGTTTGTTCAAGTGCTGTGTTTGGGGGCCATATCCTGTCCAAGATCCAGCATTCATTAAAAGGAAAGAATAAGGGACCATAAAGTCTACAGTAAAGGGACTTCTTATTTTTTGCAGCTGACCCCTGAGGGCATAAGTTGTCTCGAGTCCTCCCGTAAATAAAGAGGAAGTGTATAAACATGCAATTTGTTTCCCATATTTTCTATTTAAGTGTTTGATACAAAGCATCCAAATGTCACCTGTACCACAACAAAATCAAATCCCAAAAGACTTTGGGAGAAAGCTTTCATTCCATCTGTGACTTTTTTTCATTCTGTAGCTTTTTTGTCAAGTGGAGAGACAATACCTGTTCCGTTCTGACACGATTGGAGCATAAAGGTCACAAATTTGGACAGGATTCAAAAACAGGAGTTAGGATCATGATACAGGCTGAAGCTGCAATCGTTCCTTACAACTCAGGCAACATTTAAACTTCAAATCATTGTAAATTGCGGCCTGTGCTATGCACCACCCTGCACCTCTTAAAGGGGAAGTGCACTGATTAGACGCTGGAGGCCATTGTACAACTGATTCTGGCATGAGAAAGTCAGAAGATTGCCACAACATGACAATGATGGGCACCAGGATATTTTATGGTGGCAAAGACATTGGCGCAGGAAGAGGTGAGAAAGAGATATGTAATGTATCCGACGGAGGCCCCCCAGACATCGTTACAAAGACAAGGAGCCCAGATGGCCATGACAGTCAATGCTAATTCGATGTCGTGCCGCAAAATAATTTAATGATCTCACATGAATGGTCAAGGTCAGTAAATGTATCTTCAAATGCCATAGCTCACCAGCAGCACCACTACCCTCACACACTGCTCAACACATATCCATCACTCACCCACTAGCAATCTCTAGCAATTGCAACTCCTTTCATAGTTCTTCACCTGACCTTCTCAAACATTGCCCTGCTGCAAGCTTAATATACTGCCATCCATGACAGCCTCCCCAGCCTCCCATCACCCAAACACCATGCTCCACATTCACTGCCAGATGTCCCTCTCTTTGCCAGGACAAGATACCACATGGCTTGAGAATCCCAAGCTATGGGCGTGATCCAACGGCCACGCTGCGCCGGAAAAGTAGCTCGCCACAGTGCAGCATGGCCGATAAAAGCCGGGAGACTCTGCTCCCGGGATCGTACCCAGCTCGCAATGCCTCGCAAGATCCACAGTATCTTGCGAGACGTTGTGATGTAAATCTCTCCCATAATGGGCGGGATTACTTTTTGGCAACTCTGCATATTAGAGTGAGACAGCTAGCCCCACTCAAATGTATAGATTTCTGATGTACCTGAGGCTTTGGGATACATCCCCTTTGCATCAGAGACCTCAGGCAAGCGTCGGTCAGCACTGGTCTCCAGGAACGGGGATCAGCAGTGCCACCTGGGTGCCATTCTTGCACTGCCAGTGGGCATGGACACTGCCAGAAGGGTCCCAAGTCCCCCTTGCACTGCCAGGAGGACTTGGGACCCTCCCATAGTGCGTTTGAGTGGGGGGGGGGGGGGGACTCTGCGCAGTTCCGATGGACTCTCTGCATGCCTTAAATGTCTCCACAAAAGCAGTGTGGATAGCAACAGAAGTGTCCCTACACATTGGATGTCTTTTCTGTTACAGAAAGGCATTTGCATGATGGCACGGTGGCAGAGTGGTTAGCAATGTTACCAGAGACCTGTATTCGAGTCCGGCTTCGGGTGAGTGTCTGTGTAGAGTTTTCACATTCACCCGGTGTCTGCGTGGGTTTCGTCCGGGTGCTCGGGTTTCTTCCCACAGTCCAAGGATGTGTAGCTTAGATCAGGTGCAGCTTAGGTGAGGTTACGGGGATAGCGGCGGGGAAGTGGGCCGAAGTAGGGTGCCCTTTCAGAGGGTCGGTGCAGACTTGATGGGCCGAATGGCTTCCTTCTGCACTGGAGGGATTCTTTAAAAGAAAGATTGCGGCCAAGAAGTCTTGTTACCTTTTTGCAATCTGTCCTTAAAAACCTCTACGTTTGAGCCAAATAAAATTTAAACCAAGTTTCAACGGACCCAAAAGCACAAAAAGACAACATTTTCAAATTGTCGCAGGTTCATATTGTACATAGCGAGAAAGATACAAACCTAGGGCAGGATTCTCCCCGACCCAGCGGGGCGGGGGGTTCCGGCGTAATGGAATGGTGGGAACCACTCCGACGCCGGGCAGCCCCAAAGGTGCGGATGTCTCCGCACCTTTAGGGGCCAAACCCTCACCTTGATGGGCTAGGCCCATGCCGGAGTGGTTTGCGTTCCACCGGCTAGCGGGAAAGGCCTTTGGCGCCACGCCAGCCGGGGCCGAAAGGTCTTCGTCGGGCGACACAGGTCGGCGTATGCGCGGGAGCGTCAGCGGCTGCTGACGTCATCCCCGCGCATGTGCACGGGAGGGGTTCTCTTCCACCTCTGCCATAGTGAAGACCATGGCGAAGGCGGAAGATAAAGAGTGCCCCCATGGCACAGGCCCCGATCGCGGGCAAGGCCACGGTGGGGGCACCCCCCGGGGCCAGATCGCCCCGGACCCCGGAGCCCGCCTTGTCCGGCCGTTCAAAAGTAGGTTTAATCCACGCTGGCGGGACAGGCATTCCAGCAGCGGGACTTCGGGCCATCGCAGGCCGGAGAATCGGTGGGGGTGGGCCCGCCGACCGGCGAGGTGCGATTCCCGCCCCCCCCACCCCCCAACCGGTGCGGCGCGATTTCCGCCGCGCCGAATCTCTGGTGGCGGAGACTTCGGGACACGGCGGGGGCGGGATTCACACCACCCCCCGCCGATTCTCCGACCCGGCGTGGGGTCGAAGAATCCCGCCCCTGAACACTGCTTTAAGATGGAGGGTTAAAAGCCTTGAACATCTTTTGCTGGTGATGCAAAAATACCATCACAATCATTAGAGGTCGAAATTCATTGATATTCATCCCAGAAGTCCAATGGCAAACACTTACCTCCTTTTCTGGTTGACCTCCAGCCAGTTGCGTACAAAGATGAACATGCTCTCCTCAGTAATCATATCTGAAACAGATTAATTACCAGCAATAGGGCAAAACATAGACGGCACATTCCAGGCAATATATTCTGTTGTGCCCACTGTAATATTCATCCTCACGCTGATTAGAATAAACAAAGGAATATTTTGCAAAACACGAAGAGAAGTTTGGGATGTCCATTTCTCTTATAATGGAGCCCCACAGCAAATATTTACCATCCTCATTGGAATAAACCATTCTAACTTCAAACAATCATTAAGTTTTCAGAATCCAATTGACTTTAGACCAAAGTGTTGAGATAATCAGCATATTAAAGGCAACAGTATAACCATATGTTAATTATGTAAATTATTCATTTTAATCAGCTAGAACCATGTAAGAATTACTAAGAATGCAAATGTACAGGGTTATTAAAAATCTCATTAATATTCATCTTGGTTACATGCACGAATGTATCCATCCGAACAGATGAATTAATAGTTAGATGAGAGATGAAAGAGCTGCAGGGTAATTCTGTGGGAAACCATCTGTCTTCTTTTGTATCCCTCCCAGTGCTGAACTGTACAGAAAATGACTTCACTCGAAAAGGTCCCATGAAACATAACTTTAACTGGCAAAAAACTGCACTTCAGAACCATCAGTTCCACCAACTTTACTTATCCTTCTATCACAGACTCGTCTCAGCAACAAAAGGTTGCAGTCGCATTTTCGGCAACCTCGCCACCAAACCATTTTTGCTTATGAAACAAATGTATCCATTATCCTTCCATCGTGGCAATTCACACACCATTTCTCCTGTCATTGCGTTTCTTCCCCCTTCAGCTTTTACAATGGTTTTTGAATTCTATAATAATATTTTATTAGTAATCTTATTGCTTTGTTATTTCCCATTTACTTAGAAATAATCATGACGCAACTCAAAGGATTAATTGCAAATTTGCAAACAGTTACTGTGAATGATTTTGCAGGAGTTCTACCTAATCTCCTTCAGCCTTTTCTCTATTAGGTTGTTCTATTACTTCTGGTAGTTTGCTAGGCCAATGCCCCAGTGCTGTACATTCCCCTGACTGGAACATTTATCAGTCGGCACTAAATAAAACGCCAAATAAATATTAGTTTATTTTTAGATCTGCAAGACAAAGTTTAGTTGTGAGAAGGGAGATGTTTACTTGTGGCTATGATGGTAGACAGACCCACTCGTATCAATTTCCCCCGGTGCATTAGCTATTGAACCTTGTGTGTTGGTGAATTATTAAAGTGTATTGCAACTCAGTTAAAGTGGGCTTGTCAACACCACGGGCAGGATTTTCCATTTTGGATTAGGACCACCTAGTGTTGAACCAAATGCAGGCTCCACTCCCACACAGGGTAGTGAGCAGCAATGTGGCATTGGTCTTTGCTGGATTGTCCAAATAGTTGCCAGGGGGTGGACTCATCATCTAATTATGTATGGTGGGCAGACTCTCAAAGCCGGATGGCCAGTAGGAAGTCCTCTGGAACTGAAGAAACTACAGCGGGCTGTAGCAGACAAGGTATTGAGAGGGAACGCCTCCCTCTCAACACTTCACAATATTAGAAATTAGAGATGGCCACAGTTGTTGAACCACTATTATTGGGGGATCCCCTCCAATGGCTGGCAGAGTAAGAGGGGAGGGTCTCAAAGTCATCCTGGACTGCAGCCCACCCACCCCCACAGTGCAACCAGGAACACTACCTCCATGCAGCTGCCATGCTCCCAAAGTTTGAGGGATCCAACCCCCCCCCCTCCCCCCCGCCCCCGACCTCCCCCACCCCAAACCTCCTCCCCCATCGATGAATGGCCTTAATTGACCGTTTAATTAGCCTTTACAATTCATCTCTTGTGGACAGGTAGCCACTCCAGGCCTGATTTCTGCCTTCAGGGGCAGGATGGTGTGGGGGCATCAGGCAGCACATATATCTGTCCACCTCAGTGCTATCCACATTGGCCTCTGAAAACCCAACCCAATGTGCAATGGGATTAGGTACACGATGGACAGAATGTTCTCATTTTTTGACAGTGTGTCAACTCAGGCAGGAAAAGCAGGGTGCAGCCTGACAGCTGTTCCCAACGTACTCGGAAAAGGAGCTGGGTCCCATGACAGCACGCCACAGGGGGCTTTCAAAAGGTCGACCAATGTAAAAAATGAAAATAGAAAAAAAAACACGGACTATACGGAAACCGGACACCCCCTCAACCACCATCATTGGACATGCACCCCATTGCCCCTGGCAGTGCCAGGGTACTTCCCAGGCATGACCCTATACCCACTGGAGTTACCCGTGTGCCCCAAAGGGTTCTGTTCGTCAGTTTTGATAAACCTGTTGCAAATCCCACCGATGTTACATCACATCGTGGGGGTTGAGGTCTTTCCAACATGGGAGTGGGGGGATGGGGGGAGGTTGTTACACCGGGGGAGGCCCACTATTTATATTTACATGTAATATAATGGGGCTCCCAACATTGCATGACAAGAACCACATTACACCACTGGTGGGGGCGGGGACAATCAAGTGGGGAAATGTCATTTTTGGGACTCCTGCTCGATTCTCCACTCCCTTCGTCATTCCTGCCCTCCGAAAGCAGGAGCAGAAATTTCCGTCAATGACATTGTTTTCATGGGTTATGATAAATTTAAAGAGTAAATGAAATAAAACTTTCAGCACAGATATACACACACACACACACACACAAACGCCACTGGGATAATTCGGAACTGCAACAGCCTGTGTTTTCCCAGCGATTAACATAAGGCAGCTTCAGATCGTGTAATCCAGGTAATAATGCTTCGTACAAAACATTATCAAATGGTTCAGTATATAAAAACCATATGAAATAATAATGATTTTTTGTGTTTCAGGATCTAAATATACTAAACCCATACTTACCTGGGATAAGAAAAGATATGGCAGTAAAGGTAAAGTATATTTGCTATATCTTCTGAAAAGTACATAGATAATACTATTTTTAAAAATCACTTATGTGTGTGAGCGCATATACAAAACTGGACCCCGCCCATCCATGTCTTGCTTTTGAATGCAATTAGGGGATTTTTATGAAATGCGTCTGACAGTCTCTGTTCAGTTGTCAATGGCCCCAATTTTAAAGGTGGGGGAGAGGAAGGTGGGGGTGGAAGAAAGGCTGGGGAGGGGGGGGGGCACAGTTTCCAGGAGCAAATTGAAGCTGCCAGTTCTGGATGAGTCAGATGTTCTTCTCACCCAAGGTGCAAATCCCAGCAGGTCATTTCCCAGTGACTCCCAGGGCGGATAACTGACCTCAGGGGATTTCAAATGCTTACCTGCTCAATTTCTGCTTGGCGAAAATAACCTCACAAGTTTAAGGAAACCAACCGTAAAAATCGGCAATCACTCAGAATCATATCCACAATGGCCAAAAATCCAGCAAGGTGGAAATGGAAGTGTTACTATTCTGTACTTAGGAACCTAGAGAATACCGCACAAAATATTCTCCTGACACAAATGGGTATTTTACATCCTACCGTAGTTCACTTCTGACTTTACTATGGTGAGTTAACAAACTGCAGAAAATATTTGAATTTTGGCCTAAGTGCAACCATCTTTAGCTGTTCCACCTATTACCGTTGCTCCCTAATAAGGTCAGAATTGGATGTTCGCAAACCATTCGGTACCATTCATAACTTCTCGTATAATTAAACAGTCCATGTCGACATGCAGAAAGTTAGGGACAACATTCAGACTTGAGCTGATAAATAAATAACCTTTATTGTCACAAGTAGGCTTACATTAACACTGCAATGAAGTTACAGTGAAAAGCCCCCTGTTGCCACATTCCAGCACCTATTCGGGTACACAGAGGGAGAATTCACAATTCTCAACTGGTACGGGAATTGAACCCACGCTGCTGGCCCTGCTCTGCATCAAAAACCAGCTGTCTAGCCTACTGAGCTAAACCAGCCCGAGAAGTGGCAAGTAACATTTGCACCACACAAGTGCCAGGCAATGACTTTTTCCAACAAGGGAGAATTTAACAATCTCTCACTTGGATGTTCAACAGCATTACCATCCTGAGTACCTGACCATCAGCAACCTGCGGGTCACCAGACATTGACTGCACCAGCCATGTAAATACTGGGACTACACGAATAAACCAGAGGCTGCATACAGTGAATGGCTTGCTACTTGAATCCTGAAAGTCTGTCCGGCATCTATATGGTACAAGTTGGGAGTGTGACAAAAATGCTTCCACTTGCTGGAATTAGTGTAGCTCCAACAACACTCAAGAAACTCAACACTACGTTTTTGTTTGTCGCGGGGTGGGGGCGAGATTAATAGGAAGAAAACAAACTGCATGTTTTGTTGGGGCTTTGTGGATGTCTTTTGAGGATGTTTTTGGAATTAAATATATTTTTTTACACTATGCAAATCATCCCACCCATCACTTTAAAAGTTCATTCTCTTCACTGCCGATACACAGTATTGCATCTTCTACAAGGTGCACAGCAGCACATGGACTGCCGTACATCTATAGACAGCTCACCATCACGTTCAAGGATAATTAGAGAAGGGCACTAAATACCAGCCTTGCAAACAATGCAAGAAGCCCCGCAATTTGGGGAGGTGGAGAGTGGGAAATGGCCGGAGATCAGGAATGGGAGGAGAAAGGTAAAGCTGGCGATTGGGACCTTAGTGGCAACCCTGCTCCTCTTGACACAGAAGGAGTGCTGAAACAACTCACCCCAGGGACCCAGCAGCTCCTGCCTCAGCTTCACAATCCACGGGAAACCCAATGGAGCAACAGGAAAATTCAAACCGGGCTCCCAAATGCTCTGTGACAGCCTAATTGAATATGTTAATTGGACTGCCCACCACTCAATGCGGCGTCAGGCCAGTCAAATAGATGTCTGATATCCACTACTGTAAAGAAGGCAGTGGGCGTCGCACAGCGGGTGGGGCCATGTTTATTTTGCTTTTTAAACCACCACATGGACCCCCACCACGACAGGTGAAAAGTACCGAGAGAACTATATCAGCACTGGACACTTACCAAGGTTGATTGATGCTCTGAGATTTGAAGTTTAAGCACATATTTCTATCCCTCCTACCATCACTTACTTGTAACTGCCAAAGCTGGAGCAATTCAAAAACATCATATTGATTCAGTAAACATGTCAAAGATGCACCTTTTTATATTTCCCCAGGTTTTTCTAGTAGTCAAACACGCGTGCCCATCCTACAATGAAGGGGGGCTGGCATTCACTTAAAACCTAGATTTTACAGCAGCTTCTGCAACGTTTCCTATTATCTTTTAAGCTTTGTTTCCAGATCTGAAAGAGATTCAATCCCAGGATAGAAAGAACTTGCAAATAGATTATGATGGTCATTATAACATCTTATCTGTTTTCTGTGTTTATATAAAGAGTAAAATCAGCTATTTTTGAGGTGGAATTCTAAATATATTTAAAGGAGTCCATTCGACTCGCCATGTCTGTGTTGGTGCTTTGAAAGAGCTTTTCAGTTCGTTTTACTCCCCTTCAAGTATACATCGAAAGTTATTATTGGCTTTGCTTCTACCTTGCAGACCGTACGTTTCAGATCATCACAGCTTGCTGATTAACTACTGTCCGTAGAAACAGTTTCAGAATAATGACAAATTTATAATTTGAAAGACCTCTATTAAATCTTCCTTGGACCTTCTCTGTTCGAAGGAGAACAGCTCCAGCTCCTCTTGCCTCTCTGTGTAAACAGAAATGGAAACCATTGCGCACGCTCCGAGGCCTTGACATCCTTCCGAAAACATGGTGTGCAGAATGGGACGCAATGGGAGGAATGTTTAACCTCATTAAATGGGTGGGTTTGGGCTCAGGTACAAGGTTGAAGTATTCGAAAGCCGAATCTCGCCTCCAGCCAACCCACTTGCAATATTAACGTAGGCGGAAGGTGGGAGTCTGTGGGTCGATTGTTAGTCAACATTTGCCATTCTACCGTGGATGACCGGGCTTCCTGAAACTGGCAGTTATACCTTTGCGTGGAGTGTTATATGCAGAGGGTAAGTGCCTTTTCAGTAACCTGCTGGATCTACCGTGGATGACCGGGCTTCCTGAAACTGGCAGTTATACCTTTGCGTGGAGTGTTATATGCAGAGGGTAAGTGCCTTTTCAGTAACCTGCTGGACCAAGTGTATCTGCCTGGGCACAAATGCACCCCAAATCTCACCCAAATAACATAACACAATTGGGGCACCCTTCCATTTCATCCGCCCACCCTTCCCTGCAAGACCTCCACCATCTCACAGCCCCCCCCCCCCCCAACCCTCCCGCCCCCCCAGCCCTCAGATTCCTCGGTCCAGAAATGAGGCCTCCAACTATCCTCCCCACCCTCCCACCACGCCCCCAATTATTGCCTGCCAACTGAGGAATCAATGGCAAAATGTCTTGCTGCTGATATTGGCTGCCCTGCAGCCATTTAATGCTCAAACGAGCATGAATTGACTGGAGACGAAAGTTGTGCCCCTCAGTCGGGAATAAGTCACATCTCACAAAGAGGTCATGCCTCACAAACCTTATTGAGTTCTTTGAGAAGGTGACTGAACAGGTAGACGAGGGTAGAGCAGTTGATGTGGTGTATATGGATTTCAGCAAAGCGTTTGATAAGGTTCCCCACGGTAGGCTATTGCAAAAAATACGGAGGCTGGGGATTGAGGGTGATTTAGAGATGTGGATCAGAAATTGGCTAGCTGAAAGAAGACAGAGGGTGGTGGTTGATGGGAAATGTTCAGAATGGAGTACAGTCACAAGTGGAGTACCACAAGGATCTGTTCTGGGGCCGTTGCTGTTTGTCATTTTTATCAATGACCTAGAGGAAGGCGCAGAAGGGTGGGTGAGTAAATTTGCAGACGATACTAAAGTCGGTGGTGTTGTCGATAGTGTGGAAGGATGTAGCAGGTTACAGAGGGATATAGATAAGCTGCAGAGCTGGGCTGAGAGGTGGCAAATGGAGTTTAATGTAGAGAAGTGTGAGGTGATTCACTTTGGAAGGAATAACAGGAATGCGGAATATTTGGCTAATGGTAAAGTTCTTGAAAGTGTGGATGAGCAGAGGGATCTAGGTGTCCATATACATAGATCCCTGAAAGTTGCCACCCAGGTTGATAGGGTTGTGAAGAAGGCCTATGGAGTGTTGGCCTTTATTGGTAGAGGGATTGAGTTCCGGAGTCGGGAGGTCATGTTGCAGCTGTACAGAACTCTGGTCCGGCCGCATTTGGAGTATTGCGTACAGTTCTGGTCACCGCATTATAGGAAGGACGTGGAGGCTTTGGAGCGGGTGCAGAGGAGATTTACCAGGATGTTGCCTGGTATGGAGGGAAAATCTTATGAGGAAAGGCTGACGGACTTGAGGTTGTTTTCGTTGGAGAGAAGAAGGTTAAGAGGAGACTTAATAGAGGCATACAAAATGATCAGGGGGTTGGATAGGGTGGACAGTGAGAGCCTTCTCCCGCGGATGGATATGGCTGGCACGAGGGGACATAACTTTAAACTGAGGGGTAATAGATATAGGACAGAGGTCAGAGGTAGGTTCTTTACGCAAAGAGTAGTGAGGCCGTGGAATGCCCTACCTGCTACAGTAGTGAACTCGCCAACATTGAGGGCATTTAAAAGTTTATTGGATAAACATATGGATGATAATGGCATAGTGTAGGTTAGATGGCTTTTGTTTCGGTGCAACATCGTGGGCCGAAGGGCCTGTACTGCGCTGTATTGTTCTATGTTCTATGTTCAGAGAGCTGCCGACCAATCGTGTTGGCCGGCAACATCTTTGTCACCCAATAGCGCCAGAAGATACAATGGGCAGGACTCAGGCTATGTCAATTGCTTGCAGTCCCAGGACCAGGTAAGCATTAGTGTCTGAGGCCCGAGGTGGTTGAGCAGGTGGGCAACTGGAAGCGTTGGTAGAGAGGCCCATGGGGAGGAAGAATCTGCAGGGGCCAGATCTCTTGGGGGAGTGCCTGGCATTGAAAGGGTGCTGTTGATGGAGGTTGCTCCTCATCATCCTGTCTGAGACCTGAACTGAGTCACTGATCAGGCTACCCACCTTGACCCTGAACTCGTCCCACTGTTATGGGGTTACAGTACAGTGGGTCTGAAGAAGTAAAAATAGTCATGTATAGGTTAACTGTAAGTCTTCATGACTATTTACAAATATACAGTAAAGGATACAAGTAAAGAGCCATCTCCATGCTTGCTGGCACACACTGCTTTGTCCAACACTCAATAGACCCTGGGTGTGGGCCATGTGTGGGGGCACCATACCCTGTCCCATATTAACCCTACATGAGCTAGATCCTTGTACTACTGAGCCCCCAAATCTTTATCCAATGTAATTTAACTTAAGTCTTATATTGTTATTACTGGCAGATATTTATATTGTCATTACTACATTGTCACTACCCAATCTCCACCTTCAAGTCCTTGAATTCAAAGTTTAAAGGGATTTGGAGGCCTTTAACCCTTTCCATATCTCATTCTCATCACTGTGAAAGGAGTGATAGGCTTGGTCATTGTTTCTTCCTGTAGGTTTGGAGACTGTTCTGACATCTAGGTAACTTTCATCCATTCTAACATGTTGAACTTAGTTGGTTGAGCTGTTCATCGGTGGTTGCTCCCCAAACTCATTTCTTGTGGTATGGATGAAAATCGTGCTCGTCTTCTTGTATCTTTTGTTGCTTCGACTTGTAATCACGTGGGCCATCATGATACGTGAGGAAGTTTACGTTTCAAAAATTAGAACCCTCATTCTCACTTTATATCACAATTTTACCCAACGTTTGAGCATTTTCTTCTTTTCCAGTTGCTCCACCAACTGATGCATCTTTTCATTTTGCTCAGCAACTGCTCTGGTATGTTGAGTTGTCTTAATTTTGGAGTTACCTGTAGGACTCTTAATGCAAGTTGACAACTTCAGCGGGGCATTCCTCCATGGTCACTAACCACTCCTTGGACTCAGCACAGTGGTTAGCACAACTGCTTCACAGCGCCAGAAACCCGGGTTTGATTCTGACCTCGGGTGACTGTCTGTGCGGAGTTTGCACATTCTTCCCATGTCTGCGTGGATTTCCTCTGGGGGCTCCGATTTCCTCCCACAGCCCAAAGATGGTTTGGCCATGCTAAATCGCCCCTAGGTGGGATTGCATGGATAGGGCGGGTGGGTACATGTTCCCAAATGTTATTCATCTCTCTGTCACTCTTGTGGGGTTTTCTCTAAGTAATGTTGTATTTTTCCTTTCTTAGCTTTCCAGTCAGTTTTATATCTTTTTTTTAATCTCCATGTGCCCCACAATTTTAAAATTTAAAATATTTGTCAAAGGCTTTTAATATTTCATCAAAGATGGTTGAGGATTCACTATTGCCTTACATTAGGATTATTTTTTCTCACACGTTCACCAAACCAGTATAAAAAGGTATTAATCTACACTTTTTCTGGCTTTAATAATAATAATAATAATAATAATAATCATCTTTATTGTCACAAGTAGGCTTACATTAACACTGCAATGAAGTTACAGCGAAAAGCCCCTAGTTGCCACATTCTGGCACCTGTCCGGGTACACAGAGGGAGAATCCAGAATGTCCAAATCTAACAGCACGTCTTTCGGGACTTGTGGGAGGAAACTGAAGCACCCGGAGGAAACCCACGCAGGCACCGGGAGAACGTACAAACTCCGAACAGACAGTGACCCAAGTCGGGAATCGAACCTGGAACTCTGGAGCTGTGAAGCAACAGTGCTACCCACTGTGCTGCCATGCTTTCTACTTAGACCAGTAGTTTTGAAATTCTCCATTCAAGGACGCCAAATTTCCCATTTCCCTTTGGCACCAAATTGTGCTGGATGAGTGGAATTCTGTCCATGGTTACAATTTTAAAAGCATAGGTTCCGCTTTAAGTGTTTGTTGAATTTCAAGATGGTGTTACCATTCACTGTCAGACAAAGGGATTTCCTGCACTTTCTGAGTTTGGTGGACTCTGCTACAATGGCAATCATGCTCAGCTTGAAAACATTTTCAACAATGGATGCCTGAAGAGTTTTCTTGCTTTATTTTTATGTTGTGAATTTGACTATTGCTTACCTTTAGCTGTATTTACAAAGTTGTGATTTGCTTGGAGTGTTCAATCAATTATTCTTGGGAGTGAACTCAGATGCGGCATGTTGAGGTGCTGACTCAGGGTTTGGGTTTTAGTGAAGAATGGTTTCAAATTGCATTTTTGAATTATTTAAAGGCTCCTCAGGACTTGCTGTAGCCTGGAGTTTTAAAAGATTAAGCTTACCCCTGCCTGGACTTCTGACTCTGCAATCTGGGGTTTCACATTGTACCTCCAAAGGAGATTTAATGGAGTTTTATATTGCAGTAAGGAAATTAAAATTTCTGCCTTCAGCTTCCAAGTCTTTCTTTGGAGTTGTTCCCTGGCAATTTTCTCTCTGCTCCTGGAGCTTCTTTTGCTTTGTTAAGCTTTTTCTCAGTCTTCCGGCATTTTAGCTTCTCTCTGCATTTTCTACAAGGTTTTGAGTTACACCACAAGCTCCACAAAGTTATAGAGTGTTGGTTACAGTTTGGTAGTTCTGAAGAAGTCTTCACCGTAATACATAGATTAACTGGAAGTCAATGTTGTCTCTTAGAACTATTTACAAATATACAGTAAAAAGGTACAAGCTAGGTGCCATCTCCATGTCTACAGGTACACACAGCTATGTCCAACACTCGACTGACCCTGACTGCTGGTCATGTGCTCTGTTACTTCATTGTATGGGCGATACTGTACTTAGTCCCACATTAACCCTATATATGCCAGACTCTTAAATTACACCAGCTTCAAAACTGAGACTGGGTGGGAGGCAGCCCAAAGGTGGTCCTTAATTGGTCCTCAATTGGGACAAGGGTAGTCTGGCCAGCCGAGACCTTGTCCCGTCCCCCACTATAAAATTGCGGAGAGGTTGGTTCAGGCATGACTGCAATGAGACGACCATCCCCCCCCCCCCCCCCCCCCCCCGCCGCTTGCCGGTCAGACAATGTAAAGTTCTACTGATGGTGCAGCCTAGCTTCGGTTCTGAAAGGGAAGTTGCACTGAACGACAGGAGGAGGCTGTTGAAAATTATTGCTGCAGTCTTAAATGTGGGGAATTGTACACGAGGGCCCAGAGGAATTTAGGATCACAAATTGAGTGCCAGAAGCCTTAGTGGTGGAGAAGGACAGGAGGATGTACACCATGGTTCTGCTGGTGCGGTGGGAGGGTGTGGGGAGAGATGCCAGGACAACTTTGAGGAACATCCTCGAAAGAAATAACGAGGGGGCCAGTGGGGTCAAATCCCAGATTCTGAGCGTACAGCTGACAATAGTGCCAGAAGAAATCAAATGCATTTTCAGATGACATCTCCTGCTCACAGCCTCCATCAATTTCTCACGTCGTTTAATGCACCATCACTCACCCACCAGCACTTCCTGGCACTCTGTACTCTCACCTAACATCCAGATACTCCTTGTCACCCTCGAACTTTGCCAATATTGCCAGCCTGTATACACCTCCAGTAATTCAGCTATGACAGGGAGCATAGAAAATCAGTCTATTATTTAAATGGAGAAAGATTACAGAACACTGCAGTACGGAAGCATTTGGATGTCCACTTTGGTTAGAACGTCGCTGAGCCAGGAATTGCTTGGAATTCCCGCCAGCGGGGTGCTGGCTCATTAGCACATCCTGAATTGCTCCACAAATAAATCCCCAAACAGGAAGGCAAACTGCACGCAATTCAGTCGTGGCATCAACACTTGGGGAGCGATCCAATGGCCCTGCAACTGAAAAGCAGCTCACCACGGTGCTACATGGCCGATAGAAGCCGGGAACCCCGCTCCCGGGATCTACTCAGCTCCTATCGCCTCACAAGATCCAGTGCGATCTCGCACGACATTGCGATGTAAACCCCGCCCTTCCACGGGTCCCAAAAGATGTACTTGTTAGGTGACTTGGACATTCTGGATTCTGCCTCAGTGTACCCGAGCAGACACTGGAGTGTGGCGACTGGAGGATTTTCGCAGTGGCTTCATTGCAGTGTTGATGTGGGCCTACGTGCGACACTAATAAAGATTATTACTACACCCAGGCATTCTAGCCTGTATATACAGATATTAGGAGGAAAATTGCAATACAAACTTAATAGGCATTTTGATATGATGGAGTTTCATCTAGTTTACATCCAAATTTTAACATACACACTGCAAGTGCACAAAGGGACTTTCACTGAAAACTTGTGTATGCAATTGAGGTACCATTAGTTGCATTAGGATTTTGAATAAGTATTAATTTATTACCTTTATCAAAATAGTGTTTTCTCTATTCTATTCATAGACTAAATTAGGTTATACAAACAAGCTCATTATAAAAACGTAGGACATGGTACCTGGAGAAAGAATGAATGACCTGAAATATTAATCCCACCAAGGCTTTTTCATTCCATTTTGAGTATCTTCCCCCTCTCGTAAAGTGCTAATTATTGCCAGTGTTCTAGTAGGCAACAGCTGAACCGTACTAAACTCAACCTTCACACACTGTCTTGCAGTGGTCACTGGACATCTAAAAGCAAAAAATCTTAGTGGATGTTTTCTTTAGCTTAGGACTGCAGTCACCTTATACCATTCTCAATTCCCATTGCCCCTATATACACAGTTGCTTGAAGTCAAGATTGAATAGGTTTTCTGGTCATCAATCAATTCCCAATGACCAGGGAATTTCGGAGTAGGTTGCAATGGGAAAGCCAGATTACTGGTCAACAAGAACATACCACGTCCTCAAAGTCAACCAGGGCAGAAAGAATGGTACAAGTGTCATGGGGGAAAAGAAATCACCACTACAGACGAACATTAACACCTCCAAGGTAAAGCTCGGGCTACTATTGTCAGCACCGTAAAACAAAGGTAACATTAAATACAGCTTGCATTTCCATTGCAACTAATTACTACATACAGATTAATCTCAAGAATATTTTACTAGGCAGTGACTGGTACGTTAACATCCAATCAAGGGAAGAGGGAAAAGATGGGCTGGAATTGATAAAGATGATTAAAGTATAACAAAGGAGTTGTTCAAATTTTGTAAACAGAAAGGTGTTAACGCAGAGATGGATAATCAGATATTCTCCTTTTTCTTTCCCTGCATAAATCAGCCCCCACAGAAATGTTCTTCCAAAATACACTAGGTTCTGGGTAGAACAATTTCACAAATACTAGCTCTTTTTGTACTTGCATACAAGTCTTAACGTTGGCTCAGTGCTACACCATGCCAAGGCAGAACAAGGTTTGGGCAGCACGGTAGCATTGTGGATAGCACAATTGCTTCACAGCTCCAGGGTCCCAGGTTCGATTCCGGCTTGGGTCACTGTCTGTGCGGAGTCTGCACATCCTCCCCGTGTGTGCGTGGGTTTCCTCCGGGTGCTCCGGTTTCCTCCCACAGTCCAAAGATGTGCAGGTTAGGTGGATTGACCATGCTAAATTGCCCTTAGTGTCCAAAATTGCCCATAGTGTTGGGTGGGGTTGCTGGGTTAGGGTGGAGGTGTGGACCTTGGGTAGGTTGCTCTTTCCAAGAGCCGGTGCAGACTCGATGGGCCGAATGGCCTCCTTCTGCACTGTAAATTCTATGAATCTATAAGGTTTCAAAGCCCACTCCAGAGACTTGAGTATTGACATTTAAATTACAGTCTGAGTGTCAGAGTAAGAGGTTCCACCTTTTAGATCAGATATTAAACCAAGGCATCAGAGGAACGTCCCCTGCTCTTCTTCGAGTAGTGCCATGATTGTAAAGGATCTTGTGGTACCACTTGAAGAGGAGCAGTGCCTTGGATGATATTTATCCGGCAATAACCATCAAAACATTTCATCATTTGCTGTTCGTGGAATCTTACCGTGTACAGTTTAGCTGCCTTATTGACCTGCATTAAAACAGTGACTACAGTCATCAGTTCAATGACTACTTGGCACAGAAGAAGCTCTATATAAATTTAGTATTGGCATTCGTTTCTAATGGAAGAGAGCATAAAAGTAGGGAGGTGATGTTACAACGGTATAGGGCATTGGTGAGACCACATCTGGAGTACTACGGACATTTTAGGCCAACTGATTTGAGGAAGAACGCAAATACGTTCGGAGAAGGTTCACTAGATTGATTCCAGGGATGAAGGACTTGTCTTATAAAGAGAGATTGAGCAGTTTAGACCTATACTTGGGAGTTTAGATGAATGAGATCTAATTGAGGTATACTGAGGTATGGGCAGCACGGTAGCACAAGTGGCTAGCACTGTGGCTTCACAGCACCAGGGTCCCAGGTTCGATTCCCCACTGGGTCACTGTCTGTGCGGAGTCTGCACATTCTCCCTGTATCTGTGTGGGTTTCCTCTGGATGCTCTTGTTTTCTCCCACAGTCCAAAGACTTGCAGGTTAGGTGGATTGGCCATGATAAATTGCCCTTAGTGCCCAAAACGTTTAGGAGGGGTTATTGTGTTACGGGGATAGGGTGGAAGGGAGGGCTTGGGTGGGTCGGTGCAGACTCGATGGGCCGAATGGCCTCCTTCTGCACTGTATGTTCTGTGTTCATTGTGGGAGGGAACACTTCTTGGAAAACCTGCATATTAGAGCAAGACAGCTAGCCTTATGCCAATATGCAGCTTCACGAGGTACCTGAGGATTTGGGATTCATCCCCGTTGCCTCGAAGATCTCAGGTGACGGCCTTTCAGCACTGGTCTCCACAAAGGGCGACTAGACAGAATGGCACTTGTGGGGGTCTCCCAGGGGAATGGAGGCCCTCAGCTGCATTCTCTTTGAGCAGGGTGGTGTCCTGGCACTGCTGGTGCCACCTGGGCACCCTGGCAGTGCCAACCTAGTACCCTAGCACTGTCACCTGGGTGCGGGGGACCCTCCAATAGTGCGTTTGGTCTGGGGGAGGTCACTTCGGGGGCCGCAGAGTTTCTGATCTCTCACTACAATGGGGAATTCCAGCGAGCAGAGCTCCCCAGAGTACAAAATGGGGCTATGTGTTGGCTCAGCCACATGTTCCCCGCTGAGGCCCCTTATACAATGCGAGTCACGTTGTATAGCCATGTGTTTCTCGGCGCTGCGAGTGCCGGAAGCAGGTGGCTGAACGCGCTCGCTATGGGACTTTGTTCCACATTCGTTGAATCGAGCCCCTTCGTCTCCCAAACAGAGAATTTTGCACCAACTCTGCCGAGCCACAGCAGCCCCTTGGGGTGGAAAGAAAACAACAGGACAGTACTGATGGCTGGTAACTTGCATTTACCATCTCAGGTACAGGCTCGGCATGGACATTAGACACAGTGACAGAACCGGCAGCAGCACATGGTGATTCACTGGCACAAGTGGGCTGCAGCAAGGCGAGGGGGGAAGATAGTCCATGTGCCTGCTCACCGGTGGGCTGAGTTGCAGTTGAGTTCAGCTACAGATGACTCAGGTGAGGAATTTGATGGAGTGGCATACAGGAGTGCTGGTGGCCATACACACTGAAATACTGGGTGCATTGGCTGGCCTTCTAGACAGCCTCTTGTCACTGTCGAGGAACATGGAGGAGTTTGACTCAACGTTGTCAGGGGCAATGTCCTCATTGCAGCCCCTATTTAATCTCCAAATCATGCTGAAGAGCTAAAGGCACTGCCACTGCTGCTCCCATCGCTATGGCATTCTTCATGCAGGCAAGCTGCATATTCCTTTCCCCTCCCTGAGGGTGCAGCAACATTCCCTGCCAAATCCAAGAAATCACCACAACATTCCGAGATATACTGAAACACTCCAGAGTACATCCAGACCCTTTGCAATTGCTAAAGTCCTTTCAAATCACCTTACCTGCAACTTGGGTACCTGGCCCTTTAAATAACACGAGTCCAGGACCCATCTTGCAGCTGAACATTCAGTTTTTTTGCGTGAGCAATGTGTAGGCTCGTTGAGTGGACCTTCTTGATCCAAATTTGAAAAATGGCCATCGCATCAGCTGGTTGGTTGTTGTGATGTCAAGATAGGATGCATTTAATTGCTCACAGGGGACCCTCCACAAAATTGCTCATTACACGGGATCAAGCCAAAAGCAGCTGGTGGCACATGTTGCACCCCCAGTAAAATGACCAGCTTGGCAGTGCTACTGACCTTTTGTTAGACCCTTGTATACCAGTTGGTGAAAGCTGGAGCAGGTGCCAAGATTGTGATACTTTCAAATCATTCATTTACAATCTTACACATTACAAGCACACTCACCGTCTAACCCAGCCACGCCTATTTGTAAGGGCACAAGTGAATCCCCAGTTAATTACCCACCACCTGCTTACAATTAAACACAATGAATGTTCAGTTAACAATGGCACCTTCTGTGAAAGGAAAGGTAACTCTCTTTCTGAGGTAAATATCCAAACATTGATACTTGAGGCTTGAAGTACCCTCTTCCAAACAAACATTTTATAGTTTATAAGACGTCTAAGCTGTGCCATAAGTTTTGAGATCACTGTGGGGTTGCGTTCGCAGCCAGCGTGGAGTTTACAATTGGTACAAGATCCAGCAGCTATTCAGCAGAACCAAAATACTGACCAGGGAGGGAGGGAAGTTGAGGGGGGGGTTCTGCTGAATAAAGCTCTTCATTTAAAAAAAAAAGCAGCACAAAGAACTGGCTTGTGACCAAACTCAAGTTTGCAAATCTATATTCCGGACTAATTAGGAAAGATAGATTAGAATGCTGAGAAGAATCTGTCGGATTTATTTTTAAGTTTAAATTGTAGGTGTAGTGTAGGTTGACAAAGGGGATAAAGCATTTTTGATAAATTAAAACCCACTGCGATTTTGACATCTGCTTACTAGTTTCTACTATGCAGCTATAATTTAAAAATCCTGAACTTCATTTTCGGCTTATGATCTGATATATATATGGCTTTCACAACAGTGGTTTTCAGCTTTTCCAAAATACATCTGAATAATTTATAGCAGCTGGCAAAAATAGTGTTGCCACTGTGTTAAGCTTGGGCTCCTGAAATGTAAAAGCCACTACATCAATTCAATCTGTTGGATAATGTCCGTATACTGGCATTTTGTAATGACAGTAACATTCCAACAAATCAATAGTTATTTAATTCCCAACAAGCTCCCAAGTCCATTAAACCTGATTAAACTCACCAGATTCAGCTGTGCTCAGTTATTTTTCGTGGCCGAGCACTTAATCTATAAAAGGAACTTATGAGAACTTTCAAAAGCAATTTCAACATCAATCAGCATTTCTCAGAAGGTGTGATTTGGTGAAATAATATACTGGCTGGCATAGTAGCAGTCTGGTTGGGCACAAACATAACGTCCTTCACCCAAAATTTGGAATAGACGAGGAACAAGTGAAACTTGATGTTGGTATACCCTCCTGTCTGAAAAAAATAGCAGTTTCTAATCACTGGTGCAAGGAAGTGCACCGAGCTTTCAAAATTAATAATAGCTTTCCATTGATCAATACCTTTCTGTTTTATAGGCCTGTGTCTTGCATCAAGTAAAGATTTAAATGAAGGAGATGGCGAGCAGCATTAAGAATATTAAGCACCGCAGCCATTCTAAGTCGGGTGGATTTCTGCGTGGTCGAAACAATTTGTTTAAAATGCAGTAACTATCTTTGAGCTGATTGGAATTTACCTCTGCATCAGCGCAAGTAAATAGAAATGACTCCAGTCTGGATGTCTATTATGCGGGCATTTGGCAACTTCAATAAATGAAAAAAAATCTCGGCTGCAACTGACTGCAGATTTACAAACTGTATAAATGTAATAACTTACATAGAGCACAAGGGACTGGTTTGACTGTTTTCCCCATGTGGCTCAAGGAGTATGCGCTCCCCCGATAATATGGAACTATTTCCACATGTACATAAGGTGGGCAAGATAGGGACCGACTGACAGCGAGAGAGGACCCGGTGAAGACTAACCGGGATTCTTTGTAAATAGTACATGTTATAAATAAATGTCTTCTTTGTGTTATTCGTCTGTCTCCCTTTGCCTTTATTAAAATAAGTAGCTGCTTTGTTTTTATTCATAGTCAGGTGACGAAGATAAACTGGAACTGTCGACGTGCTACTCTGCCGCCTACACCATCTCTCTGTGAATTTGCATCACCTGGGACTAAGGTACAGTGTTGAGTTTTCACCATGCCTTTGTTTGGTTGGATGCTTTCCACGGTTGAGTCGTGGAACCTGTACGTGTAACGTTTGCCATACTTTTCCCGTGCCAACAACATAGCCAAAATGAGCGCCAGACTGTGATATTGTTAACGGCCTGTTGTGCGCATGCATTCGGCAGAATTAGGAGACTCACGTCTCCGGCAACACCGGATACAGTTGCATTCGACCAGCTCATCGCGCTGGTGGGGAATCATTTCAACATGACACCGTCCACCATTGTGCAACGCTACAGGTTTAATACAGCGGAAAGGTCGGAACGGGAATCAGTTGCAGAGTATTTTTCCCGTTTGTGGAAAATCGCAGAGTATTGTGTATATGGGGCTGGTTTGGCGGCTATGCTTCGTGGCCATTTGGTTTGCGGTATTAACAGTCTCTTCATAGAAAAAAAACTTCCAGGTGAACTTTCCAATATTCCAGTCGGCTTTGCAGATTTCTCTTTCACAGGAGAGTGCCTCTCGGGGTGTCCAGGAGCTCCATGGAATGGAGGTTAAGGCCGTTCGACAACGCCTTCCTAGCCACCTTTTTGCAACTAGAATGGAACGCTGTGATGGAGCAGGCCCGAAGTCTCGAGGCCCTGGGCCGCGGCTCATGCCCTCTCTGGAGGGGCCAACTCCGCCCGCGGTGAGAAATGTGGACGTCAGAGTTGCCGAAGCCACGGACAGCGTGGGGGGCCGTGCACTGACTACTTGGGATGTCGTAGATGTCAACCCCGTGAGCGGCCCTTCATTTGGGCGATCCCGAAGAAGCAGAAGACGAGTCAGAAATGCAGCTGAACTGTGTGGCTCCCCTGTGAGTGGCATCCCCGTACGAGTTAACAGACACTTAATTCAAATGGAATTAGATACAGATGCTGCTGTGTCCATGGTGACGCACCACGTGTTGGACCGGTTCCGACATGGAGTGAGCAGATTGTCATTAGCTGATTCGGCCACCTACCTCGCAATGTAGACTGGAGAGGGTTTGCTGATTGTGGGCTCCACACTCACGCCAGTGGTTTGCAAACGTCAATCTTTGAGTCTTTCCCTGTGGTGCAGGGCAACAGTTCCAAACTGCTGGGTCAGAATTAGCTGCACCATTTGCAGCTCGACTGGCAACGTATCCTTAAGGTAGAAATAGGCGGTTTAAATGAAGTGCTGCAGAAGTTCCCCAACATTTTTGGGACCGGTCTTGGGAAAATAAAACTGGCCGTAGCGAAAATGCTTGTAGATCAGCAGGCCCAGCCTCGTTTACTTTGTGCTCGGGCAGTTCCCTATGCAATTGGAGCTGAGCTCCAGTGATTAGGAAACCTCGGGATCTGCAGTAATTACAAATTAACCGTTAATACAGGTTCATGTTTGGATTGCTACCTGCACCCTCGTATTGACGATCTATACACCACGCTGGCAGGTGGCTCCACCTTTACAATATTGGATATGAGCAATGCTTATTTGTAGCTCAAACTGCACGAGGCCTCGCGAAATACGTTACGATCAACACTCATCAGGGCTGATATGAGTACACCCGGCCTCCATTCGGCATCTCTTGATCTTGCGCCATGTTTCAATGAGTCATGGAAGATATATTATGAGATATCCTGAATGTTGCTGTCTATCTTGACGATGGGTTAATCACTGGGGCAATGGAGGCAGAACACCTGAAAAACCTTGAGACAGTTTTACAGCACTTTTCAGAATATGGTGTCTGGCTGAGTAAAGCGAAGCGCGTCTTCAATGCGAGGGAGGTGGTATATGTGGTCGGGTGGCCCCGACCAAAATGTTGATGGGTCACCGACTCCGGACTCGGCTGGGTTTACTGCTACCCGACATCGGTGCAAAGGTGCGCCGCACATGTGATTTCCAAGGACCTTGCCCAAATAGGAGTAGTCTTCTACGACCTTTCGCACCTGACAAGGCAGTCAGCGCTCATAACTTTGGTGAAGGTTCACGTTGGCATCCTGGGGTCATCGTTTATCAAACTGGTCCCGTTGCATACCAGATCCATGTTCAAGGTCAGCTCATGAAGTGTCACCTTGACCATCTTCATGATTGGCAGTCTTCCATTCTGGAGGCTCCTCGGGGGAACTCTGCCCTGTTCTGACCCGCCACTCGGACAGCTCCTCGGGGGAACTCCATCGTAGCCCTGCCGGTTACTCTGGTTCCTCACTCCGTGCACCCGTCTACATTGTTTTCATCTTGTGAGACCAAAATGCCTTATGTCTGGTTGTCTCATTCCAATCTGGAGACACAGACCTCTAGGGTCTCTGATTTGGACATCGTCATTTGTCAGAGGGTTCTCCGCCTAGGCGGTCCAGCTGCAAGCGCCGTTCTCCAACTCGTTATATGCCGGTTGATGAAAAGAAATGAAACTAAAATCGCTTATTGTCACAAGTAGGCTTCAAATGAAGTTACTGTGAAAAGCCCCTAGTCGCCACATTCCGGCGCCTGTTCGGGGAGGCTGGTACGGGAATGGAACCGTGCTACTGGCCTGCCTTGGTCTGCTTTTAAAGCCAGCGATTTAGCCTTGTGCTAAACAGCCCCTATCCGGTCCCACCACCAGCCAACGATGTACCAAGGTCAAAGCGTCTGCATCACCCGCCTCCCACTAGAGATCCGCTGGTTTCTTCAGAGTCGTCCTTGGCATCTGTGATTTTAACTTTGTCTTCATCCGTTCCTCATCTTCATCGTCCTCATCGCTCCCTATGGGGGTCATGACACTTTGGGGGGGAGGGGTGTTATAACTTGCAGGGAACACGGGGCTGGCTTGATGGTTTTCACGCTGTGGCTCGAGGACTCATTGCCTGAGTTCTCCCCCTAACTAGGGGGCTTTTACCATGTGTATATAAGGTGGGGCAGATAGGAACCGACCGACAGAGAGAGAGGACTTGGCGAAGTCGAACCAGGCCCAACTAGGGGATTATTTTCACAGTAACTTCATTGCAGTGTTAATGTAAGCCTACTTGTGACACTAATAAAGATTATTATTATTGTAAATAGCACGTCATAAATAAATATCTTAATTGTGTTACCCGTTTGACTCCCTTTGCCTTTATTAAAATAAGTAGCTGCTTTGTCTTTATTTGTAGTTATTTATAGGGAGATCTTTCAGATTTAAGTAAACCAAAGGTATGGAGGTCTTCCTTCCTGCAAATAGTTGCACTATTGTTGACCCTTTCCAAAACAAATGCTAATTTTAATTGAATCAATTAATAGCCATTATGAGGCACAGATTAATAACAGCAGGTTGTGTTCCTTGTTACGCATATTGGATTAAGTTAAGTGTCAACAGCATTCCTTTTGTGGATATAAATATTCATTGTAATGCTAGGCTAAGAACTGTTTTTCCTGTAGGTGCGGGCTAGAACATGTCAGTGCTAATATCACAGACTAATATCCTAAAATATTTCAATTCCACTTGCATTTAAAAAGATTGTCACAAAACAGAGTCTGGGGCAAAGATTAAATCACACGACGATCTAGCCTGATGAAAGAAATGTCGTTTGCAATACAAAATTGGAAATACACCTAAGCAAAATGATCTATAAAACAGTACAGTCGAGATGCCATATAGTTTTGAATTTCAAATAACCTTTAAAACACAATTCCCTTACTGTCAAAAGTCCCCATAAGAGCTCCTATGGATTTTTCAATGTTTCCCTTATTCCCTACACTACAGCACTTAACTCTAAGCCATATCATGATAAGTTACTTTGCCTACTGTTCTGCTATGAGAATGTTGAGTCCCTTTGTAAGCTGGGGATGGATGGCAAATCCCCTGCCCTGTGGTCAACCTCAAGAAGCAAAGGCATGAATGTTAAGCAGCAGGTGGATCAATACCAGCGAATATAGCTCAACTACACCATTTATTCAGCCATGAGAGATGTCAATACATAGATTAGGGTGATCCATCTTTTTGATTTCCTACTGTCTTCCATTGACTACATGAGGGGTTTTGCCTGTATTAAAAGTGTTTGCCTTCTCAACCATAAAAATTCCAATTATTAGTCTAAGTGCACTGGCGTTAAGCTCCGTTTTGGAAGGGGCCTTGCACTACCTGAATAACTCGAGTGAGGTATTGGGCTGTCATGAGAATCATGGCGAATACTGTACAAAGGGATGCAGCAGGACCTCTTGTGATGACAGCGTTGTATCACAACCTTTTTCAGGCACTCACACTGCATCAAGCGAAGGTTAACGCAGTGAGGAGGTAAAACACATATAGTCGTGCACAGGGTCCTCACGAACCGTGGAGCCAGATCAGAGTTTGTTACTATATAGGCTTATAATTTAGAGAAGAAAGCAGAAAATCTTAAGTCAGCAAATATTAAAGTTAAAAAATAATAATCATTGATTTGCCACCATATGGACGCAAACAGCAGCTGCAAATACCAGAGGACCAAAACAGAAGATGGTATTTCTGAACTGGTGCAATTGCACAAGTGACTAACTACTGATTTTTTTAAACAGATACTACGCAAGTGACCTGAACTCCAGACATTCAGCTTCCAAGTCCATTACTATCTTTCGATATACAAATGTATAGTCAGCAACGAAAGGAATTAGATCTGGAAAGGGTAAATCGCACACACCTCGCTGAAAAGTAACAATTTGCCTTCTATCACCTGAAGAGAACACAACATTTGATCCTGGTAATAGGATGGTGCTGTTTAATTACTTATCTAGATAACTAATTACAGACCAGATTTGCCGAGATTGCCACTTATTTAACATTACATCAGCCATCGTTAGAGGTTGGTTGCAATTGATTTCTGATCGCATGCAACAGAACTGCACCAGAAAAGGTTTGCTGCCCTGTTGCACGTAAAGCATTTTTAACTTTAGGGTGAGGGGTAGGGGTCATGGGGTGCAGTTGTGAAACTGGCGTATACACCAGGGGTGGTAAATGATCTCTGGGACAAAACTACAGCTGATTTTTCACCACAACAGGTTTTTTTTAATTTTCCATTGGCTAGGAAAGTATTACCAAGACTTTTCATTTCAAACCAAATAAAATTGATAGAGAAACTAGAAAACAGGTCTCCAAAAAGGATTTGAAATATCGTTCTGTGAACTTCAATAGGCGGCACGGTAGCACAGTAGTCAGCGCTGTTGCCTCACAGCACAAGGGACCCGGGTTTAATTTTGACCTTGGTCTGTATGGAGTTTGCACATTCTCCCCGTGTCTGCGTGGGTTTCCACCGGGTGCTCCAGTTTCCTCCCACAGTTCAAAAATATGCAGATTAGGTGGATTAGCTATGCTAAATTGCCCCTTAATGCCCAGGGATGTGCAGATTAGGTTATAGAGTAACGAGGATAGGATGGGGTGGACGGGGGACTGGATATGGGTCGGGTGCTCTTTCGAAGGGTTGGTTCAGACTCGATGGGTCAAATGGCTTCCTTCTGCACTGTAGGGATTCTATTATTCTATGAATGGGGGGAAAAGGTCGGGCATACTGAAAAACCAACCGCTGATTCACTATAACCCCGTTTTTCAATGCTGGTGTAGACCAATTTCACCTCTTAATGTTTTGCTTGGGCTCCTTCCTGTCTCTGGGGCAACCTATCCAAGGCAAATATCAGGTGACAAGCACTTAGTTTGATTTTTTTTTTCTGACTTGTCTTATTTGGCATACTTTGGTTTACTCTATTGAGTAAGGCCTCTTGATAACATTTCAAATTTTGGAATAAAACCTGCACCAATTATCCCAAGCTAAGATTAACCAGTTTTGAATTGGAACAAATGAAACACACTTGTTCTGAATTGCTGGTGTTGGCTTAGATATTTAATAGGCAGTATTTTTATGTTTTGTTACAAAACCAACGAGACAGAAAAAAGAGTCAAGAGCAGAACAATGGTTAATGCTATTGGGTGAACATTTCCTGATCCTTTGGTTAAACAATATTAAACTACTCTAGTTGCAGAAATACATTGATGGAGTAATTTTGGCTGGTGTCAAGAATAATTTCACAGGGGGTTTTCAATCGTCAGCAAGAAGAACACACATGGGCGGCACGGTGGCGCAGTGGTTAGCACTACTGTCACACGGCACCGAGGACCCAGGTTCGATCCTGGCCCCGGGTCACTGTCCTTGTGGAGTTTGCACATTCTCCCTGTGTCTGCGTGGGTCTCACCCTCCACAACCCAAAGATGTGCAGGCTAGGTGGATTGGCCTTGCTAAAATTGCTCCTTAATTGGAAAAAAAATGAATTGGGTTCTCTAAATTTAAAGAAAATTAAATAAAGAGAGGGAAGAACAGGCAAAACAACTTGGTAAGACTCATTCAGGATGGACTTGTAGGTAAGGAATGGTCCGTGCCCCGGATAATCAGAAAATAAGGCCGCGTTACCATTTTGTGAGTTGCTGCAGGATGATTAATCAAAATGAGTAGACCAGGACGGAAATGGTTGCATTTCTCAGCTTTCGGTTTTGGAGGCTTGAGTATTATGTCCAGCGATTTCTCAGGATTTTGAGTTGCTTTTTGAGGATCATCACTGCGTGACACAAAGTCGCCAATCAGAGTTGGGAAAATATTCTATGATCATCAAACCAAGAATGCATTGAACATGGACCTTTTGAAACAAAACATCCATACATATAAATATGTATGTACTATACACACACACATACAAACACACAAGGAATACCTGAACGTTAGATATTCTAATTTTATAGTAGAATTCTCCTGCATTGCATTTTTAACTGAATTGTCATTCACAATCAATATTTTACAGTCTAGTGTATTCCTTCAAGAATACGGCTTGTCTTTTTAATATCTATGTGGAAATATTTCAGATTACTTAAAAGTGAGTGTGTGAAATGTATGGCACAAACTATAGGTTTAAGTAGAACTTTTGATTGTATAATTTTTAACCTTAAAATAACCATAATACATCCTTGCTATTCAATTAAACTGCATGAAATCCCCTCCATGATGGTTGCCTTCTCTCTTTTATCTATCCCAAGCAGGCAACCTTGCCACTTGCTAAGTATAATGGAGTGAAAAGCTAGCAGAACTAAAAGCTACAAAAATAATTGTCTCTTGCCTTTTAGTCATTGCACATTTGAAGCAAAACATTTCTTTCAAATCAATTATTTGAATACACGTAGAGATGCATACAGTTACATCAACAAAGAAAAAGGAATTAATTGAAAAGTTTCATGGCAACTCAATGAAGGACCCGAAGGAAAATGCCATTAATTACTAAATTTGAGAAGTTTTCATTTAACAATCTGCATTAAAGATATGGAGCAATTTTTATTAGCATTTATGAATACACCCAAACATTTAATAATGCCAGGGAATTTAGCAAATGTGTTTATTTAATTGTAGTGCAGTTATGATGTGAGATTAACTATTTAAAATCTTTGACATTTTTATTCAAACAATTCAATGTGGAAAGGTAAAGCAAATACATTTCCTTTAATTTAAAATCTGTCATCTAAAACGTTCTAAATTAATCCCAGTGAAAATTAAATGTATTAATACATCATTTCATATTCAACAGACAATTAAAATTCAATGTCATTATTTTATAGTTACCGTATTTTAATATCACATTAGGAAAAATTACTCGCTGATCCAGGTTTAAATCCATAACTTTTTGATCGCAAAATAATTTCCAATTGAAAATTGGACAAGCCTTCCTGGTTTTAATCCTCTTTGCCATTGTTAATGATTATTGACATCTATACTGGTCATTAAGACAGTGAAGCTAGTAAGAATTTATCTCTCAAGCATTTTATTGTGTGAAAATTGTTACAAAATTCATATGTCCGCCATTTATAACTCATCTTTTCTGATTCATGCATCACAATAGTGTTGTGCTTGTGTCCAGTTATGTTTTGGGTAATTAGGTTTTTTCTTGAATGCTCTGTTCCTTTCGGATGATACAAAGGGCTTTAGTAGCTGGTCTCAGAGAAAAACATACTTAAATAATCTGAATATAGCCAGAGGCTTCTCAAGCAGTAGGTGAGTGGCGACTACGGCCTGGTCCAATACTCAATTTATAGTACATCCATCTGTTATTTTATTGTCTACTCCCAGGCATTTGAGGTAGTCTACTATTAGCATATACAATCCGGAACACACACAGCAGCTTTTCACATTTGGATCTGAAATCAGACCAGAAGGTGTAGGGGCAGAAGTAGGCAATTCGGCCCATCGAATCTGCTTCACAATTCAATGAGGTCATGCACACAATCTACCGGCCGCACTACGCCTGAAAGGCAGTGTGGTGCGATGCGGCTGGTAGATGCCAGGCGATCCCTCCTCCGGGATCCAACTGGCTCGCCATGCCTCGCGATCTTGTGAGACGTCGTGATGTGATTCATTGTGGGCAGGTCATCTTTTAGCAAATCTGTATATTAGAGTGAGACAGCTGTCTCACTCTAATATGTGCGCCCCCAATCTACCAGAGGCTTTGAAATCTAATCCCCTTCACCTTGGAGACCTCGGGTGAGCGCTGTTCAGTGTTGGCCTCCACAAACGGGGACCAGACAAAATAACACTCGTGGGGGCCTCCTCTGGGCAGGCTGGTACCCAGGCACTGCTGGTGCAACCCATGCACCCTGGCATTTCCAGTCTGGCACTCTGGCACTGCCAACCTGGCACCCTGACAGTGACATCGGAGTGTCAGCCTGATATTGCCCAGGTGGCACTGACAGGGGCACTGCCAGGGTGCCAAGCTGGCATTTTCCCACAAAGGGAATTGGACCCAGGGGTGCCATGGGAGGATGCTGAGGACACCCCTTACAGGTGAGTTAGGGCTTTGAGGGATTCACGGGTTGCATCAGGGGAGTCCAGAGATCGAGACACCATTTAAAACTGGTGTCCCGATCTTCTTCTGCACTGAGGAGTTCCAGTGAGCGGAGCTCCTCAGTGCAGACTAAGTGCGGCCTCGCTGGGGAGTTCTCCGCTGAGACCCCAATTCTAGCCAAATGGGAACAGAGTCTCATTCAATAGTGTGGAGTTTTTCAGTCCTCCGAGCGCCGGGAAACACTTGGCTAAAAGTGATTGTTATGGGAATCTCTTCCCATTAAGGTGGATCATGCCCCATGACTGATTTGGGATCCGGAAATAAAATTATATGTTAAACAAACTTGGGAGGTGTAGGGGGGCGGGGCAGTAGTGCGGAGGAAGTGGAATAAAAAGAATAGGATTCGTAATTATCAGTTCATCTAATTTTGAAGTTAATTTGGCTTTGAAATATAAGGTGCATTAATTTCATTAGCCGTGAAAGCAGTTTAGGTCCACCTCTGTCTCCAAGTATAGAAAACAGCTATATTTATAAGAATGAGAATGGTCTGTAATGCTAGTGCCCCAATTTTAACATCCCCTCCCCTCCCCCTGGCAGCTGAAATGAGAGAAACCAATAACCCCTTCAATCCACTGTCTTCTTTGCAGACCAGATAATAATCTGTTCTTTTGAGCAATCTGGCAGAGTGCTCTTTAAATGTGCAGATCTGAGCCCTATTTCATCACAAAGATCTGAGGGGCAATTTGAGGCCCATGCCTAAACCAGGGTGCAATGTCAGCCTCTGCACAAGGCAACACTGTGAGGGAGTGGGTCACGAGTAAGAAGAGGTGCAGTAAGTATGTTTGAGGTTTGTTGAGGACCAGGAGATCCTCTGGGCCTCACAAGGAAGCCTTGTGCCTCTCTCTTACTCTGGGCTCCCCCTCCCACCCCGCCCCCCCCCCCCCACCCATCCCCCACCCCCGTCCCCATCCACCCCTGTCCCCATCCTGACTTTCTCCCCTAATCGCTGGTGTGAACTAATCACATGCGTCCCTGGCTGCGGCCTGCTGCTCCTGCCTGCCGTCTTTCACTCTCACCTATCAGCCGGGTTGTGCATCTGGACTCTGGCAAAATTCATGGGCGTGGATCACAGTCTAGCTGTTCAAATGTGTCAGCCATCTATGGTCTGTCGACTTAATTCTGCGACAAAAGAGATTAAAGAAGTAAACAAGAAACAACCGAAAAATGAATTGGTTTGATCAACTGTGAAGTCCACAGTCCTGTATTAGGATACACAAATGTTTCTCCACCAAAGCAATCTTACAGGAATAGCTTCACGAGGGGAGCTGCTATGAACTGTCCAAGATTACATTATGTCTGCTTTATTGGATATTCTAAACCACTCTTCTGTCTGCAGAATAGTTTGTTTAATAGCCCATTAAATCTATACATGTACGAGGACAACAATAGACCAGCTGTCTACTGTCTTATGCTTTGTCTACACACTACACACAAAAGGCTCTCCAGCACCTCAACAGAAAAGGACAGATAAGCAACAGAATATTGTTAGTTTAGGACCCTTTTGTATTTCTCACCAAATAATCCTGTGTTGCCAGTAAATATTGTCCCCATTGATCAGACACCTGTCTCTTCTACATATTCTGTATTCCTATTTACAAGCTGATGAAAGACATACCGGTATTTTGTTTATTACTGTTTGACATAATAGGCATATTCAGGCTATTCCACGTGAATGGCAAAGCAGGTCACTGTAATCTAATATGCTGCTGACAAACATACTCATCATATTCTATATAGGAGCCACCTCCTGAACAGAAAACAGAATATGTTGTCTTAAACATCATGCTGTGCCCAAACTGGAATCTTCTGCTGTTTCTGCAAAAGACAGAGATTTCATTTACCCCCTGCCAGAATCCCCAAATGAAGGTTTGAGCTGTATTTAAGCATAAAATACACGGCAGAAGCCAGAGTGTCAGCATAATTTAGCTGTTCGTCTGTGGGTGATGGGTATGGTTATTTCATTTGTTTGTCAACTCCATTTACATTTACTTGTACGTCAGTTTCATTCAAGGAACACCATGTTCTATCCTGTGAGTGATCAAGTCAGGAGTTAGTTCGACTCTGCAGAAATCTAACAATGTCTCTGCCCATCTGTGTGCGCTTCATGTATGGGTACACTAGAACACTTGGAGGCCTACATATATTTGCCTCTATTGGGATGAAACTTCAACCTTATTAAAATGGAAAATGAAAAATTCAGGGAATGTGCTCCAACAGTCATATAATAAATAACATTAGAAATGAAAATGTCATGGTGAGGGTCCAGTACATGTATACATTTCGGTATTTGCATATTTGTTTATAAGTTCAATATTGTGCAGTATGAATAAGACTTATTTTATATAAAGACAAAGAAAAACTGTTTTGCAAAGTTAATGGGAATAATTCTCCCAACAAAAATTTTGAAGTGTAGTCTTTTGCTGGGAAACCAGGTATGATTCCCGCCAGGTGGATCGGCGCAATCCAGATCGCAATCCACCCACACTTTAACATTTTTTTAGAGTCACGCCATGGGACCCGAAACAGCCGGCTAGGCCGGATCCTCAGAAATTGAGCTCTACAGCACCCCACCCCAATCGCTGGCATGCCCCCCCCCCCAACTACAACTGTTGGAAAGGCCCCCCTCCCGTTGCTAGCAAAGACTCCCTCCCCAATTGCTGGCATCAGGCCCCCACCTCGAAGTGAGTGACACCCCACTATGGGTTTGCCAAAGTCTGACCCCATTAGGCTCCCCAACCCCTACAGCCCCCACCCCATCCCCCTCTCCCCACCCCTGCCTTCCCTTAAGTTCCCACTTTCTGGCCTCGCCCCTTGACAGTACCAAGTCTGGCATTGCCTGGGTGCTGGGGGCATTGCCAGGTTGCTGAACATGGTCCAGCCATGTTCCTGATGGCCCAGAAGCTACAAAGACCACTGAGCCCCCCAACGGAATCCAACAGTGGCTGCAAGATGGTCCTCAGTGAAGAACCCTTGCACGTCAATGTCTGAGTGGTGCCAACTGCTTCTATGGTGGAAATGTTCCTCCAGTGCAGGCATCCTGTTCAAATATCAGGAGTTGATAAAGATCCAGTCTAAAAGAAACTGCTCTCAGGCTGCACACCTATTCTTTCCAGGAAGCAATTCAGCAGCAGAAAAAAAAACTGGTTAGAAACAACAGCTGCACTTTCAAGGAAGGACTTCAGAACAAAGAAAAAGCTTCTATGAAAAAAATGAAGTTAGAAACAACACCTGCTCAAAAGAGGAAGCACTCAGCGTTAATGGATCGTGTCGGGCTAAAAAATTCAAATCAAACCCAATCCCACCTTTGAAATAACCTGGACCTGTCAATCAAGAGACTTGTAAAAGGCAATGGACCATGAAAGTGAACACATGCAGTACAGTTCAAAGCTCTTATGCTGCTCAGCAAGCCCAGGGGCTTGAAAACATTAAAGGGGAATGAAACTGAGTGTGAAAAAAGCACTTCAAAGATTTCCAACACATTAGATGGAAGAATTTTACCTTCATCTGCCAGATCTCTGAAATAGACATTCTGGGAAAAAACATCAAAGGTTTCAAGACTACAAAGAAAACTTTTATCTTCACCTGACAGATCTCCAAAATGTACATGCTGGGAGAGCGATCAAAGGTTTTCAAAGCTACAAAGGAAAGACTTTCCCAATGAACCCCATCCCGGGAAAGACCTCTGACCTGAAAGCCTCCAGCGCAGCCCAAGCCCTACCGACTCTCATCTCCCCTGAAGGACCCCCCTCAGCAGCCTGGACGTAAGTATAGAGTGCATATTCACCTTCTTGTTCCCCCTTGGTGTCCATGGTGCCCGGTCCCCATTTTTAGGGACCAGAAGTAATTCATGCCAGGGTGACTTCCCACTGAGATGGGGGGGGGTTGAATACCAGGAGGCCATTACAGTCAACGTTAATCTCATTGATGAGATTAAAATGAATGCAAATGGTTGTGTTCAGGTTCTTGTCTTTTGAAATGAAATGAAATGAAAATCGCTTATTGTCACAAGTAGGCTTCAAATGCAGTTACTGTGAAAAGGCCCTAGTCGCCACATTCCGGCGCCTGTTCGGGGAGGCTGGTGCAGGAATTGAACCGTGCTGCTGGCTTGCCTTGGTCTGCTTTCAAAGCCAGCGATTTAGCCCTGTGCTAAACAGCCCCTTTTCTGGGTGATATCCTGATCATGTCAGCTGGAGTGGGCCAGTAGAATGGGAAACTGATTTGTGCCCATTGCAAATCCCGTTTTCAGTCTCTGCTGTAATCCACCTGACATAACAAGATTCTCACCAGTGCAACACAGCCAGAGAATCACCCTCGACATTGTGAAGCATTTGGTAGTGCAGAATTGAGTATTTATTTTTGAAAAAGAGACATGCCAAAGCTTTTTGTCTTGCACCCATCAGGACACTTCACAAGAGTACCAGTATAAGGGGGAAACAACAATTTATCTTGCATGAGAAAAGAGTGCTGATTGGTTGGGAAGTTGGACTCTAATTGGTAAAACATTCCCATGGAGAATGCACCAAGATATGTGAACTAACATTTAACTGTCAAGTATTATTCAAAATTTAAACCAGGCAGCTTGACCCTGATTCATGAAGGCATTGCCCTGGGAAATGAATCAGCAAATGAATATCACCTGTTTTCTTTAGCTGAAACAGGTGCAATGTGTGTACATGCTCTTTCTGTGTGCAAAGAACAGGGCTCTATATGTAGCATCCAGTTTATGCAAATGTACGACATTGCAAGCATGACTGACAATTTGAAATTGGTTGCCAGCCTACTGTGGAATATTTAGCAAATGCTGTCCAATCGCAGAATCACATTGAATGTTCCACACTGTGTTTTGAGTTTTGCAGGCACAGGCTGGTTTTGTATGGGCTGTACCGCATATTACAAACAGTGGCTGGGAAATTTTGTTTGATATGATCTGCCTGTCTTTGGGACCCATGATGTGGAGATGCCGGCGTTGGAATGGGGTGAGCACAGTAAGAAGTCTTACAACACCAGGTTAAAGTCCAACAGGTTTGTTTTGATATCACTAGCTTTCGGAGCGCTGCTCCTTCCTCAGGTGATGTCTTTGGGACATACAGCCTACATACCTAGCATCACACTGACACTGAAAAAAATTATACACAGGATTCTGTTCTTTGCAGACAGAAAGAACATGTGCACACATTGCACCTTAGATTAGTATTCTCGCCTACTTCACAGTGTGCTTGCTCCAAACCTATCCGTGTTGAAATCATGCCTGCAGGGTTGGTAAAATTTTACAAAAATAAAAAATGATGCTGTATATCCTACGTAATCCAATGCAATGGTGTATTCACCAAGAATACATTATTGAATACACTCAGGCTGTTGTAATGATTTTAGGAATATTGGCTTCTAAACATTGGGACATGTTAAGAGTTAAAAGCCTGAGGGGTATAGTGTGTTTGGCTGCAGTGGTCATGGTTTTAAAAAGGATTTTGTTTTGCTCCTAGGAAATAGCCGGAGAAATTGAACAGAGGAATGTGGCTTGACTAGGGACATCTCTGGGGAGTTATTTTGCAGCCTGCAGAGATAATTTGTTTTTCAGTTTGGGGAGATTAAGTCATTACTGGGTGGAGCCCAGAAAGGCAAAGAGGCAATGAGTTTGGAGAGGTTTTGCAAGAGTACGGAGCTTAATTCTGCTCTCCCTGGCCTGGAGTCTAAAATTCTTTCCCAGTAGAATAGTTTACAAAAATGAGTAATAATAGTTTAAGGCATAGCAGTTGTGTCTGAAGACAAGGAAGAGGCTGAAACAACCCAGTTGAAGCAGCTATTTGAAGATATTCAGCCAGAGTCTGAAGGGGTTCCAACCGGAGGCAAATCTGTTCTGCAAAGCAAGTATTACTCTATGCCCTGCTAATTGTTAAACTGGATTGAGAGCTGTATGTTTCTTGTTGTTTAATGGGAAATTGTACAGGGTAAGGGGTTAAGGGGTAATTGTAAGCTGTTATTTTCAAATTCAAAGTTAAAAGTTCAATATTGTTTTCATAATGAAGTTTTGCTTTTGAGATACCAAAGCCCTATTTTCTCATGCAATCGCACCTGGTGTGAATCATTATTTCAGCACATCTTAAAATAAACTATAATATTGAGGCTACGGCCCAGTATCCTAACCATTGTTGGGGTCTGGTCTGGCATCATAACACTGTTAAAACAAACAATGGGGGCTAATTTAACCTCCCACTAGCTGGGTGATAATCTGGCAGATAGGTCGATGAAAATATGTCAGTCAAGGTGAAAATCACTTCAAGAAACAAATCCAGTTCCAAAGAATACTTAATTATTTGGAATGAGATCCAAATACTGAATGAACTCGTCAAAAATATGATTAGCCTGTAAAAATGACCTTTGGGTAGTAAATGTTTCATTTAGACACCACAAGACATTGGGCAGAATTTTCCAGGCGCCTTACGGCAGAGGCAGCACACCATTCGCTGCTGGCAGGATCTTCCAGACCCGCCAAAATAGATGGCGATTTACATTCCTCGGCTGCTCTGCCGTCGGGGAACCTACTGAGGGGGTTAACTTGGGCGGGAATGGAAGATTTCCCCTGGAGGGAAGAGCTGGAGAGTTCCACCCATTGTGTCTGTGGAATATGTGGCTGTACATTTGATTGTTGTCGACACTGAACTCATAAAAATACTCTGGATTTTTTCTATTGATCAGCAGTCAATTCCCTGGCAGTAGAGATAGCTTTCAGCCATTTCACTCACGGCATCCTTCCAGAGCCAGGAATTAAACTGGGACAGTCTATAGCAGCAGAAACCCCCACCCTCTGACTCAAGAAACCCAAAGAGTCAATGGAAATGGTCCTAATATCTCGACGATACCTAGCGCAAGCTTCCGCTGGTCATACCTCCATAGTCAGCTTACCTAAGTGAAGAGATCAAAATCACCTCACCAACGTCAGCTCTCAGGTAAGTGGCTGGGAGAAGATATTGGGGATGGTAGGTAATCATAACTATTGGCGTCAGATTTCTGGTTTCACTGGGTAATATTTCAAGAATCATTTTAATTTCTTTAAAATAGCACTTTACTCTTCCCTAGGTACCAAGGGAATCACAGAATCCTGAAGATCCGACACATTGTAACATAGAACATAGGAGCAGGAGTAGACCTCCACCTGCTTGGGTCAGAAACCTTTTTCTCTAAGTAGCAACCAACACCCTGCAATCTCTAGCTTCTCAATCCATGTCCGCCTTTACACTCTTGACAACCGAGACTGTCAGCTTGCTGCCACTCTGTATCTCATTCCTGGGTAGCCAAGTGATGGAAATTGTCAGATAGGTTGGCAGTCTCATGAAGCCCAAATCCTTTCGCGTCCAGTTTGCATTCTTTTTGCCTGATACTTTAATGGGAATACTTGCTTATGTTTTGGCCAGTAGTTTGCAGGCTTCAGATGTTGAACATTTGGCTCAGGGGCAGAATCTAAAATCTCAATCCTCTCCCTAATATGTGTATTCCTTCCTCACATTTCCATTTCTGCTTTAGGTGGAAATCGGGGTTTCTAAAATCACATTGAGACCAAGTTGCTCCATGGATACCTAAAACATTGATGTTGAAGTTACAATCCTCAAAGATGAGAAATTTGCAGAAAAGCATCTTGTTCCTGAATTTATTACCGTATATATATATATTTTTTTAATTTTAGAGTACCCAATTAGTTTAATTTTTTTTCCAATTAAGGGGAAATTTAGCATGGGCAATCCACCTAACCTGCACATCTTTGGGTTGTGGGGTGAAACCCACGCAAGCACGGGGAGAATGTGCAAACTCCACATGGACAGTGACCCAGGGCCAGGATTCGAACCCGGGTCCTCAGTGGCGCAGTCACAGTGCTAACCACTGTGCCACCGTGCTGCCCTATTACCGTATTTATAACCTAATTTCAGAAATTGTCAAGAAAAACCAGATGTACTGTGCCATTGTTCCCCCATGCCAAAGGAAAGTAACAATAAAATTAGCATTCTTTGACCATGATTCAAATAGTTTGATACAATACTGACCAGAATAGGAGCAGCATTTTGAGCTTTTGGAAAAGAAAATGTTGCTATATTTGTGGTGTGATATATACAGCAATTCATTTAAATTTTGATCCAAAAAACACCAAAGACACTTTCTGGAAGCTATTGCCAGCTGCTAGTGTTAAACAGGGCCATGCTGTCAAAACATTTGAAACAATGACCCAGAATCACTGCAGTGTCAATATTGATTATGGGTGGCGTAAGTTAGAATCTTTAGAAGTTAGTCATGTGCTTGCCACCCTCCGCTGGTGAATTCATGCCACAATTTGCCAGAAAAATAATGATGCCACATTGAGCACAGTGTTAGTAAAGCTGGTGTCACAGACACCCAAGGAAGTGGGCATATCACAGAATGCAACAACAGGTTATTTCAGAGTGGCGCCTAATGGTCTGGGAATTTATTCAGGGCTGGCAAGAGAGTAGTAGGTGAAGTATTTCAGACAGGAAGCCCAGAGTATGGATTCCCTGGACATCCTGCAGATATTAACAGCAGGGCTCCCTTTTACATTTTCCAACTGTTTTCCCAGCCGCAAGTCTGCCAGGTGAGCAGGAAAGCAGCCAGGGAGCTGATGCCAGGTAAGTCTGACAGCATTGAGGTGGTCAGGGTTGAAGCAACTCAGATATCGCTGACGCTGGGGGGTTGGGGGGGGGGGGGGGGCGGTGGGGGTGAGGGGGGTAAAATAGAGTCCAATTGTGTGGAAGTAACTTCGTCGGCCTGGGGGAAAACACACATCCTCGCCAACAAAGTGTACGACAAAGTCACTTGCCTCTCGGATCCAGCCCTTCTTTCTTTCATTTACCTGCTGGAATTTCTAAGGAATTACACCTCGATGTGTTAAAAGTAAAAATCCAGTTTGCACTGAGTGGCCTGGCTCCTGAGAGCAGATTAATCACCCGTTCCAAATCTAACTCCATTAAATTAGTAGTGGGTGGACCCACCCCTAACCTACACGTTATAGAATCCTATAATGGTTAAAGCACAGAAGGTTCTTCATCCCATCAAGCCTGTGGCAGCTCTCGGCAAGAGCAATTCAGCTCGTTCCCCTCGCCCTTCGTTTCACCATTACTCTCCACCTTCTTTACCTTTGGCTACTTATCTGAATCCCTTTTGAAAACCACACTGATTCTTCTCCATTTGATCCTTGGAAGTGTGGAGGAACAGAGGGATCTTGGGGTCCATGTACATAGATCCCTCAAAGTTGCCACCCAGGTTGATAGGGTTGTTGTGAAGGCGTATGGTGTGTTGGCTTTCATTAACGGGGGATTGAGTTTAAGAGCCGCGAGGTTTTGCTGCAGCTTTATAAAACCCTGGTTAGACCACACTTGGAATATTGTGTCCAGTTCTGGTCGCCTCATTATAGGAAGGATGTGGATGCTTTGGAGAGGGTGCAGAGGAGATTTACCGGGATGCTGCCTGGATTGGAAGGCATGGCTTATGAAGAAAGGTTGAGGGAGCTAGGGCTTTTCTCACTGGAGCGAAGAAAGAAGAGAAGTGACTTGATAGAGGTGTACAAGGTGGTGAGAGGCATGGATAGAGAGGATAGCCAGAGACTTTTCCCCAGGGTGGAAATGGCTGTCACGAGATGACATAATTTTAAGGTGATTGGAGGAAGGTATAGGGGAGATGTCAGATGTAGGTTCTTTACACAGAGAATGGTGGCTGTGTGGAATGCACTGCCAGCGGAGGGGGTGTAGTCAGAGTCATTAGGGACATTTAAGCGACTCTTGGACAGGCACATGGACAGCAGTAAATTGAAGGGATGTAGGTTAGGTTGATCTTAGATTAGGATAAATGGTCAACACAACATTGTGGGTCTGAAGGGCCTGTACTGTGCTGTACTGTTCTATGTTCTATAACATTCTCACGCAGCGCATTCCAGATCCTAACCGCTCACTGGGTAAGAATGTGTTTTCTCATATCATCTTTGGGTTTTTTGCCAATCACTTTAAATCGATGTCCTTTTGGTTCTCAACCTTTTTGCCAAAGAAAACAGTTTTTCTCCATCTACGCTGTCTGACCCTTCATTATTTTGTACATATCTATCACATCTCCTCTCAACATTCTCTTCTATCAGGAAGATAACTGCATCCTCTAATTCTTCATCAGACCTGAAACCCCTCATCCCTGTAACCATTCTCCTGCACCTTCTCCAATGTCTTCATATCCTTCTTAAAGAATGACGCCCAGAACTGGACACAATACTCCAACACAGACCAACCCAGTGTTTTACAAATGTTAATTCTTCCTTGCAAAATGTATTACTTCACTTTTCATTAAACTTAATCCATCAGGTGTCTACCCATTTTACCAGCTTGTCTATGTCCTCTTGAAGTCTATCACTGTCCTCCTCACAGTCCCAAATTTTGTGTCATCTGTAACCTTTGATTCTGTGCCTTGTACATCCAAGTTTAAGTCATTAATATAGATCAAGGAAAGTTATTCCTGGTCCTCGTGGAACATCACTGTATATTTACTTTAAACCCAAAAAACCATTCACCACTCCTCTCTGTTTCCTGTCACCCAGCCAATTTAGATCCATGCTGTTACCGCCCCTTTCATTCCATGGTTCAAATTTGCTGATAAGCCGACTATGTGGCACTTTATCAGACACCTTTTGGAAGTCCATGTCACCATATCAACCGTAAGACCCTTACCAACCATTTCTGTAACCTCATCGAAAAGCTCAATCGTATGAGTGGAACATGAGCCTTTGTTCTGGCTTTCCTTAATTAATCCACTCTTGTCCACATGGCTGTTAATTATCTTTTCTAAACGGGTTCCCATCACAGTGGTTAAACTGAAGGGCCTCTAGTTGCTGGGTTTATCCTTACACCTCTTTTTGTACATTGCAATTCTCCAGTCCTCTAGCACTACCATATGTAAAACATGTATCCAAGGAGGATTGGAAGATTATGGCCGTACCTCTGTGTTGTTTGCCCTGACATCCCTTAGCATCTTTTGTTTCATCATCCCCTACAATCCTGGTGCCTTAACAACTTTAAGTATGGCCAGCCAATCTGCTGTCCCATCTTCATCATTTTTTAGCCTATTCAGTATCTTAATCCCCTCCTTCTTCACTAAGGTTGGGATTTTCCTGACCGTCCCATCGGCAGAATCTTCTGGTCCTATGGAAGGTGACCACACTGCCTCCAACCCCACCCCCATGGCGGGCTTGCTGGCAGCAAGAAAGCCATACAAAGCGTCAATTGCAAGTCTCCTCTGCCTCCAAAAAACACGCAACGCAGGACGGCCACAAAATCCCGACATATGACTTTGTCTTCCTTTGTAAAGACAAATGTAAAGAACACATTGCCACACTTCCTGCCTGTATGCACAGAATCTCCTTTTGATAGTTAATTGGCCTCACCTCTCATTTGTATCACTGCTTTACTATTTATATGCCTATATGGGGCTAAAATTCCACTTTCTCATCTGATGATGTGGGAATAGGTTGCTATAAATACAGATAGAACATCCAGTTCGAGTTTGATTGATGAATTTGTACTGAAATAGTATAATTGTAACGCACGCTGGCATTACGGAAGGACCAGATGCAAGGGATTGTTTCACAATCTTTATTTAATCCTCAGCCATATTTCATTACCGATTAAAATCCTTACTTTGTGCACAAGCTCAATAAATATTAATACAAAAATAATGTCAGTCAGGGGAAAATCAGAGCACGCTTAGCTGTCAAAACACTTATTTTATTGCTTAATTGAGTCTTAAGTTTTCATTGAAATTCCTGGAACAAGAGCGTCCCTCAAACAAGTTGCTATGCAATTGAATACTTTGCTGATTTTGAAACCCCCAATGCCAATCAGCAATATTCTAAGTAGCTGAGGTGATCAGTTTGGTAGCAAACCAACGAATGGATTTTCTCACCATTGATTTAATCGGGTGGGGGATGTTAAGTAATGGGTTAAGAGACATTGCAATTAGTTGTCTCATTTATGTTAATTATCCATTAATTGACACGGATATGTAAAGGGGCTTCAGGTGGCCTCTGTCAGGTGATGTATAGTGAGAGTTTTGTGCAAAGGCTGTTGGAAGGAAACAAATGTGTGTTTGTGAAAAAGGAACAGAACTTTAGACTCTTCATATCACAGCAACTAAAATGTCTAACAATTGGTAGCAGAGGATGGTTGCTGTGTAAATGTGAAGGGTTGAAAGATACAACTTTTCCAGATCAAACTTGAAAAGAAATAAAAAAGGGATATATGGCTGAACCGAGGATAAAGATAGCTGGATATGACTATCCTCCCTTATTTTCTGAAAGGGAATTGTACGGCCAATGGAGAAGTGCAGTAGTTATGTGGACTAAGGTAACTGCTTTGGGAAAGAGAAAACAAGGTATGGCATTGGCTCTTTCTCTACCATATGGCAGTAAAATCCGAAACAAAGTGCTTTCTGAGCTGGAATTGGAAGAGTTAGACTCAGAAGAAGGTCTGGAGACTTTATTACATTATATGGATAAGATTTATAAGAAAGATGACTTGTTAAGTGCGTATGAAGCATGGTCGGATTTTGATAAGTTCCGGAAAATGGAGGATATCTCCATGGAAGACTATATAATGGAATTTGGCAGGCTGTATAAAAGACTGCAGAAACACAACCTGGAATTTCCACAGTCTGTGTTGGCCTTTAAATTACTTGACTGTGCTAGAGTGAGCAACATGGATAGGCTCCTGGTTATGACAGGAGTTCTGTTTACTGATAAGGATACCTTATTCGAACAGATGACAAAAGCTTTACAAAAGTTTCTGGGGAAACATTCGATTCCGATGGCTCTGATGACCCAAATAGGTCAGCCTGCAATAAGGCAGAATATGGAAGATACACTACTAACAGGATGGCGAAATCGTATGGCTACTATCAGGGCTCAAGACTATAGAAGGAGACCGAGACAAGGAAATTATGAAGTCAGAAACCCAGTTAGAACCTACAATAGGAAGATGAACCCCAGAAATGCACGGGGCATGATAAATCGATGTTTTCGATGTGACTCTCAATACCATTATGCTTTCAACTGTCCAACTTGTTATGATAGAGTGTTTGAAGCGACACATGACATGGAAGAGTCAGAAGAGGAAAAAGATAGTGACCAGAAAGAAGGCATTGTCCTATTGACAAGCAGTTTTACGCCGGTAATGAGGGTGTTGGTTGCAGAATCCTTCAACTGTGCTGTATTGGACAGTGGCTGTACATCTACTGTGTGTGGAATTGACTGGTTAAAATGTTACCTGGACTCTGAATGCTGAAAATCGGAACAAGGTTAAGGAATTTGAAAGTTCCATAAGTTTCAGGTTTGGGGATGATAATACTCTAAAGTTGCTGAAAAGAGTGGTGATCCCTTGCCGGAGTGAATCATTTCATTAGCACGGATGTTGTATCAAGTGAGATACCTCTGCTTCTGAGCAGACCGTCGATGAAGAAAGCACACATGAAACTGATATGGAACAGGATAAGGCAACAGTTTTTGGAAAGACGGTGGACTTACAATTTACACAGTCGGGACACTATTGTATTCCATTACTGACAAATAATATTTCAAGTAGAGTGGTTAAGGATGTGTTAATGGCAGTTGAAAATGGGACTTGAGCTGATAAAAAGCTTGTGGTATTAAAACTGCATAGGCACTTTGCACATCCGTCTCCTCGGAGGCTGAAAAATTTATTAGAGGATGCAGGGGTAAGGGATGATGATTATACTAAACTGATAGAACAGGTTAGTAACCGCTGTGAAGTTTGTAGGGAGTACAGGAGGACACCAGCACGACGATAGTAACCCTACCTTTGGCCAGGGATTTCAACGACATTGTGGCCATGGACCTGAAAACGTGGGATAAAGCAAATAATATATTTATTTTGTAGATTTAGCAACCAGATTTAGTCAATCAACGATTGTACGAAGTAAAGAAAAGAGAGTAATTCTGGATCAAATCGTGGAAAAATGGATAGGGACAGGAATGGGTCCACCGGCAAAATTCTTTACGGACAATGGGGGAGCATTTGCTAATGATGAGTTTAGGGATATGTGTGAAAACATGAATATCAGAGTTATGAATACGGCTGCAGAAAGCCCATTTAGTAATGGTGTCTGTGAAAGAAATCATGCTGTCATCGATGACATGCTTCAGAAAATTTTGGCAGATCGACCGAATTGCAGGCTAAATTCAGCTTTAGCATGGGCAATACATGCAAATAATTCATTGCAGATGGTTGGGGGCTATAGTCCGTATCAATTAGTGTTTGGTAGAAATCCTAAAATTCCGTCCATTTTGGATGACCAGCCTCCAGCTTGGGAGGGGACTACAATTAGCTCTGGTTTTGCTGAACATTTAAATGCATTACATAGCAGTAGAAACGCTTTTTTGGAAGCAGAAGTCTCTGAAAGAATTCGCAGAGCTTTAAGACATAATGTACGGCCATCAGATGCCGTTTTTCAGCAAGGAGGCATGGTACACTATAAGAGAGACAATTCTAATGAATGGAAAGGCCCAGGGAAGACCATAGGCATAATGGCAAAACCATTATTTTGCAACATGGTAATAAAACGGTTAGGGTACATTCATCAAGGATAATGGGTACAGATTACAAATTTTCAAATTTAGACACAGCAGACAGACATGAGTGGGAACCAGAGTCATCTGGTACGCATGTGTTACAGAACTATAAGGACCAATTAACTGATATAGATAGGGTTTCTGTGGAGGGACACAACACTTCTGATGAATTAGAGCAGGCCATTTTTCCGAAAGGGCAACTGCCAAGAGTTGGTACAAAAGTGACATACTTGCCTGAAGGATCTAGTCAATGGAAGGATGCAACTGTTATTAGTAGAGTAGGGAAGGCCACTGGAAAGTATAAACATTGGTTAAATGTACAGCATTCAGGGGAAGGAGTCAAGACAATGGATTGGGAAAACGAAGTTCAAAAATGGAGGGCACAGAAACGCAGTGCCAGTTCAGATAATACATCGGATAGTGAACAGGTCCACAGGAAAAGGTTGAGAACTATTGAAAGGACATCCCACAACAGAAGGGAAAGATCAAGCAGTAGCAGTATAGAACGAGATACCAGGCGGGAGAGGGGACGTGGTTTATCAAGATCTCAGAACATGAGTAAGACTACGAATACTAATAGGAGTAGAAGCCCACATGCACGTGAGATTTTGGTGGCTTCAAATAAATTAGATGAAAAAGTTATCAAAGAAGCTAAACAGCAAGAATTGCATAGTTGGAGTGAATTTGGGGTATACACGGAAGTACCGGATAGGGGACAAAGAGCTCTATCCCACAGGTGGATTTGCACGGAAAAGGTTCTTCCGGATGGAACTTATAAGACAAAGGCCAGGCTTATGGCAAGGGGATTTGAAGAAAACTTAGAAGATCAGGATTTAAGGGAAGATTCACCTACAGCAGGAAAGGTTATTTTAAAGATCTTCTTGGCTCTATTAGCCACAAAGGCATGGGAATGCAAATCTACAGATATAAAAGCTGCCTTTTTGCAGGGGCATCAGCTCCAGAGAGACATTTTTCTCCGTCCTCCTAAAGAAGCAGCTAACACAGAAGGGGTACTCTGGAAGTTGAACAAATGTGTATATGGATTAAATGATGCATCTAGAGTCTGGTATTTTTCGGTAAGGTCAGTTTTGTTAAAGTTAGGCTGTTGCCAGTTGAAAGCAGATCCTGCAATGTTTTACTGGCACTATAAAGGAAATCCTCTGGCATTTTTATGATGCATGTCGATGATTTTTTTGTGGGGTGGGACTCGTGATTTTGAAGCTATTGTAATCTCTGGTTTGAGGAAAGAATTCGGGGTTGGAAGTCAGGTTTCCGGTGCATTTAAATATATTGGACTGGAAATTGGACAGACTAAGTTCGGGGCAACTTTATGTCAGCAATCTTATTTGGAAAGCATCAGCCCAATAGCAATTAGTCGTGGCCGAGTTTCACAAAAAGACGCAATGGTTTCAAAGATACAAAAAGAGCAACTGCGAAGTTTAATTGGGCAACTGAACTGGTTAGGGAGACAGACTAGACCGGACGTGAGTTTTGATGTCTTCGAGTTGAGTACAAAAATGAATGATCCCAAAGTGGAAGACATAATAAGAGCAAATAAAGCGTTGGCCAAACTAAAAATGCAGGAGTGTGTTTTGAAGTTTCTGGTTTTCAGTGACCTTAGGCACTTGAAACTCATGGTTTATAGTGATGCGTCCTACGCAAATTTATGTGATGGGGTTTCAAGCGCAGGAGGTTTTATAATTTTCCTTTTGGGGAACAATGGTAAATGTTGCCCGCTTGGGTGGGAAACAAAGAAAATAAGGAGAGTGGTAAAAAGCACTTTGGCTGCTGAGACGTTAAGCCTTGTAGAGGTGGTGGATATGGCCTTTTATATAAGTATGATATTGACAGAAATTTTGGGATTAGGGGATTTGAGTAATATACCTATTGACTGTCACATTGACAATAAATCCTTGTGGGAAAATGTGCACTCTACAAAAAGTGTCAATGAAAAGAGGCTGCGGATAGACATCGCAAGTTTGAAGCAGGTGTTGGTCAGAGGGGAAATAACAAAAATTAAATGGGTCGACAGGAGCCATCAACTGTCAGACTGTTTTACAAAAAGAGGGGCGAGTTCACAGAAACTTTTGGATATTGTTAATGAAGGGCGCTTATTTCTGTGACTGTTTTTTTTTTCTTTCTCGTCCAAAAAAAAGGGGCAAAATCATGTGTGTGTTTTTGAGTTTCTTGCAATTTTGTTTTCACCTAATTATTATTTTTTCTCCAAGGAAGGGGAGACTGTTTAGTAATGGGTTGCGATTACTTGTCTCATTTATGTTAAGTATCCATCAATTGACACTGATATGTAAAGGTGCTTCAGGTGGCCTCTGTCAGGTGATGTATAGTGAGAGATTTGTGCAAAGGCTGTTGTAAGGAATTAAATGTGTGTTTGTGGAAAAGGAACAGAAATTTAGACTCTTCATATCACAGCAACTAAAACGTCTAACGGGGAGGGTGGGGTGGAACCGAGATATCTAAAATGCTCACCATTTCCACTGAGGCGAAAGGTCCCAGCAAATTATGGTTTGGCATAGGTATTGGCAGAAGTCACACATGACAGCTTGGAATTCCCGCCTCATAATGGCGGCATATGCCATATCTGTGCCACCATTGCTATGGTGTAGATTTTTAGAAACTCCAGGCCACGCAGGGGCCTCAACATTAAATCTTCAAGAAATGCCCATGGTATAGGAGTTAAGTTGCTAAAACCGCCTGCCAGAAATGCTGTTTTTTTCTTTACAAAACAAGCAAAGGACACATACACTTGGCAGCTTTAGGCATCCAATTTGTATTCAGATATTCTGTATTTTCCAGTGCTGTGCAATACAGCGGCCTGGTATCCTCCGTGGGAGTGAAAAATATTATACCGCCCTCACAAAGCTGTGTGTAGATTGAGCGGGGGAGGGTCATTGAGGGTGAGGGAAAATAATTTTCTTGCAGATCAGGTTCTTTGTTGGTTCTAAAATACAAGCAGCATAATAATAATGAATAAAATGCTTAAGATTTAATGGCATCGGAAGTTAGACAGAAATCTCATTAATTATTCAAACCTATCAAAAGAATGTGCAATGCCCCTGTGTAATCATAGAATCTTCTGTCCACTAAGTGCATTAAAGCAAATTTTTTAAAAAAATGAATTAAGAGATTCCATTAAACAATTCACATGCTATTATTTCCCCTGCATGCAAACCACTAACTTTTGTCTTCCTTACTATTTAAGCTGATTACCATCCAAATGCAAATTCTCTATTTTTGTATCAATGGAAAAACTGGATTATTTTTCCTGAAGAAAGTGTAGCACTATCATCATTAAATATTCATGCTTATGTCCAGTTGCAGAGAAGCAAATATACAACATAATTTTTCTCTTCGTGCTAACATCTGCTCACAGCACTCTATTTTACTGTCTCTTCATTTTGGAGGGTGGGGGGGGGGCAAAAACTACTATCTTGTATGATCTGCATTTCTATATGCTCATGAAACATTGCTCTGCACATCTCCATCAACAGTACGATAAAAGTACAAAAAAAGTGAAGGGGAAACAAATGAACAGCCAACGCGGCTTTAAGTTAAACTAATCAACCTTAAAACAGTCAAAATAGGTTTCATCCACCAGTTCATTTATCGTTCGCAGGGACACATTGAAAATATTTCAGTGCCGAGATGAAGAAGATTAAAAAACCTCTAGCAAATCGCAGAAAGGTTGTAAACTGCTAAACTCCACTGATTTACACTGACAACATCACTGCATTAAGCAAAACTGCTCTGCACACGGGGACACTTTCAAAACTCCTTTATTAGCAGAACTGGGCACTGCCAGTGAACAAAAGCAATGGTGCAACGAGCATAAATCATTAATACTGTACTGCACGATAGCTGAATTTGCTGCGTTAGCTTTAAAGCTTCCTGCACTACAGGGATTTCTGGAATGGAATTGGCTGCTATGAAGAATGCTTCATCATTCATTGCACTTGACGCTTCCTGAGATGTGTGCTCTATTTTTAAAAAAAATTCTTGCTTTTGCTTTGGCAGCACAAATTAATTCCCCCGAATCTTCAAAGAAAGTCATTAGTTGATGCATTTGGTGTCGAGTGTCTGATGGGTGAATTAGCTCACAGCAACGATATTTTATTTCAGGCTTGTTTTATTCCACACTAAACCAGTAATTTATGGTTCTTATTTTACTGCATACATCCTCTGACATCTTTCATGAATCTCATAGATTTGAAAAAATCTTGGCTCTTTAAATTCTGAGGCTCTTTGTAACCTAGCAACACATTTTATATATCCTATTATGTCAACTGTACATTGCAAAAAATACTGTGGAAAAATGATAGGATAAAACATACCGCGTTAAACAAAATATTCTTATGCTTAGCGACTGGTGCATGATTGATAATGTAAAACATGGAGAGTGTATTGAGACTATTCAGGTGCATATCTGGTGCCTCCCTGTTTTGCATTTTGTGATTTACCAAAGTCAGCCCAAAATATTATATTTATAAAATTTAAGAAAACAAGGCAGCGTTTATCCGTGATGTATGCAGCTTTTCCATAAAGCTGAGCTACTGAATTATGTTAACTGCTCGAAGAACACCTACCTCAGCAGGCAAGGATGCGCAATGATTACCATTTTGACACAGGTATTACAAAACACAGTATCGATGGAAAAGACAAATGTCAGCACTTACAAGTCTACCAAATGATTTTACAGTGAAAGTTCCATGCCCAAAGCTTACAATTCCAGAGCAAAGCAAGGGAAAGCAACAATTCTTCACATTTATAGTCTCACAAGAAGGATAAGAATTTCTACTTTCCTACACAGCAAATTAACCCAGCTGGTACTTAAGCAGCCATCCTGCATAATAAAGATTATGAGGACGGGACTAAAATGCATGCAGAATTCACTCCGCGTTAGATGATAATGACATTCTGAACTGAAATAAATGAAGCCCCCACAGTGCCTCGCCGTCAGTTTGTAAAAAGTAAATAACTTCCCTCCTGACATGAGAAGATTGATTTTTTTATTTCTACTCCTGCCACATAACACTAATGAGCTAAATAGCCACCTTCTGACCAGCAACGTAGGATTCAGACAGGAGTGAATGGAGTCTTAGTAAGCCACAGCCAACACAAGGGCTACCAGCAATGAGACAAAGTTTTAAAGGCATTGTAAAGGATTGACAGTAAAAACAGCAAGGGCTTGGAATATGCAGCATGTTCATAAGAATCAGTAACAAGATTATTGTTTCAGTTGTGAGACTTTTTGTTAGAATTCATGTCTTCCGAAGAATGGCCCAGACCTACAACATTAACCGGACTTTACTTCCTAAAAAAGTAGGTTTTCTGTTTTATTTCAGATTTCCAGTATTGGGAAGCTTACTTGTTTTTTTATTTGCAAAGCCTCAGCATATATATTCTGATCTGAGAGAGATACAGTGTATTGATATTCTTTTCTATTTGCCAATTGTCTTCCCTGTGCTTTTGAAGTCACTTTGCTGTTTCTCAGCTCTTCCTCAACTGCCTGTTCCAAGGCCGAGAAGGTGAGCAGAAACCTTGCTTCAGTGATGGCTGCCACCCATGTTCTTGAACTAACGCCAGGAGCTGCATGAGAGGGACCAGGTTCACTCACCTTTCAAATGTTTCCTCTTGCTTGTGTGCAAACTCCTCTCCCTAAGACCCACAGCTTAACATGTGGGGAACTGTCGGGCAAACTTGCACTTCACACTGCAGCATCCTGAGGTGGAGGCTCATTTCAATTCCTTTTGCTTGAACCTTTAGTCATCTGAGGCACCATTTGTGATTGCAGTGAAGCTCTCAATGCAGCCCTATTTCTTAGCTATTGTGAAGCTGTCTTTCATTTCACTTACGAAGGAAATATTTCCAATTGAATGTAAAGAAAATGGAGAATTCCTGTCACCATTGACAGAAATAATTTACTATATGAATCTAAGAATACAAATTGCCGCAGAGGAAAACTAATCCATTAAAGGGTGGATAAGCAAGCACTACGAAGCAAATAAATTTTACCTTAGTTAAATCCAAATAGAACTAATTTTTCAGTCACCATTATTGTTCATGCTGGCCTATCTTAAAATTAAATCTTTACAAAATTGTGTTAATTTGACATATATTATTCTGTACCATGGAATTATTGCATTTTTCATTGCTTTAAACTTTTACACATACATTCTGTTAGATGGCAGAAACCCCAGGAGAGGGAAATCAGTCATAGCGATACTATTGGAAAACAAAGCCGTTACTCAATGACTTTTCCACCATCGTTCCTTTACTACCATCAGAGGTGTGGTCACGTGGATATCGGGATGTCACGGATACAAAAGGAGGTCACATGTCGGGAGCGCAGGAGTTCTCCTGGGGCGCAGGCAGAGACACAACATGTGAGGATTGCTCGGTTACTCTTAATAAATATATGCTGTTGTTGGTCTCTGCTCACCAGTTGTTAGAAACCAATATCTCCACACGTTAAAGAACTGGACCCTGAAAATGTCATTTAAATTTCATCTTTTGAGAATCAGGGGCGTCATTCTCCGACCCCCCGCCGGGTTGGAGAATCGCCGGGGACTGCCGTGAATCCCGCCCCCGCCGGTTGCCGAAGTCTCCGGCACCGGATATTCGGCGGGGGCGGGAATCGGGCCGCGCCGGTTGGCGGCCCCCCCCCCCCCCGCTCGATTCTCTGGCCCGGATGGGCCGAAGTCCCGCCGATAAATTGCCTGTCCCGCCGGCGTGGATTAAACCACCTTTTGAACGGCGGGACATGGCGGGGTGGGCAGACTCCGGGGTCCTGGGGGGGGCGCGGGGCGATCTGGCCCCGGGGGGTGCCCCCACGGTGGCCTGGCCTGCGATCGGGGCCCACCGATCCGCGGGCGGGCCTGTGCCGTGGGGGCACTCTTTCCCTTCCGCCTCCGCCACGGTCTCCACCATGGCGGAGGTGGAAGAGACTCCCTCCACTGCGCATGCGTGGGAAACTGTCAGCGGCCGCTGATGCTCCCGCGCATGCGCCGCCCGGGGATGTAATTTCCGCGCCAGCTGGTGGGGCAACAAAGGCCGTTTCCGCCAGCTGGCGGGGCGGAAATTCCTCCGGCGTCGGCCTAGCCCCTCAATGTTGGGGCTCGGCCCCCAAAGATGCGCACCTTTGGGGCGGCGTGATGCCCGTCTGATTGGTGCCGTTTTGGGTGCCAGTCGGCGGGCATCGCGCCGTTTCGGGAGAATTTCGCCCCAGATTTGTAGCGGTTAGAAACCTATGAGATGATTTTTGAACTGCAGACTGGCAGGCCTGCGACACTGTATACATTTCAGGGTAAAGTAACATAATAATAATAATTGCTTGTCACAAGTAGGCTTCAATGAAGTTACTGTAAAAAGCCCCTAGTCGCCACATTCCGGCGCCTGTTCAGGGAGGCCGGTACGGGAATTGAACCCGCGCTGCTGGCCTTGTTCTGCATTACAAGCCAGCGATTTAGGCCACTGTGCTAAACCAGCCCCAGGGGCAGCACGGTAGCATTGTGGGTAGCACAATTGCTTCACAGCTCCAGGGTCCCAGGTTCGATTCCGGCTTGGGTCACTGTCTGTGCGGAGTCTGCACATCCTCCCCGTGTGTGCGTGGGTTTCCTCCGGGTGCTCCGGTTTCCTCCCACAGTCCAAAGATGTGCAGGTTAGGTGGATTGGCCATGATAAATTGCCCTTAGTGTCCAAAATTGCCCTTAGTGTTGGTGGGGTTACTGGGTTATGGAGTTATGGGGATAGGGTGGAGGTGTTAACCTTGGGTAGGGTACTCTTTCCAAGAGCTGGTGCAGGCTCGATGGGCCGAATGGCCTCCTTCTGCACTGTAAATTCTATGATAAATTCTATGATAATCTATGATAATCTGTTGCATTTTTTGTGGCTTTAAACATATTAGTTATGCATTGCATTGGAGGCAGTTTGGTGAAGGTTCATTAAACTGGTCTCTGGAATGGGAAAACTATAGAATCCTTAGAGTGCAGAAGGAAGTCATTCGATCCTCCAAAAGAGCACCCTACCCAGGCCCATTCCCCACCTTATCCCCGTAACTCCACCTAACTGCACATCTTTGCACACCAAGTGTCAATTTAGCATGGTCAATCCAGCATGCCCAGAGGAAACCCATCCAGACACAGGGAGAAAGTGCAAACTCCACACGGACAGCCACCGAAGGCTGGAATCAAACCCAAGTCCCTGCCGCTGTGAGGTGGCAGTGCTAACCATTGTGCCACCGTGCCGCCCCATGATGTCCTATAATGAGAGAGTATACTGAGCTTCTGGACTTTAGAAGATTGAGAGGCAATCTCATTGAAACATACAAAATTCTGAAGGGGCTTAATAGGGTGGAAACTGAGTGATCAATTCCATTGGTCAGGGTATATAAAACAGGATGGCGGGGGTTGGAGGGTTGACACACCTCAGGATAAGGTTTTGATCATTTGGGATTAAGGTCAAGAGAAATGTTTTCACTCAAAATGTTGTGAATCTTTAAAATTCTCTGTCCCACACGGTTTTGGATGCTCCATCGCTGAATACATTTAAGGCTGGAATAGACAGATTGTTCTTCTCTCAGGTTATTAAGGGGTATAGTGAGAGGGTGGGAAAATGGAGTTGAAGTCCAAGAGCAGTCATGATTATCCTGAATGGCGGAACAGGCTCGATGGGTCATATGATCTATTTCTTATGTTATGAGAACAGCTTGAGAATTTAAATTCAATTAATAATTACATTTGAGATAAAAAGCGAGCATCATGATGATTGTGAAACTCCAAGATTGTTGTCAAAAATCCATCTGCTTCACTGGCGTCCTTGAGGAAGGAAATCTGCCTTCCTTTGGTCTGGCCTATATGCGAATCCAGCCCCACAGCAAAGTGCTTAACTCTGAACTAGATTCTGAAATAATCTAGCAAATTGTTTAACGAGAGGCAATACACTTTGGCCTTGCCAATAATGCCCAAATCCCATTAATAAGTAGCAAGAACCTTTAATTTTGTGAGCTGTGACAGAAACTTAGGGTGGGATTTTCCAGCCCTTCCCTGAAGCGGGTTTCCTGGTGGCGGGACAGGCAATGAAATATGCCCTAGACACCGGCGGAACTGGAAGATTTGGCCAATGCTGAGCTGCCGGGAAACACCCGACGGGGGAGACGGAAAATCCCGCATCTATCTATATTTCGAGACATATATATCGTTACATTGTCCGACAGATGTAAATGGAAACCACTTGGTGATGAAATTGGTCATCACCATTAGTGCAAAATGTGCCACTGGCAATTAGCGACCAGTTGTACATCACAACTGGGGGGGGATTTTCCACGCCCACCACCACTGAGGATGTGTTTCTTGGTGGCAGGAGGTGTCCTGCTGCTGGCTAGTGGTGGGATCTTCTGGTACTGCCGCTTCAATGGGATTTCCCATTGAATCCAATCCCCCCTCCAACGGCAGGGTTTCGCCATCAGCAGGAGCAGAAAATCTCGCTGGCAGAACGGTTGGAAAATACCCCACCTAATATTTGTTTTTGTTGATTCATATTATTGTGAAATCCAATCAAAGTTGAACTTCTCTTGATAGGAAAAGTTTAACAACAAATTCCCATCGCCAGGCCAGCAGGAAGCAATGGGAAGTGGCCGCCTTTCTTTCTCTTCTGCTGTATATACTTTAATAAAGTGGAAATAGAATTATGCTGGATTCAAAACTATTCATATATTACAGCACTGAAAATTTGGGAGATTACCGGTAGGAGAGCACTGGAACGCTGTAGAAACTGTGGAAACTTTGGTTGCATCAGGTCACTGTCATTTCCAAAATTTCCAGAAGAGATAAGCTTATAATGGGCAAAGCCTCTTCGCAACTCTCACAAGCTAGGCCAGGATGAAGACTCTAGAGTTCCTGATTCTGGCCATAGAATGGAGCCCAGCATTGACGCGATGATCAGTGAACTCAGTAACCAGAGGTGCAGCAGCCTCCACAAGGCTCCATTCATCCCAGATTTGCAAGCCAGAACCTTGCAGAGGAAGAGGCCTGGCCAACAGCACCACGGCCACTCTCTCCCTCGAACCCCCAACAACATGGGCAGACTGGCTGTGTAGTTTCAGGCATATTGGACAGATCTGAAGTGGTTTTATTGCCAATCTGTCCTGTGCAAAATGCACCTCCATTGTCCAAGTTGATTGAATGTCTAAGGGCAGCAATATGAGCCAGGCCAAATTAACTACTATAGTTCCGGAAGTAAATATAATAGCAGTGTTTTTACAATTAAAACAGTAAATTTGGTGACTGAACAGTTCCAAGATCAATAGGATGATAACTCAGTCTCCCATTGTGCTAGGTTCTTGATATTGATCTTGTTAGTGGGCGCACAGCAGCATTGCGAAATGGAAAAGTCAGCACAGAACTGCTCTTGCACGTCTTCCAGCTGTCGGCAAGAAAGCAACATTGGTGGCTGCCTTTGACCAGGACACTTCCTTCCAAACCTTTTCAGGTGCATGTCCTTGTGAGTCCTGAAAGGAAAGTTTACGCATAAAATTGATATCTTGAAGGGCAGAGCAGTGATGCAATGGTTAGCACTGCTGCCTCACGGAGCCGAGGTCCCAGGTTCGATCCCAGCTCTGGATCATTGTCCGTATGGAGTTTGCACATTCTCCCTGTGTTTGCGTGGGTTTCGCCCCTCAACCCAAAGGTGTGCAGGGTAGGTGGATTGGCCACGCTAAATTGCCTCTTAATTGGAAAAAATGAATTGGGTACTCTAAATTTAAAAAACAAAATTGACATCTTGAGTGATGTATGTTACAAACATGTCACCAATCAGCCCATTGTATTCCAGTCTCACCAATGTGTGTTATTTGATGGCTTTTGCATGGCAATAGTCAAGGCGTATTCCTTTTATTGTTTAAAAAAGTAAACATGAGATAGCGCATCAGGAAATTAGTTAACTTATATAATTTATTTAGCCTCTCTGAATGTATGAATGTGGACTTCAAAATTATTTTCCTATTAGACTGGTAGGGCGGGATTCTCCGACGTCCAAGTGGGTCGGAGAATCGCCGGGGGGCGGCGTAAATCCCGCCCGGCCGCCCTGCGATATTCTCCGGCCCCCCAAAAATCCCATCGACGTGAATCGCGCCGCACGCCTCGGAGAATGTCGAGGACCGGCGCGATGCAACAGGCCTTGGGGCCGCCCCAATTCTCCAGGCCAGATGGGCCGAAGTCCCGCCGGCGTGACGTAAGTCAAACCACCTATTTAACGGCGTCAACCAGTCATGCTGGTTGACGCCGGCAAGTGTGGAGGTAGGGGTCAGCGGGAACAGCTGTCGGAGAAGTTACGGCACGGCCACAGGTGATGGGGGGACAACGCAGAAGGCGTTGGAGTGTGCGTGCCGGGAGGGGGGGTGGGGGGGGGGGCTGGGGGGGGGGGGGGGGGCGGGGGGGGCTGGGGGGGGGCTGGGGGGAGGGCTGGGGAGGAGGGGCTGGGGGGAGGGCTGGGGAGGAGGGGCTGGGGGGGAAAGAGGCTGGGGGGGGGGGGAAGAGGCTGGGGAAGGGGCTGGGGGGTAGGGGCTGGGGGGGGGGGTCGGGGAGGGTGCGTGATGGAGAGGGTTCGTGCCGGGGAGGAGAGGGGGGCCGGGGAGGGCGAATGATGGAGAGGGTGCGTGCTGGGGGGGGGGGGGAAGGAGGAGTTGGGGAGATTGCGTGCTGGGGAAGAGAGGGGCGGGCAGGGAGGGCAAGTGATGGAGAGGGTGATTGCCAGGGAGGAGAGGGAGGGGATTGGGGATGGTGCGTGCCGGGGAGGAGAGGGGGGGTGGCAGGGAGGGTGCGTGCCGGGTAGGAGAGGGGGTTGTGGAGGGTGCATGCCGGGGAGGAGGGGGAAGGTTTGGGGACGGTGCGTGCCGGGGAGGGGGGGAGGGGGTGTCCGCCTGGCCATGTGCCAGCTGGCAACAGCCGCGACCATGCAGCCCATGGCAACTGGCTGCGGGGGAGGGGGGTTATGGGCAATGGTGACATGACATCTCTCCCCCCCGCCCTCACCCCCTGCAGGCCGTTATGTTTGGTCATCACCCAGCGATGTTGGGCGCCGTGGTGGGAGCCGCACTTCTACATGTTGCCCTGGGGGAGCTGGAGCAGGAGTATGCCAGGGAGGCGGACAGGCTGCTGCAGAGGAGCGTGCCACAGGGAGGCAGGTGGCAGCGGCCCAGGCTGGAGGGCCGCCCGCATGACAGGACGAGGAGGAGGAGGAGGTGGTGATGGTGCCATGGCGACCGATACGCCCGATGAGGACCCATGTGTACCGGCCCCGCTCGTCGTACCAGGACCTCAAGGACCGGGCATGCAGGAGGAGACTCCAGATGAGCCAGGAAACCGTGGGACACATCTGCCACCTGATGGCACGGCTGGCACCGCGTGGCACCGGGGGAGGACACCCTCTCCCCGTGGCCGTCAAGGTTACGGTGGCCCTGAACTTGTGTGCCACGAGGTCATCCCAGGCGCCGAGTGGGGGACCGGTCCGGCATCTCGCAGGCATCGGTGCACCGGTGCTTCCGTGCAGTGACAGACGCCCTTTCTGCCATTGCGGACCGCTGCATCCAGTTCCCTGTGCACCGGGCCAGCCAGGATGCCCGGGCAGCGGGCTTCGCTGCCGTGGCCAGGATGCCCATGGTCCAGGGGGCGATCGATGGGATGCACATCGCCGTGCGGCCACCTACATGGAGGCCACAGACTGACGAGAAGAACTGCTACAACAATGCCCATGCAGCGACCAGGGGTGTGATAGAGAGGTGCTTTGGGCTGCTGAACATGTGCTTCAGGTGCGTGGACCGCTCTGGAGGGGTCCTCCAGTACCCGTCAGATAGGGTCGGCCGCATTGTTGTGGTCTGCTGCGTCCTGCACAACATAGCCCAGCAGAGGGGCGATGTGCTGCAGGCAGAGGAGGGGGAAGGGGAGGAGCAGCAAGACGAGGCGCAGACCTCCCCAGATGAGGAGCATGGGGGTAATGGTCAGGACAGACGGGCTGGACATGGACGGGAGGCTGCCCACGGTTACCGGCTGGGCCAGTGGGCACGGGACAGGCTGATAGCCGTCCGGTTCATGGACTAGGGGGGCGTGGGAATCGGCGAGTATGGGCACAGACTTCACATCACGGCACCAGCCTACCACGCTCACCCCACCCACCCAACACCAACCACCCTTACCCCACCCACCCAACACCAACCACCCTCACCCCACCCACCCAACACCAACCACCCTCACCCCACCCACCCAACACCAACCATCCTCACTCCACCCACCCAACACCAGCCACCCTCACCCCACCCACCCAACACCAACCACCCTCACCCCACCCAATACCAACCACCCTCACCCCACCCACCCAACACCAACCACCCTCACCCCACCCACCCAACACCAACCACCCTCACCCCACCCACCCAACACCAGCCACCCTCACCCCACCCACCCAACACCAACCACCCTCACCCCACCCACCCAACACCAACCACCCTCACCCCACCCACCCAACACCAGCCACCCTCACCCCACCCACCCAACACCAACCACCCTCACCCCACCCACCCAACATCAACCATCCTCACTCCACCCACCCAACACCAGCCACCCTCACCCCACCCAACACCAACCACCCTCACCCCACCCAACACCAACCACCCTCACCCCACCCACCTAACACCAACCACCCTCACCCCACCCACCCAACACCAACTACCCTCACCCCACCCACCCAATGCCAACCACTCTCACCCCACCCACCCAACACCAGCCACCCTCACCCCACCCACCCAACACCAACCACCCTCACCCCACCCAACCACCCTCACCCCACCCACCTAACACCACCCACCCAACACCAACCACCCGCACCCCACCCGCATGCACACCACCCCTCCATTGCACATCCACCTGCGGCACAACGGGCCGGGCTCACACGGTCGCCGGTGGAAGTGTGTCTATTGCAGGCCATGGAGGATGATGACAAGCCGCTCTGCAATGAGCTCTGGGCTCTACATCATTAGACAATGTCTGACCCATGGGCACAGTACCACCCTCCACCCGGACTGTCCTTGCATACGGCCGTGACACTGCAGCGCACGGTACGGTCGTCTGCACAGGGGGATGGCGAGGGTGACTCGGGGGGAGGGAGGACACAATTACCCCTCACACACCCACTGGCACTCACCTCACACCACACCCCTGCACGCATCAGACAGAGCACAACGACAGCTTTTGTAGGTCTTTAAGTGATTTTAATAACAAACAGTTCATACAATTGCCCTAGCCCCAGAACTAATCTATGCCCTGCACCCGTGCCAACTTACTCAGTGTCTAATTTTTTGGCCTAACGGACCCTATGATGACGCCAAGGTGGTTCCCCAGACGGTGCAGCAGAACTGGAGGTGGACTCCTGTGATTCCTGCCCTGTGACTAGGGACCCCTTTGGCGGCCGTTTCCTGGGGCGGCCCGGCCTAGATAGGCGAGGCTGCGGCTTGGGCGACTGGGATGGCGATCTGCCAGCCTGTCCTGCCCGTTGCCACCAGATGCACCTGGGACGGAAGGGGGGAGTGGGGGGGGGGGGGGGGGGAGTCCGAGGTGTCGCGGTGTTCCTGGACCTCCCCTACAGGGCGACTCGCAACGGGCCCCAGCACCTCCTCCTCCCTCGGGGTGCCCGATGACCCGTGGGCCTCTACATGGGTCGGGGATGCGAACGGACCGAGCACCCGACGCCCCCTCGACACCTGCCGCTGCCAGTCCTGGAGGCCCGCCCTGGTATCAACAAGGGTCTGCAGGTTTGCAGCCATGGAGCTCAGGGAGTTAGCCATCCCTGTCTGTGTCTGGGCAATGCCGGCCAGCACCTGGGCAATGGTGCCGATGCCCTCAGCGATGGCCTGCAAAGACTGGGCCATTGCCTGCTGAGACTGGGCCATGGCGTTGAGCGCCTCTGCGATCTGCTGCTGGCTCTGGCTCATGGCTGGGGAAGGGGGGATATGGGGGATGGGGGAGGAGGATATGGGGGCATATGGGGAAGTGGATGTGGGGGGATATGGGGGGGAAGGGGGGATATGCGGGAAGGGGGGATATGGGGAAGGGGATATGGGGAAGGGGGATATGGGGGATATGGGAGAAGGGGGGATATGGGGGAAGGGGGATATGGGGAAGAGGGGTTATGGGAGAAGGGGAATATGGGGGAAGGGGAATATGGGGGAGGGGGATATGGGGGAAGGGGGATATGGGGAAGAGGGGTTATGGGAGAAGGGGAATATGGGGGAAGGGGAATATGGGGGAGGGGGATATGGGGGAAGGGGTTTATGGGGGAAGGGGGATATGGGGAAGGGGATATGGGGGAAGGGGATATGGGGGAGGGGGATATGGGGAAGGGGGATATGGGGGAATGGGGATAAGGGGGAAGGGGTTATGGGGGAAGGGGAATATGGGGAAGGGGAATATGGGGAGGGGATATGGGGGAAGGGGGTTATGGGGGAAGGGGGTTATGGGGAAGGGGATATGGGGGAAGGGGATATGGAGAAGTGGGGATATGGGAGAAGGAGGGATATGGGGGAAGAGGGATATGGGGGAAGGGGGGATATGGGGAAGGGGGGATATGGGGAAGGGAGGATATGGGGAAGGGGGATATGGGGGAATTGGGATATGGGGGACATGGGGGTAGGGGGATATGGGGGAAAGGGGGATATGGAGAAGGGGGGATATGGGGGAATGGGAATATGCGGGAAGGGGATATGTGGGAAGGCGGGATATGGGGAAGGGGGATATGGGGGGATATGGGGGAATGGGATATGGGGGAAGGGGGATATGGGGGAAGGGGGGATATGGGGAAAAGGGGGGATTTAGGGGATATGGGGAAGTGGATATTGGGGAAGGGGATATGGAGTAAGGGGGGATATGGGGGAAGGGGGGATATGGGGAAAAGGGGGGATTTAGGGGATATGGGGAAGTGGATATTGGGGAAGGGGATATTGGGGAAGGGGATATGGAGTAAGGGGGGATATGGGGGAAGGGGGATATGTGGGAATGGGGATAAGGGGGAAGGGGAATATGGCGGAAGGGGATATGGGGAAGGGGGATATGGGGGGTATGGGGGAAGGGGGAAGGGGGGATATGGGGAAAGGGGGATATGGGGAAGGGGGATATGGGTGAAGGGGGGATGTGGGGAGGGGATATGGGGAAGGGGGGATATGGGGAAGGGGGATATGGGGAATTGGGATATGGGGGTAGGGGGGATATGGGGAAGGGGGGATATGGGGAAGGGGGAAAGGGGGCAGGCAGTGGGGGGTCTCACTTGGCGCTGCGTGGCGGGCGGCCATTTTGCCAGGTCTCCGGGGGGGGCACGTCTTTTGTGCAGTGACGCCGCACGTGTCCGTGACTGGTGACTCCATCGTGAATGGCACCACGCCACTACTAACCCATTCCCGGCGGGAGAATTCACGACTTTCGGGGGGGGGGGGGGGCCGACGCCAGAGTGATTTGCGCCATTTTTGGCGCCGGGTTCGGGCCATCGTGTCAATTCACGGAGAATCCCGCACGTATAGTCTATGGTCACATAGTTACCAAGGAGTGATCAATTCAAGAACCACGTTGTGAAATTAGCATCAACAATTAGACGTTTAAATAAATTTGACAAAGTTGAAGCAATTAAACATATATCAAAATCATGTTCTAAACAAAATTTTAACTAAGTTTAAAGCTTGGGATGATATGAGCAATCCTGGTAACTGCTAAATCTTATGCAATTATATTTATAAATTATTTTGCTCTGCAATATCACAAGGTGATAATCAACAGGTTAAAGCAGTAAAATGTTTTACTGATTGGAATAATAGTGAAAAAGATACTTAAACAGAAACAAATTGGTATAATGCAAGCTATGGATGTACTACACCGTACAGTTCTTTGCACAAGTTAATTAGTTAAGAGAGCTGTTCTTGAATTTAGTGAATAGGCTAAGTTGATCAGCAGCTTCAATAATTGCATGTTGATTCAGTTATTGCACAATCCTGCCTTTCCAAAAATCTGCTAAAATGTGTTTAATGATGCACCTTGGAAGGGAAGTGTATTCCACGGAATTATCAGATAGTCCGACTGATTGTAGAGAATACTAGTACATTTATTGTTGCCTCTCAGTCATCCTTTTTATTGTGATCTATTGTTTCAAACACTTAAACAAAGGCAACTTGGGAGCAAACATTTCTTCTGCAGGAGTCTCGAAATTCTACATGAGTGACATAGTAGCCTCAACTTGGACGCACAAGAAAAGCAAAATGCCCTTATTTTCGAAAGCCCAGTCTGGCCGCTGTACGGCTGCTTAGCCCAGAGGGGCATCACCGCTCAGATAAAAATGGCAGCTCATGCCCCAATGATGTAATTGGAGCTTAACCTATATTTTTAACAAGGGGCCTGCCATGTTTGGTGGGGGGGGGTTGTGTTAAGTGCAGGCTGTCTCCTTGCCGCTCTGTATTTAAAAGTGCAATTGGCACATCTTGGCAGGAATGTCCCCCCACTCTCCTCTTCTGCTGGCTGGGGGGATTTAAAATCAAGACCAATGCATGGGAGCAATGGGTTGCTGGCAATACTTTCCGTTCAGAATAAAAGGCGAAACATGACTATATAATGTCAAACCATGGGGTATTATAAAACATGATTCCCCACAGGCTACTTCTAACTAGCAGTTTTTAAAGAGAAAATGTCTCATCGAAGGCTGACAGTGTGGCACACACAGTTATCTCAATTTACAACATTTTGATTTTGAAAAAATATTTCAGTGCATTCCCTCGAATCAGTACGGATTAAAATGGTGCAAAATGACTGCCTCACTGATTAATAGATTGTCACATTTACATATTCTAAACATGCACAGTGTATTTCCTTTGTCCTGCTCTCTGTGCTTGCCAGGAAAAGAGAAATATAGCAAAAAGACACTTAACCTGGATTCTGTTTTAGAAGTGGACCTTAATAAGGCATTGGAATCCTCCCATCCGGGAGGTCCCGTGTGAAACACGGGGATTGTTCCCTGCAGTGGAGGCTGATGGAAAACCATGCCATATAATCTGTCTCTGGCCTAATTAAGTATGCATCTGGGGGTTTTGCGCCATCTGCTGTGGCAGGGCAGGCTTGAGTCACACGTCCAACCACCATATTTAAAAGTCGCCCAACATCTCTGACCCAGCATTGAAAAAAGGAGATGGGCCTCCTGAAGTAAGAAAATGGACCTCCAGCATCATTCTGAGGCTTGGAGATGTACCTCATCATCCCCCCCCCCCCCCCACCCCATCCCTCACGATGACACTGAAGCTTGGACATTCAGCTGATAGATGTTCCACCCACCCACTGATCTGGTATTCCAGGGTCCAGGGGTTGCTGGCGGCCTCCAACCCGACCTCTGAAGGAAAACCCAGGTCTTCTTCGGGTAAATCCCGACTGCTGGACGTATGTCACTTTGGTCCAGACGTGTTCTGGACCTGTGTGATTTCCCGCCGGCGTCGCGAATAATCAGAATAGGAGGGAAGATTCAGGTCTGGCCTTAATCCGCATACCATCAGTGGGATGTGAATCAGTTTCACGCTGGCCTCCAGCGGGTTTCCTGATCCACCAAGGCGGGCAGCTTCGAAGATTCTGCTGTAAATTCATTAGTGTATGAAACTGAAATGTTGTACCTCTCGCCAAAATTTCTTCACCCCCTAACCCCCCAAACCAGCTGCCTGCCATTCATCCCGCCAGCAGGGCTATGGGAGAATTCCGCCCATTGAGTAATATTTCCAAAGTACAGCTGATTGTTTCAACTGCACAGTCTGAAACAATATCTGAAGAGAATGCAAATCAAACTTCAAGTCAAAAATTAAACCTCAGACTTTGCATCTTTAATAACTCAGAATTTTAACTCATACTGACAACTTATCATTACAGCACAAGGGTTAAGAAAATCCATTCTTTTTCCATAAATTATCAATACTTTTTATTGAATTAATCACATATTTTATGTCTGATACCCCTCCCACCCTCCATATAAAAAACGTTGATAAATGTAAGTGTACTTTTAAAAAGTTCCACTCGTATATAATTTGCTGGCACACAGTAAACTATTTTTTTGCAAGAATGACATTGGTCGGTTTCTACACCCATCTTATGATATCCTGCTTTCCAACTATGGAGCAATAGATATCATGGGAAGTCTGAGGAGGTTTATGAGGGAATATAAAGTACATCACATTCTGACACATTCTAAATCAATTCGATTCGATCCAATTGGCTAGAAGATTCATATTACCTTACGTCTTTTGTGAATCTATTCCAAGGAATAGAAAACATGAATCAAAACAAGTCGTTGTCAGTTTTAAACATCTAACATTAATTATGGTCAAATATTGATAATTATTACGTCGAGGATCAATGAAAACCCTTCAAGTTTTTAATCACTTAAATAGCATAGGTAATCACAAATCAGAGGTCCCCTAGAATCTTGATGGGCTTCTCTATTTTTCGCAACTTTTCATTTAAAATCTTTTAAAGTGAAAACTGTGAAATAATGCAACAGATAACTGACATTTAACAGCTGTACAGTAATTTCCTTTCAATAAGTAGCCAGTGTTCCAATGGCAGTTAGTGCTCCAAGCAAAGATACAACTGCAAGGTTAGGTGCACACCATTTATACACTTCTGCTAGAAAAGCACCTTCATAGTGGAATTAAAGGAAAGGGACAAAACTGGGTCATCCCGGGGAGCTCTGACCTAAACCAAGATGCAGATTTGCAGAAGGGGCCTCGCCATTCAGGATTATGGTGAGCAGCGGGTATGGAGCTGAATCCACAAAAAGATCTGCCATAATCTTATTGAATAGCGGAGCAGGCTAGAGGGGCCAGATGGCCTACTCGTGCTCCTAGTTCTTATGTAGCAGCCTTGGGAAAAGCCAAGAAAGAAGAAATTTAAGTTGGCCAAATAAATAATAGTTTGAGAAATTAAGGGGGGAAAAAAACACAGGATGTTTGAGCTTTTTTCCTTCAATCTCCAGCTCAATTTCTGTGGAAGGTATACAAAAGAACTGGCATGCTTAGGGAGTTCACAGTACTTTGGAAAACAGTCTAACCACATTTCTGTTCGAGAGTGTACATCATTGCCTCTTATTGTGACAGCTTCCAGATTATCTAGAATATGAAGGATCATGGCGGTCCCACTTGAACTATTATAACACGTATAAATCACTATGTACTGTACCACAAATGCCAGTTGGAAGACTGGTCCAGGGATCCAAGAAAAGAATATATGGAATCCCAATCGGGCAATGATTAATCAATTTGAATGCTAATCTCTATAGTTATAGCCTTGTTCTTTCCGTCAACAAAACCTACTTCGGACTGCTGTGGAATAGATTGTGCTTGAATGATTCAAATGATACATCAGCAAAATTGTCAGCTCACTGTTTAATCTTCAATTTATTTAACTTTTCATTAGTATGTAAACTGCAAATTATCAGCAGCTTTTCCTTAATATACCTATCTAGCAAATTGCAACAGAGCTTATGCGGTGCCTGGGGTTTAATAGGTAACAGTAGGAATTGTTAAATGGGAGGGTGCAGATGATAAAACAATAATAAATTACTTCTCCCTCTGACAACGAAAGGAGGTCATGGGGGAAGGGAACTTCGTATCTATGTACAGTCTGGGCATTAAAGTTATAACTCGATTAGCTCTGCCCCCATTTGACATTTTAATTGCTGATAATAAGCAAGGTTTACAACTTTCAGGAGGGGTGAGAACATAGCAGTTGGGTATAATGAAACCCATCCAAGTGTAGTCGCGTGGTTTTACCTTGTTGTATATGCACCCGTGCTGGAAAACAGCATTTTTCTCATGTTGTGTAAATCTGGCCTGTACCAACAGGATAGATCACTTAATTGCAACAGGTGCGGGACTTGGTAATCTCAGTTTTGCAGTTCTGGAATTATTACATCCAGTAGAATTTCAAAATCATCTGCTGTAGTTTATTTACAAGCATGAATTATTTATCCAGGAAAGGCTGACTCTTTAGCAGAATGTATCCTTGATAAATGTGGCCTGATTATCACATTACCACTGTATATTAATTTGCCTCCACTGAAATGAGGACGGTGACAAAGTTTTGCTTCAACTGAAAGTCATTGGACTAAAAATAGTAGCGTTTGTCACCAGAACAATTAGTATTTTGCTGGATGAATGTGGTTATTGATGATCTTGCATCAGCTCTCCCGATAATAATCCTCGGATATATCCGGGAATGTCCCAATCTCGTTTAGAAAGTGTTTTGATCCGAGAGGCAAATGTAGCTTCTGTCAACACTTCTACACCATGATTTATTTTAATTCCCCATTGTAGTGCTGCATCAACAAAGCAACACAACTATCTTTAGGTTTAGATTAGAAAAGTATTTACATATTTCTCTGAATCCTGCCAGTCTTAACAGATTCTCCAAATCAAAAAGTCAGAACAGCACTTTCTTGTGGTGAGCTAATTTCTATTCTGCATGTGTAGTATCTTACAAAAGGAACAGGATCAAAACTCAATGAGATCTCCACACAGCTGGAGCTTGTGACAGCACAGAGACCAAAGACACAGCTCCAAATACCCCATTGCCAGCACAGGCATTAAATATGCTATTTTTCCTAATTAAATTCATTGGGCTTCAGTCCTGACAGGGAAGGAGGGGAAGTGAAATGTGAAATAAGTCAATTGTTCTGGATTGCATGCAGTCATCATTACACGACTGATGTGGGCAGAAATTGACAGTTTCCCTCCCGAGAACTGGTTTTAAACACCTGAATCTAAAACTGATGGCATTGCAACCAACAGAGCATCTGGATATCATTGACAATCTTTCAAGAAAGAATATACGCAGAGACAAATATGAAAAGGTGTCATTTTATTTTCCATTCAGCCACTGCTGAAAAATCAAGGAAACTAAGATGAATTATCCGAACTGCGAGAGCCTTGTGCACAACTGAAAAATGTTTCTTCACATGGCAATGAACAACCACATAGAATTTATTTGGAGACGGAATTGGGCTTTAGGGTTTAATTTAAAGCTCCCACTTCTTCTGCATTTCTACGGTAACCAAGAGGATAAAGCTGGACGTAGGCCATGAGTTATCATTTATGTGTCTCTAAATTATAGTAAGTCAGAATTTTTAATGTGTAATGATTCTTTTATACTCATTAAAGTACATGTTATCGCCCTTCTGCTTTTGGAATGAAGAATAAAGACAGTGCTGTTTGATCTTGGGTATTTTCATAAAGGATAATTCATGTAAATAAGAAGAAATGATTTTACTCAATTTGTATTTTTCACCTTTTTGTGATGTTCTTCACCTGAAAGTAGGCCATAACCAATCCAATGTAAAAAGAAACCTTCAACTGTCAATTAAATAGGCATATAAAATTAAGGAAGCGGGCATTTTGAATTCCTTACACTGAATCGTTGCCACTGCAATCAAATCAGAAAAGATTTGCTCACAAGGCGCTCAAATTCATTTTTGGTTTGATGCATTTTATGTCCTCAAAGACATAGCCCTTCTTTTGGGCTAAATCCATCAGCCTTTGGATAATTATACAGCCCCAGCTGCAGGAAAAACAGATGGCAGGTGAGCATTAGTAACATAGGCTTCCTTCAGTCATGCAAGCATAACAATGGTTGCATGCTTTCACATGAAAATTGCCACGAATTAACACTGGGAAGTAAAATTGAGCATCAATAAGATTCGAACTAATATTCTTCGCTATCATTTTAGCAGAAAATTGTCACGTTGAACAGCTTTCAGAGCATTTTCATTTGAATAAAATAATAAAAATGGCACATTCACAGATTCTAGAATGAAAATGTTGGAAATCCAACGAGAAACCAGGAGCAGATCTTTGACTTTGTGCAATGGTGTAAAGTGGATGTTAACAAGTCGGCAGCCTGTTTCATTCTCACGCACAAAGTTCAAGAGCATCCCCAGGAGTTTAGATCCCAGCCATGAATAATGTTCATTGTTGCCTACCCTCAATGGGCGCTTTTTGTTTTGAGAACTCAGCTGGGCTGCCATGTGAAGCATGTAGCAGTAGCTGAAAACTTCATCTCGAGGAGAGGGAACAACAGCAGCTTGCAATCTTGCCCTGCAGGGGCATCCCTATTCTCAGCCTATTCACCAAGGGTACTGATAGGAGCTGTGGAGAAGCCTGCAGAGAGCATCCTCTTCTCTTGCTGTGGAAACAGACAGGAGGGGGAAGTCCAAATACACAGCAAAAAAAAAGATGGGGTTGGTGGGAAGAATTACATTAGAATCATGGGTTGTGACAGCGTTCTAACCAATGAGCTTGCATGATGCAATAAACAAGTTTTAAGATTATGGCTGTGATTTAACTAAATGGGAACAAACACGTTTAGCTGTGTTTCCCGGCACTCGCAGTGCGGCGAAACACAATGCTATTAAACGTCATTCAGATTAGCTCAGGGGCCTCAGCGGGGAACGCATGGTCGAGTCCACACATAGCCTCACCGGAACTCCTCAATGTAGCAAGAGATCGGGACGCCATTTTTAAATGGAGTCCCAATGTCTGGAGCCCTGACATGACCCCCCGCCCCCCGCACCAACTTACTATGTGGGGTCCCTGGAGCCCCCCTGCACCTCTCAACACCCACGCAGGGCACCACCAACCTGATACCCTGGCAATGGAAGGCTGGCAGTGCCAGGATATCACCCTTCTTAAAGGGCATGCACGTGGGCATCTTCGATCCTCTGGGAGATCCCCATGAGTGCTGTTGCGACTGTTCATCGTTTGTGGAGACCAGGACTGATCGGCGCTCTCCGAGGTCTCTGAGGCAAAGGGGATTGGTCCCAACACCTCAGGTGCCTTGGGGAAATGGCACATTAAAGTGAGACTAGCTGTCTTGCTCTAATATGCAGATTTGCCAAAGAGTGATCCCACCCACAATGGTTTGGATTTACATTGCAACACCTCGCATTAGTTCTCGCGAGGTGTTGCGAGCCGGGTGGATCCCGGGAGCGGCGTCTCCCGGCTTCTATTGGCCATGTTGCAGTGCGCTGCCTTTCAAGCACAGTGTGGATGTTGGATTGTGCCCTACATTAAAATTTAAAGTTGGATCACGCTACTGGAATTTTTGAGAGGGTTTGAAATACGCATCAACATTTTAAAAATGTGAACAAGTTTGTAACTTTAATAATTTCAACCACATTTTAAGTCTACAGGTTGCAGAGTTACATGGTGGGTCGATGGAATGCTAGAAATTATGTTGGATGGAATTCTCCTGAAAAAGACGGGTATGGGCACCCTTGGTTTTATAATAATTGAGTTGCTGAGCACCAATTCTCAGGGACATTTTGCAACAATATATGTTGTGAAATAAAATTAAAATTGTGAGGAACCTTTTTCTGGGTTTTCCACATTTGCGTACATTTTCTAGATCTCAGCATTGTAAATTTGAAAATAATTATTTCCCTTCCATCAGAAAATCTTCTACAATTTGGGTGGTTCTGAATGGCCATCATTGTCCAAAGATGAGTTACTGTGGAAAAGTTGATATCACTGTATGAAAGGTGAACCTCCCTTTGTTTAAACACTAACAATCAATCAGTTGCTTTTGTACTAACATGGGGCGCGATTCTCCGACCCCCCGCCGGGTCGGAGAATCGCCGGGGGCTGGTGTGAATCTCTCCCCCGCCGTGTCCCGAATTCTCCACCACCAGAGAATTGGCGGGGGCAGGAATCGCGCCTCGCTGGTCGGCGGGCTCCCCCCGGCGATTCTCCGGCCCGCGATGGGCTGAAGTCCCGCCGCTGTCAACCCTCACCAGTTGCCGAGGATTGAACCACCAACCTTACCGGCGGGGGCAGACGGCACGGGCGGGCTCTGGGGTCCTGGGGGTGGCGCGGGGCGATCTGGCCCTGGGGGGTGCCCCCACGGTGGCCTGGCCCGCGATCGGGGCCCACCGATCGGCAGACGGGCCTGTGGCGTGGGGGCAATCGTTTTCTTCCGCCTTTGCCATGGTCTCCACTATGGCGGAGGCAGAAGAGACCCCCTCCACTGCGCATGTGCGGGGATGCCGTGAGCGTCTGCTGACGTTCCCGCACATGTGTCGCCCGCGAAGTCCTTTCGGCGTCGGCTGGCGTGACGCCAAAGGCCTTTCCCGCCAGCCGGCGGGGCGGAAATCACTCCGGCGCGGGCCTAGCCCCTCAAGGTGAGGGCTTGGCCCCTAAAGGTGCGGAGGGGCGGCCCGACACCGGAGTGGTTCCCACCACTCCATTATGCCGGATTCCCCCGCCCCGCCGGGTAGGGGAGAATCCCGGCTATGGTCTCAAATTTAATGGCGCAGGCATTGTAACACAAATGTTCAGGTGAATTGTTGTTTGCTTTTTCACTGACAATGTTCTTTTATAGAATAAGCCTCAAGTTCATGAGAGCTACGCAATTAGCTATTTTTAAATTATTATTAAAATCCCTACAGTGCAGAAGGAGGCCATCCGGTCCATTGGGTCTGCACCGACCATCTACCTAGCTCCACTCGCCCTCCCACCCCACCTTATGCTCATAACCCCGTAACCTAACCGATACATCCCTAGACATTAGGGGGCAAATGAGCATGGCCAATCCACCTAACCTGCAGACCTTTGGACTGTGGGAGGAAACCACAGCACCTGGAGGAAACCCACACAGACAATGGGAGAAAGTGCAAACTCCAGATAGATAGTCACCCAAGGCCGGAATTGAACCTGGGACCCAGGAGCTGTGAGGCAGCAGTGGTCACCACTGTGCTATCATGCCGCCCATTGCCCAGAGCACAGGAAACAGAATACCTTTGAACTTCTGTGTATCTCTAAACTTCATAAAACAAAACAAACTTATTCCTAGAGTCAGAGTCAAGTAACTCCTGAATAGCAAAAATCACCAAAACTTGCAGAGATTTTCCTGACAAGCAGAAGAAAATACAGATTTCAGCTCTCTATTGAGTATTCTATCTCTACAATATGCTTAAGGTAGCAAAACATTAAACTGAAATGTTGCATAAATGATATGCTTGATTGATTGTGTTATAAATTTATCTCTCAGTCTGCACACCTACATTCTTTTAAAGCGGTTTAGAAAATATTTTATGAGATGCGTGGGGTAGATCTTCCACTGTTGCTGTATCCTCCTCTTTATAAACCCACAAACATACAAGCTAGGCAACGCAATTCCAAATTTCAGTGGGAGTAATTTCGACTGCCTGATGGTGTAAAGCGGGTGATAGCAAATATTGCAGCTTGTTTTACATCTCTCTCGATTTTTATTTCCGTTGACTTTGATCGGTCGAGATGGTAAACGGGCTGCCAGTTTGTTACTGCCAAATTTATACCAGCACACTAAGTCGAGATAGCCCAGGGTGCTCAGACTTCGCTCAGTGATAAAGGAGATTTTCCCATTATAAGAAGGCTGATGACAAAAACATTTTGTTTTTTCTGCCCTGTTGGATGTTAGATTTCATGAGGTATGTTCAAAGATCAGGCCATTAGGCATGTTCTCACTTCAGAAAAACAGCAACAATGGTAAATTAACTATTGCAATAAAACAACAGAAAATTGGCACAAGGAAAGGAATTGAAAAATATATGTCTCTATTTCTCGTTTCAACATTTATTGTACAAAGAATCACTATATATATATATGTTCAAAACTATAAATTGTTGAAGGCACTACTATGAAACAACCTTTTAAAAAATGTATTTGAAAAGTATTAAGTGAACAAATTAAGCCAACAATTAAAATTAATCCTTGACACAATATAGAATGAACACCTGCTAGTTACCAACCCAGAAGACTTAAGTGAAGGCATTTGCATTTAACTTTGATTTTATGATGTACACTCTGAGCACTGACTTCAATTGCACATTAGCCTTTATGCACACACTTCGCTTCATAAGAAAACTGTATGACAAAAAGAATCGAAAGAGTAATAACTGTTCTACAATGGACTAGGAGCTCCCAAACCCTAATACCATTATAACACAAGGTTTCATGTTCAGAGGAGCATGTACATGAGGTGTACAATTAAATTTGCCATATCCGATATTTGTTGTAATCTAAATAGACAAAGGTGAAAAATTGCTTTCGCACTATAAGCAGAATTATAGCAAAGAACAATGAAAATGCGTTTTGAGCTATTTGTGAACACATCTTTTCGCATTTAAACTCCTGATTAATCAAATTCTTTTAACTGCAGGTGTAATAATAAATAAGTTACACATTGTTTGATATGTTGGCCAGACATTGCGTGGGCCAAAGTTGGAGATGCTGCTGACTCGTAAGCTCAGTAGAGGTTCAGCTTTGAAAGAAATTAATCTGGTTTCAAACAGTGAATTCTTCCTTTGCAATGAGGTTAGTTAAATTTCTAATTCAATAGCATTCAGAAATGGACAAGATTGATTCGCATTTTTGTTAATTCTGTTCATGCTGGAGAATTAAATGATACATGCTACACAAATCATGTCATGCTTAAACGCATGCTGCTGAAAGATACCATGCTGGCAAACAGCATTACAGCTGTGACAGAGGTCAAGCCAATGAGCCAGCAAGTCAATGCATTGAGGTGGATGAGAGCAGGGCAAAGAAACACAGCGGATCCAATAATGAGAATAATTTTTACTTAGAAACTGTCAAACAAAGTGATGGTGCCACACTAAGGTGCCGAAAAGTAACATAAGACAAATGTAAAATATTAGGAGGCTAGGATATTGAAAGCCACGAGAGAAGCAACTAAAACAGACAGGGTGAAAAAGTCAGATTCGCTTTCTTCCCTTCAGCTTGAATTCTCATTGTTGTATTATTCGTACAGCTGCTTTAATGAATTTTAACTCATAGTTACTGAATTAGCGACTGACATCATCGCTCCTCAGTTTTATGCCATTTTTCCTCCTCCTCTCCCCCATATATGTGCATTGACCTCTGCCCCATCATCCCTTTGCTCCACAATATTGAACCTGCGTATGCAAATGATCACTTTATGAGGTTGGGTGACCTACGGTAAGTCAAATCAATCATCCACAATGACCATTAGGACCGCTTCAAACAACTGATATTTCTTTGCGATAGAGTCCACAGGCCCAAAAGATGCATTTATTTGTGAGAAACACATCAAGTGTGGAGACTTATATATGATCACACATTCCAACAACTTTTCTTGATAAGATGTACTTTATCAATCTCATTTTTTTTACAGATGTGGACAATGCAATTTTGTTTTATGTAAATGAACTACACAATACAATAGCCTTTATTTTACTGTAATGTTTTAAATTTATCTTAAAGAATTCTAACATTAACTACCTAATTAGCAACTAGTTAAAGACCCGCTTTAGCTGTTTTTCAAATTGAAGTTGCCAATGAATGTGAAAAGAGCGCCCAAATAGGCAACATTTTGATTATCAAAGATATATTAATAAAATTTGCTCCAAAAATAGGACCAGTAACATTTCTAAAAAGAAAACCTGAAAATGTAAAGCATTTCGTACATCATTGTTTGACAATGATAAAGGAAAGTTAGTGGTCAGAGGTTTTATTATTGTGTTTGGTGAATACTTGAAGGAAAAGCGATATGCATGGAAAAAATAAAGAATGAAAATAATAATTATGCAAGTGTGCGTCCAAACATTCGCCTTGTGTATAATATTTTAATTACAAATTAAAGTGAAGCATTTGCAAAATGAATGGTATGCAATGGTGCCACAAAAACACACTGTAAATATAATTCTTAATACTTAAATCATAAACGGGGCATCCAAATATCTAGTTATCAGTAAGCAGGTAGAAATGCAATAGATTTCAAATCTCCAGGTCTACCACATCGCATTCAAGTACATATTAAAGCATGCTTAAGTACACTTTGACTGCTGATAATGTACAGTTCCCACCCAATAGCGAAATGTGAAAAAAGGAATTTCAGTCTTATGTTACACACCTGAAACTAACAACTTCAATTCATAGTCTTTCATTTCCCCTTTCAACCATGTCCAGAATTTTTTTTTTAAAATCGCAATATAATGGAAACTGCTTTTGAAATGAGACTAGTCTGAATGAATTGTGCAAAAGGCTTTTTATTTCAATCGTCCTCAACAACAGTGCAGCAGAGAAAAAGTTGGAAGAAAAATAGATGAGGATTTTTTTAAAAAATCTCCCATCCAACAGATACTTCAGGATTTGATTGGTGACATATTATTTTCATAATTGTTTCCAGAAACTAATGAAGCAGGAGCCTTCTCTCAGAGTTAAAATTTAATAATCCATTTCAAAGTAAATTGTGTCAAGAACATCTTGGCACACATATTTTCACATACATATATGAAAAACAGTTTACAGAAACTGCGTATCCTTTTCATTCAACATTTACTCTTCTCAGCAAACTTTGACAAAATAACAGGACTAAAGACTATGAATTATTACTGCAGAGAATATAAATTCTCCTTACCTGCTGTAGATACATAAAAGTCAAGGCACAAGAGAGCTGAGGACACATGCCTACATTGGGCAAAGCGACACAGGTTGCACCCGTCAGAGGATGCTGCATTCTGTTACTCTGGGGTCTGGAAAGAACCAGCGAGGGGACTTGCATACACACACGCTTGTCCTGTTATCTTCTTTCAGCACCAATTCATAGGCAGCCTTGTGCCAAGTTGCACTGAAACAGGCAAGCTTTTTTTTCTCTCTCTCTCTCTCTCTTTTATTTCGTGAAGCAATGCAGCGTACAAAAGACTCAGTCGTCAACCTACCAGGCCTGTGAAGAACAGTTTAAAAAAATTCTGCACAGAGCTAAACTCAGGTTCCTGCCTGACGATGAACATGTGCAACTCTTCTAATGACAGAGTGAGGGAAGGCTCGTCACACAGCATTAGTTGCTGACTAGTGGAGAGCATCTGATTCACTGGGGCTCAGTCGTCTGGTGCTGATGTTGCATGGCTCTCATTTGTCAAATGGGTCTTAGGGCAGGGTCTTTTCACTCTCTCCCCTTCCACTGAAACTCAAATACTGCATTTTAAAAATCCCAAGAGAGACCCGGCTGAACCGTGTATGGCTGGGAGATTTTGGCAATTAATGTCACTACCCAGCTGAGACCATGCTGCCAGCTTGATGTAATCACTTAAATGCGGAATTAACCTGCATTAAACAATGGAAAAAATGGGAAGGGGGTGGGAATATTCCAACGTAAGAAACACAAAAGAGCATAAAGAATCCAACCACTCAGATCATTCTGTGCCAAATAATTTCAGCAAAGCCTGGTCATAAATCATCAAGCAAATCATTTTTGATTACGGGAATTAATACTTAATTCACTTACAAGAAAGTCTGTTCAGGAAGTGACAACTGTTTTCCAATTCTGTCACAAGGTTGATATGCTGAAAGCTATGGTTGAAAATTAACAAACTTTTCATCATGCAAAAACAGGGTGAGACTAATGTGTCCCTCTCTTTTCTTTCTCGCCTGAGCAAGTCTCTTTACTGACGGAGATGTGCCATGTCTTACTCCTTTGCCTTTTCTGCATTAGGCTTTTTTATTCAAGATTCTCAGTGCATGACATCTCTTTTCTCCAATGACACATGATAAATAATAAATAAAGCTCTAATTTGATCCAATCAAGCGCAATGCATCAGCAGGCAACAAAAAAAGCACAGAAAGGTGAATAAAATTAGTTGCATCTGACAAGCAATATTTTAAAAGTGCCGCTAGAGTTAATTATGCTTTGAGTCCAGGAATGATCCTGTTTTTTAAATAATATTTCCCTTTCAGATCAAAGTGTACCTTGCCAGCTGTGTGATTTCTTGACAAAAATTCTTATCGCCAGTTCATGATTTTATTTCTGCTTTCGGTCTACAGTAGCTCTCCGCACTAGATTAAGAGATTATGAAGGCCTGCATTAACCTCAGGCAATAAAGAATTGCTAATTTTCTGTTTCTATTAAGCAGTGTGTTATTTCCAAAGAATTCACCAGCATTTAATCGCAAATGTCTACAGTGACTTGACTTCAGCCATCAACTCCCTCTATTATTACACTGCTCTTTATGAAAAGGTTACCAGGTTTCATTTCAGTCACAGAGTACTATTAATTAAAACTAGCATATATAAATTGTCGGAGTACCTGGATATTAGCCATTCCCCTTCCCCCACCTCACCCCTCCCCCTCCCAACCACGGCCCTTTATCGAACACTGAGGAATGCTGGAATTTTTTTTAATGACCTGCAGAGTGTTAAAAATCATTTTTTCCCCCAAAAGTGGCCAGGCGAATGTCGTTGTCACTGAGAATGAGTTAACTGTGTGCCATTTCTCTTCAGCATCTTTTGCTTATATTTTCTTTATATTTGTTGCTTACAATACAATAGCCAACAATAACCACAATAGCACTTTATGGTTTGAGTCTTTTTCAATGTAATATGCTGCAATATAAATAAAATGTATTATTAAGTTAGGAAATGTACTGCTTCGGTAACCTTCTACATTTGATGTCAATGCAGTTCAATCTTTTGCACCGCGCCACAACCGAATATATAACACAGTCCTGCCGGGAAAATGTTCTGTTTGGCATAGTTTAGTTTATTTCCAAACAATTCACGCAAAATACAAATGATCACAACCACAGGGTTTGCGACAATTGCAGGATTCATGTACATCAGTACATATGGATTTTTGTTCTATATTTGTATGGAGCGGGAGGTCGTAAGCATTTGGTTGAAGTTTGACTCACCTTTTGATGTCACACTGCTTATTAGTGCTCCACATTTGTTCTAGATGTGGTGCAAGACCTATATCGCATGGATGTGAACATGAGGGAGGTGATCTGAGTATAGAATATGGACAACAACCTGACCAGAGGGCGTAGAACTGATTTTTAAAAAGTTTGCAAAGGATTCAGGAGGTTTGCCAGGTTTCAATGTGAAACTGAAGAAAAGAATGGAAGTATCTCAGAAGCTACTTTTGAAATATGGGTAATTCAGCTCTCCAAGAAAAATCCCTGATGCACAGAACCATACAACAAAGAAGGTAATTCAACCAATCATTCCTGTGTTGGCTCTTTGAAAGGTCCATTCAATTAGTCCCACTTCCCTGCTCTTTCCAATTTGATGCAGCAGATGGCAAATATGTGACAACTTTGAATTAAAAGGGACTGACTCTAAAATATCAAGGAAATATCTAAAAGAAGAACTATTGTGGGAACTAAAGGTAAGATGGGTACACAGAATTCATGTTCTCACATTATTCCAATAAGGGTTTTACCACACTATTCCAATACAAGTATTATCTCACTGTCACGTGAGGAGTGGCTGAGGACTCTGGGTCAGTAGTCGATGGAGTTTGGAAGGATTAGGGGGATCTCATTGAAACTTACAGAATACAGAGGCCTAGATAGAGTGGACGTGGAGAGGATGTTTCCACAAGTAGGAAAAACTAGAACCTGAGGGCACAGTGTCAGACTGAAGGGACGATCCTCTAAAACAGAGATGAGGAGGAGTTTCTTCAGCCAGAGGGTGGTGAATCTGTGGAACTCATTGCTGCAGAAGGCTGTGGAGGCCAAGTCACAGAGATAGATAGGTTCTTGATTAATAAGGGGATCATGGGTTATGGGGGGGAAGGCAGAAGAATGGGGATGAGAAACATATCAGCCATGATTGAATAGCGGAGATGACTCGACCGGCCAAGTGGCCTAATTCTGCTCCTATGTCTTATGGTCTTATGGTCTGACCCAAATCATCTAATCCAAATCACACAATTTCAACGAATGAACTCACAACATTTTGACATGGTTCTAACTACAATATTCTCATATGGTTGCACTTAGACCATTCCATTAAATGTCTACCCAACGTACTCCAAGATAAGTGTGCTGACACTTTTCCAATATCAGTCTTTCCACACTATTTTAATATGAGTGTCCTAACAGGATTCCAGTATGAATGTACCCTCATGATTTAAATGTGAATGAACTCATACATTCCAATGCTTTCTGGGTTTGAGCAATGGCTCGAATCACTTCAGAACACATGGAGGGTCAATAATCATGGAGTGGGGGGCAGACTGTTGATCTCTGAAAATGCCAATGTGAGTTCCACAGGGTGTATGGCCTCCCCGATACCATGGTAAAGGACATTATCATAGAATCATAGGCTTTACAGTGCAAAAGGATGTCATTCAGCTCATCGAGTCTGCACCGGCCCTTGGAAAGAACACCCCACTTAAGCCCATACCTCCACCCCATTCCCGTAACCCAGTAACCCCACTTAACTTTTTTGGACACTACGGGCAATGTATGATGGCCAATCCACCTAACCTGCTCATCTTTGGACTGTGGGAGGAAACCGGAGCACCCGGAGAAAACCCAGGCAGATACGGGGAGAACGTGCAGACTCCACACAGGCAGTGACCCAAGCTTTAAATCGAATGTGGGACCCTGGAGCTATGAAGCAACTGTGCTAACCACTGTGCTACGGTGCTGCCTCTTATTGCTAAGAGAGTGCAGAATATTTGGAGTGAAATTTCATGACCCCTCCCACCGATGGGATTTTCCAGTGGTTAGCACTGTTGCTTCACAGCGCCAGGGACCCGGGTTCGATTCCCAGCTTGGGTCACTGTCTGTGCAGAGTCTGCACGTTCCCCCCGTGTCTGCGTGGGTTTCCTCCGGGTGCTCCGGCTTCTTGCACAAGTCCTGAAAGACGTGCTGTTAGGTGAATTGGACATTCTGAGTTCTCCCTCCATGTACCCGAACAGGCAACGGAGTGCGGCGACTAGGGGACTTTCACAGTAACTTCATTGCAGTGTTAATGTAAGCATACTCGTGACACTAATAAAGATTATTATTATTCCTATCACGCCAAAGTCAATGGACTTCTGAACTGCCTGCTGCATTTTACGGCCTTGCCCTTCCCATGACGAGGTCCTAGAATTCTACACTTTGAGTGGGGTAGGAGAAAAACTAGAAGTTGTGTTCCATGTAAGAACAATGACATCAGCGACGCAGGAAGGAAAAGGGTTAAGGTTATGCAATCAGGGTTGCAGGAGCCGGGAGGAAGTTAAATAAAGCAGGATAATGATAGTAGTTTGAATTACGCGCATTGTTACATCCTCACACTAGAATTGTTGGACGAAACAGGTTCGCCTGTATCCAGTAACTTGGATCAGGATGGAGGGCTTAAGGTTCCTGCAGTTTTGAGGCCTGTTCTGGGCCAGGTGATAGATACACTAGTCAAGATGAATGAGTTGCACCTCGACAGAAATGGGGGCCAATATTTTCATGGAGAGGTTTACTGGTGCTGTTGGGGAGGGTTTTAATATATCAAGAAGTGGATGGACACCAGGATGTAACATTTGAGAGCAGAAGCAAGATTCACAATGGGCTGGCAGACATCAGTTGCACTCGACTAAAGAGCATGGAAATGCAAAACATTCTAAGATAGCTTTGGGTGTATTTGCATAAATGCATGCAGTGTGGTGAAATAAGGTTGATGAGCTGCAGGCACAAGTCACCACATGGGATTCTGATATACTGACAACAACAGGGACCTGGTTCAAAGAAGTGAAGGATTAGCGACTTAATATTCCAGGCTGCAAGATATTCAGGAAAGATATGAAAGGAGATGAGATGTCAGTACTGATCAACTAAACTATTATAGGCTGGTCAGGGATGAAATGGTTCAGGGGTCAAAGATAGCATCCATTTGGCTTGATTCAGGGGTCAGAAGGAGGCTGTGTACTAACAGACCATCAAATAATGGGGTGGAGACAGAGGAGCAAATGTGCAGGCAAATTTACAAAAAAATTCAATAAATATTTTTTTTAAATTTCCAATTAAGGGGCAATTTAGTGTGGCCAATCCACCTACCCTGCACCCCTTGGGGTAGTGGAGGTGAGACCCACGCAGACGCAGGGAAAATGTGCAAATTCCACACGGACTGTGACCCAGGGCCGGGATCCGAACTCGGGTCCTCGACTCCATCAGGCAGCAGCGCGAAACACTGGCCACCGTGCCGCCCCTAAATTCAATAAATATAGAGTCATGATAAAGGGGAGCTTCCTAATTTAAATCTGGATAGTAACAGAGCACAGAATCTTTTAGAATGCAGGTTTTCTATCCTGCCACTGAGAAAGTGGGTAGTGATCATGCGGTCCATATCTGATGGATTCCCTGCAGCCATTTCACACTTTACGGAGTGTTAATTAGCTGGAAGTGGGCCTTCAGTTCCCACCTAGGAAGGTAGGCCCACCTCAAAGATCTGCTGGACAATGATTGGCTGGCAGTTCTCTAGTTCCATCAGCGCCAGCAGGAGTAGAACATAAAATGGAATAAAGGCCGGAATTTTCTGGCCACTCTTCCCCCCCCCCCCCCCCCCCCACCCCCACCCCAGCCATTTTGGATTTCCCCATGGCAGGGCTGGCTAGCCATTGACACCTCCACTCCATTCTCATCAGTGAGACTGAAATTTCCCGTCACCTTGAAGAGCTGGAAAATCCTGGCCAGGTCTTGGGAGCTCAGAATGCAGGTAAATCCGGAGGGAAGTCCTGAGGGAGGGACAAGGAAGAAAGAGGCCAGGATGCAGCGGTTGACAGGGAGGGGACATCCTTGCAGAATTTGAGGAGGAGCTCCTATCGGGAAAGGAGACCTGGGATGGAGGCCCCCCCACCTTTCCTGCCCAAGGCCTGAGCAGGCCAGCCTGCTCTCCCACCCCACATCTCTCACATCCTCCTGTCAGCCCAAAGCATGCAGACAGGCAAGAGGCAGTCCTTAAATGGCCACTAATTGACCACAAGGGCCTTAATTAGAGAAAGGGGAACTGGGCCTCCCTAGGCCTTGCCTGCCCTCTGTAAAATCACTGCCTGTCAGCAGCAGAAAGGACACTCGCAGCATTCCCCCCCGCTCCCCCATGCCCTTTCCCTCATCCCCAATTGCAAACCTGATGGTGGAGGGCCATTAAATTTTACCCCGTGTAAAGGGCAAAGAGGAAAGGGACAAGAGGGATTGAGTTTTGGAGCCATGAGGTCATGTTGCAGCTGTACAAAACTCTGGTGCGGCCGCATTTGGAGTATTGCGTGCAATTCTGGTCGCCGCATTATAGGAAGGATGTGGAAGCATTGGAAAGGGTGCAGAGGAGATTTACCAGAATGTTGCCTGGTATGGAGGGAAGATCTTATGAGGGAAGGCTGAGGGACTTGAGGCTGTTTTCGTTAGATAGAAGAAGGTTAAGAGGTGACTTAATTGAGGCATACAAGATGATGAGAGGATTAGATAGAGTGGACAGTGAGAGCCTTTTTCCTCGGATGGTGATGTCTAGCACGAGGGGACATAACTTTAAATTGAGGGGAGATAGATATCGGACAGATGTCAGAGGTAGGTTCTTTACTCAAAGTGTAGTAAGGGTGTGGAATGCCCTGCCTTCAACAGTAGTGGACTCGCCAACACAAAGGGCATTCAAATGGTCATTGGATAGACATATGGACGATAAGGGAATCGTGTAGTTGGGCTTTAGAGTGGTTTCACAGGTCGGCGCAACATCGAGGGCTGAAGGGCCTGTACTGCACTGTAATGTTCTATGTTCTGTGTTCTAAGAGGGGGAGAAATTCTCAAAATCTGCCAAAGAGAACTTTTATGTTCCATCCCAATGAGGAAAGAAACAATGCTGCATTTGCTTCGAGGAAAAAGGTGGTGTAAGAAGTGCAGATTTTGTTTCATTCTTTCACAGGATGTCAATGTTGCTGGGTAGGCCAACATTTATTGCCCATCCCTAATTGCCGTTGCGAAGATGGTAATGAGCTGCCTTATTGAACTGCTGCAATACATGTAGTGTAGGTACACACGCAGTGCTGTTAGGGAGGGAGTTGTGGGAATTTAATCCAGTGACGGTGAAGGAACAACGATATATTTCCAAGTCAGGATATTGAGTGACTTGGAGGGCAACTTGCTCAATCACTCAGTCAATCTCTACCTTGATGTCAAAGGCAGTCACTCTCACCTCACCTCGCCTCTTGTGTTTATTTTTGTCCATGCTTGAACTAAGGCTGTAATGAGATCAGGAGCTGAGTGATTCTGGCGGAACCAACTGAACATCAATGAGCAGGTTACTATTGCTTAATGGCACTGCCAGCGATACCTTCCATCATGTTGTTGATGATCAAGAGTAGACTGATGGGACGGTAATCGGCTGGGTTGGATTTGTCTCAGGCCATACCTGGGCAGATTTCCACATTGCCAGGTAGATGCCAGTGTTGTAGCTGCACTGGAACAGCTTGGCTAAGGGCTCAGCAATTTCTGGAGCACAAGTCTTCAGTACTATTGCTGGAATGTTATCAAGACACAGTATCCAGTGCCTTCAGTTGTTTTTTGGTATCACGTAGAGCGAATCAAATTGGCTGAAGACTGGCATCTATAATTCAGGGGACCTCCAGAAGGCCAAGATTAATCACCCACACGGTATTTCTGGCTAAAGATTATTGAAAATGCTTCAACCTTATCTTTTGCATTGATATGCTGGGCTCCCCCACCATTGACGATTGGAAACTTGGAGTATCCTCACCAGTGAGTTGTTTCATTGTCCATCTTTCACGACTGGAGCAGAGAGTTTACATCTGATCTGTTGGTTTGGGGATCACTTAGCTCTATCTAGCACTCTCTGTTAATGCTATTTGGCATTCAAGTGGTCTTGAGTTCTAGCTTCACAGGGCTGAACCCTTGGCTTGCTGATAATGATAGAGTGGGGGATATGCTGGGCAATGAGGCGACAGGTTGAGGTTGTATAGAATCCTGCTGCTACTGATGGCCCATAGTGCTTCATGGTTTCCTAATTTTGAGTTGCTAGATCTGTTCACTAACTATCCCATTTAGTACGGTGATAATGCCAAACAACATGATGGACAGTATCCTCAATGTGAAGTTGGGACTTTGGCTCCACAAGGATGTGGGGCCGGATTCTTCCGTAATCGGCGGGACGGGATCGGGCGGGAAGGAGTGGCATGAACCATCCGGCATCGGGCTGCCCTATAGGTACGGAATTCTCCGCACCTTCAGGAGCTAGGCCGGCCCCGGAGTGGTTTGCGCCGCGCCAACCGGCGGGGAAGGGGCTTGGCGCCACTCCAACCAGCGGCAAAGGGCCTCCACCGGCTGGCACGAGTTGGCGCCTGTGCGGGAGCGCCAGCATGTGCTGGCGTCATCCCAGCGTATGCGCAGAGGGCTTCGTCTCCGCACTGGCCATGGCGGACCGCTACAGCCGCTGATGTGGAAGAATAGAGTTCCCCCACGGCACAGGCCCGCCCGCGGATCGGTGGGACCCAATTGAGGGCCAGGCCACAGTGGGGGCACCTCCTGGGGCCAGATCCCCAGAGAACCCCGGAGGCCGCCCGCGCCGCCAGGTCCCGCCTGTAAGGACCTACTCTAATTTACGGTGGTGGGACCGGCAAACAAAACGGGTGGCCACTCGGCCCATCGCGAGCCGGAGAATCGCCGGGGGGGGGGGTGCCGCTGCCAGCGGCCGCTGACCGGCGCGGCGCGATTCCCGCCCCCGCCAAAACCCTGGCGCCTGAGAATTCGGCAGCCGGCGGGGGCGGGATTCACGCCGCCCCACCCCGGCGATTCTCCGACCCGGCGGGTCGTGGGTCATGGACAAATGCATCTGCAGCAAGCAAGTTGGTGAGGATGAGATTAAGTAAGTTTTTCCCTCTTGTTGATTCCCTCACCATTTGTTCTGGATCCTGTCCCGCAGCTATATGCTTTAGGATCCGATCAGCTCGGTCTGTAGTGGTGCTACTGAGTCACTATTTGTGATGGTCATTGAAGTCCCCCATCCAGAATACTTGATGTGCCCTTGCCACCCTCAGTGCTTCCTCCAAGTGCTGCTCAACATGAAGGAGTACTGATTCATCAGCTGAGGAGGGTGCAGTACTCGGTAATCAGCAGGGGGCTCTGTGTCCATGTTTGTACTGATGCCTTGAAACTTCATGGGGTCCAGTGTTGGTGTTGATAACTCCCAGGGCAACTTCCTCCCGTCACCTCTGCTGGGTCTGCCCTGCCGGTGGGACAGGAAATACCCAGGAATGATGGTGGTGATGGTCATACACGTGATACTGTCAGTAAGGTATGATTCCGTCAGTATGACCATGTCAGGCTGTTGCTTAACTAGTCTGGGATACAGCTCTCACAATTTTGGCAGAAGCCCCCAGGTATTAGAAAAAAGGATTTTGCAGGGTCAACAAGGCTGAGTTTGCTGTGCCGTTTTGATACTGGTTGATACTGGGTGATCAATTTGGTTTCATTCTTTTTCGTAGATTTTTGTAATGGTTTTGATTCAAATGAGTGGCTGACTGGGCCATTTGGGATGGTAGTTAAGAGTTAATTGCATTGTTGTGATCTGATTTCACTGAATGAGGGCTAATTTCAGTTTAGTCAGGTAGATCTGGCCCAAGTGAATTGGAATCAAAAACTGACAGACAAAATATTAATTGAACCATGAGAGTCATTCAAAGAAGAGATAGTTTGGTCACAGAGTTAATGCATTTCTATAAGGGGGAAAAGAAAGTCATCCAAAGCTACAGCTCCATGGATGATTAAAGATAAAAAGATTAAAGTAGAACAGGAAAAGGACTCTAATGACAAATGTATGGTTGATAATACAATAAATATAAATGTAAATAATGGAGAGCCAAAACAAGTACATAAATTACAGACAAAGGATAGGGTGGGGGATTGGGCCTAGGTTAGGGTGCTCCTTCAGAGGGTCGGTGCAGACCCAATGGGCTGAATGGCCTCCTTCTGCCCTGTAGGAATTCTATGGTTCACTGACAAGTTTGTAAAGCATGAGGGCAAAGAGAATAAATTTGCAGCAGACAAAAAGGGAACTCAAAATGTCATTAATAAACATAAAAGATCAGTCAAAGAAAAGGTGGGGCCAGTAAGGGATCAAAAAATAAATTTTTTGGTGGAGGCAGAGAGCACGGTTAAGGTATGAAATGAATACCTTTGCATCTGTCCTCTCCAGTGAATAAGATGCTTCCAACGTAAGTGTGAAGGAGGTGGTAATAGCAATATAAAATAGGATAAATATAGAAAAGAGGAGGCACTTAAAAGGTTCTCAATTCTCAAAGTAGAAATGTCATCCAGTCTGGAGAAGATGCACGCTAGATTACGGTTTTCAGTGGCAGAGGGATTGGCAAGTAGAGGATCCAGACTGAAAGGGATAGGCAAAAGAACATGAGAGATCTCTTCCTCCCACACAGTTTGTTGTCACGATATGAAATGCAGTGTCTGAAAGGGGCTGGAAACAGGTTCTGTCGGATGGAAATGGATGAATAATTGAAGAGAAAAAAAATGACAGGGCTATGAGAAAGGAGTGTGGGAATAGGAACAATTAGACTGCTCAGCCAAAAAACTGGCACAAGCACGATGGGCTGAATGGCCTCTTACTGTGGTGCTCATTCCATGATTATATGTGTATTTAGACTTTTCAAATATGAGTATATATTATTCCAATCTGAATGTACCCACATTATTCCAATGTTAGTGCCCCACACTCTTCTAACATTAAAGTACTCATGCTATGCCTATGAGTACAATTACACTATATTAATATGAATTTGCCCACATCATCACAATATAAATGTACCTGACTGTGACAATAAGAGTCGTCCCATGTTATTTGAATAAACGCATGTATTCAAAATCGAATAGCCACACACTTCCAATATGGGTCAACCCACACTGTTCCAACACCAGTGCACCCCTTACTAATCCAAGTTGAGTTGACATTCTATTCTAAAATGAGTGTCCCCACATTATTCTCATTTGAGTGTACCCATGTATGCCAATGTGTTTGAGTAACTGCAGCACTCTAATGAATCAACCCACGCTATGAATGCATTCACACCATTCAAACATCAATGTAGCTGCAATCTTCCAACTTGAGTATACACTCTGGGATTGTCCTCCTTCGAGCAGAGAAGGATAAGGAGAGACATAATGGAAGTTTTCAAAATAGCACCATGTTTTGATTGAGTAAATAGGGAGATATTGCCCGGGATTCTCCGAGCCTCCGTGCCGCAATCACGCTTGACACGGGGACGGAGAGTGGGGCGACCGAGGAATCACCGGCAGTCACGCGCGGTTGATGCAGCGCCGGTCAGGGGCCTTTGACAGAGGCCCCCGCGGCGATTCTCCATGGACAACCGGCCGAGTTCCGCCGGCATGGTTCACATATGGTTCCTCCCGGCGGGAGCTCGGAGTCACGGCAGGCGGTGGCCGTCCTGGTGGGGGGGCGGGGGATCCGTCACTGGGGGGGGGGGGGTCGCCACAATGGGCAGGCCCGCGATCGGGGGCCACCGATTGGCGGGCGGGCGGGATCTGGGGGAGGGGCCTACGCCTTTGGCGCCGGCCCGCTGTGTGGGTCCGCCATATCGCATGGGGCCGGCCCCGCAGCCGGCCACCGCACACATGCGCGGACCCGCGGCAGGAAGTGCAGGGTCCTGTATTGGCAACCGGAGCTGTGTGGAGCACTCCGGGGCCCTGCTAGCCCCCGTAAAAATGGAGAATCACTCCTGACTTTCTAGAAAAAAGTCCGGAGTGATTCGCGTCCCTTTTCTCGCGGGCGAGGGGACATAGCCCCATTATTGGAGAATCCCACCCATTGTTTTCGCTAGCATATAGTCATTAACCAGAGGTCATATATTTATAATTGGCAAAAGAACTAGGGAGGTGAACTCAAACTACATTTAGTTAACCACATTGCGCTACCTTAAATGTTGGTAGAAACAGATCCCATTGAAAGTTTTAAAGAAAAGGACACAACATGTAGAATGGGGGATTCTCTGGGGCTGGTAGCCAGCAGTGGAATTGCACCGGCCGAGTGAATCAGGTGTGAGGCAAAAAAACGGGTTTCACACCGTTAAACTCATTGCAAAGCTCTTGGCCAGCCCCGCTGGCCCCAACATGACTTCCAGCGGAAATACTTGAATACCCATTACCCTTACTTAAATCTCATCATCGGGCAGGAAGCCCAGTTCCCCGGCCTCCAGGGATGCTCCAACCCCCACAACCAGGAGTCCCACTTGAGGGAATTGATGCAAGTCCTGAGAAACGGGGGACCTGGCAGCTTGCACTTCAAGGGGGGAGTGGTGGGGCAAGGGAGTGAGTACCCTCCCTACACTTGCCTCCAGGGTGCTGAGGGGGCCCTTCAGGGGAAGTGGAAGACGGGGTGTGGGCTTGGGCTGGGTTGGCAGGGCTCAGGTCAGGGGTCTTTCCTGGGATGTGAATCATTTGTCTGATCATCTCATCTGCAGCCTTTAAACCCTTCAAACTGTCTCCCAGCATGTCAAAATGAAAGATCTGTGAGATGAAGGTGAAAGTCTTCCTTTTAGTGTGGTCTAAACCTTAGAAGTGGGTTTTTTTCACTGTCAATTTCATTGTTCTTTAACTTTCTTCAAGACTCTGTGGATGTTTAGCAGACTGAAACTTTTGAAACGCAATTGTTTACATTTAATTTCAGGGACCATTGCCTTTTAAAAGCCTTTTCATTGACAGGTCCAGGCAGTTTCAAAGGAAGGCTTACCATTGTTTATTTACTTGACAGCTGTCCATATACTCTGAAGTACCTCCTCTTTTCAGCAGCTGTTCTTTTTTAACAGCGTTTTTAAAAAAAGGGGCTGTCTCTTTGTTCTGAAGAGCTTCCTCAAAAGACCAGCTGTTCTGTCCTGCCAAACACATGATCAAGGAAGCTCTTCAGAACAAAAGGACAGCCTCTTTTTTTAAAAATCCAGTTAGAAAGCACAGTTGCTCAAAAGATGAAGTACTTCAGAGGGGGGGATTTAATGGGAAATCCCATTGACAGTGGGGGGACCAGAAGATCCTGCCGCCTGCCAACAGCGAGAAACATGCCACAGGGGGTGCAGAAAATCCCCCCCACCCTGTTTCATTATTCCAACTTAATAACAGCTGCACATCATGGCCAAGCTGCTCCAGTACAGCTATAACACTGGCATCTACTTCTCAAAAATTGCCTGGGTTTATCATGTCGACAAAAAGCTGGACAAATCCAATTCAGCCAATTACCACTGTGTCAGGCTCCTCTCAGTCATCAGCGAAGTGATGGGAGGGATTGTCAACAATGCTATCAAAAAGCACTTACTCGCCAATAACTACTCACCAATGCTCTATTTTGGTCTGCCAAGACCACTCACTTCTGGACCAAACACCGACAAAAGAGTTGATCCAGAAGTGAGATGAGAGTGACTGCCCTTGACATAAAGGCAATGCTAGTAACATTGAAGTCAGTGGCGATTAGGGGGAAACTCTCCAGTGGCTGGTGTCATACCTTACACCGAGCAAAATGGTTATGATTGTAGGAAATCAATTTTCTCCAACCTCAGCCAGCGCTTCAGAAGTTCCTCAGGGCAGTGTACTCAGCCCATTCATTTTCAGCTGCTTAATCAATTATCTTCTCTCCATCATAAGATCAAAAGTGGGGATGTTCATTGATAATTGCACAGTGTACAGTTCCATTGGCAATTCCTCACATAATGAGGGAGTCTGTGCCTACATGCAGTGCATAATCAGAGAATAATGCAGCACACAAAGAGGCCATTTGGCCCATAAAGTCTGTACTAGCTTAAATACAGGAATTGTCCAATCATTGAACCCTGGGGAATGCCACTGTATCCCTCCTTTCCATCAAGAGAAACAGCTATTTCCCAAACTTTCTGATCCTGTTCGAGTTGTAACGATGCTGCCACAGACATTTTTATCCCAGGAATTTCAGTTTTGCTAACAAGTCTAATTTGTGGCATTTTATCAAACACTTTTTGAAAGTTTATTTACACAACACGAAATACACTGCCCTCATACACCTCTATTATCTAACCCCCAAAAAAAATCAGGTTAGTCAAACATGATTTATCCATAACAATATCCAGTTTTTAAGCGATACGTAACATTTATGCCACACAAGTACCTGGCAATAACTATCCCCAACAAGTGAAGGTCTAACTTCCTCCACTTGATATTTAATGGCATTACCATCATTACTATATAAATATAGTGGTTACAAGAGCAGATTAAGGTCTGGGTAGTCTGCCACAAGTGACTAACCTCTTAACTGCCTAAAACCTGTCCACTATCAACTCGGTACAAGTCAGGAGTTTGATGGAACACTCCCCACTTGCTTGGATGAGTGCAGCTCTAACAAGACTCAAGAAGTTCAACACCATACCGTACAAAGCATCCCGATCGATATCCACACCAACCACCACCTTAAATATTAACTCTGTCCATCTCTGGCATGCTATGGCTGCAACGTGTGCAATCTACAAGATACACAGCAACAACTCCACAGCCTTCCTGGCCATATATTCAGCACTTTGAAGGATGAGGACAGCAGGCACATGGGAACATCACCAACTCCAAGTCCCTCCCCAGGTCACATACCATTTCACGTGGAACTATATTGTGTTCGCTCATTGCCACTGCATAAAACTCCTTCTAATAGCAGTGTGGGAATACTTTCCCCACACGGAATACAGTGTACAAGAAGGCAGATCAGCACCACTGTCTGAAGGGAAATTAGGGTTGACAAATAAATATTGGCCTTGTTAACTATTCCCACATAAAGTGGATTAAAAAATTCCAGTTTTAAATGTATACAATTCCAATGCCAGTGTGCTTGTATATCCTCACCCTACTATTACCCCCAAGCCAGGGAATAAAACTTGGTTCAATGAAGAGTGCAGGAGGGAATGCTGGGAGCTGCACCAGGCATATCTAAAAATGAGGCGTCAACCTTGTGAAGCTACAATGCAGAACTACATGCCAAACAGCATATGTAACAAGCGACAGACAGACCTTAGCAATTCTAAATCCACCGGATGAGATCTGAGCTCTGCAGTGCTGCCATATCCAGTCGTGAATGATCGTGGACGGTTAAACAACTTACTGGAGAAGGAGGTTCCACAAATATGCCCATTCTCAATGGTGGAGGAGCCCAGCACTACAATGCAAACATAAGGCTGAAGCATTCATAACAGTTTTCAGCCAGAAGTGACAAGTAGATGGTCCATCTCGGCCTCCTCTGGAGGTCCCCAGCATTACAGATGTCAATCTTCAGCCAATTTGATTCTCTCCACGTGATATCAAGAAATGGCTGAAGGCACTCAATATTGCAAATGCTATGGGCCCTGACAATATTTTGGCAATAGTACTGAAGACTTGTGCTCCAGAACTTGCTGTGCTCCTAGCCAAGCTGTTCCAGTACAGTTACAATACTGGCATTTACCCGGCAATATGGAAAATTGCCCAGATTATGTCCTGTACACAAACAGCAGGACAAATCCAACACGGCTGATTACCATCCCATCAGTCTACTCTCGACCATCAGTAAAGAGATGAAAGGAATCATCAACTGTTCCAACAAGCAGCACTTGCTTAGCAATAACCTACTCACTGATGCTCAGTTTAGGTTCCGCCCGGGTCACTCAGCTTCTGACCACATTACAGCCTTGGTTCAAACCTGGACAAAAGAGCTGAATGCCAGAGGTGAGGTGAGAGTGACTGTCCTTGACATCAAGGCAGCATTTGACCGAGTGTTGCATCACGGAGCCTTATCAAAACTGGATTCAATGGGAAACGGGGAAAATTCTCCACTGGTTGGAGTCATACCTGGCACTAAGGAATATGGTTTTGGTTGTTGGAGGTCAGTTATCTCAGTTCCAGGACATCACGGCAGTGTTCCTGAGGGTGCGACCCATAAGCAGCTGGGCCGGCGATAGGCCCGTGGACAGTGGGGCCGAGCGATAGGCCAACAAGGCGAGGCAGAAGTCAGATCCTGCATCAGCAGCCTTACCGAGGAGCCTTTTAACGATATGGACGCCCTTTTCTGCCTTGCCATTCGACCGAGGATGCAGAGGACTGGACGTCACGTGTGTGGTGTTGTATGAGCTGGCGAAGGAAGACCATTCCTGAATCGCGAAGCAGGGACCATTGTCTGACACCGCGGTGAGCGGAATGCCATGGCGAGCAAAGGTCTCTTTGCAGGCCCGGATGTCAGCCGATGACGTGGTGGCGTGCAGGCGTATGACCTTTGGATAGCTTGAAAAGTCGTCGATGATGATGATGGAGTCCCTGCCGAGTGCATGCAACAGGTCCACGCCCACCTTCGACCAGGGGGACGTGACCAACTCATGGGGCTGAAGGGTCTCACGGGGTTGTGCCAACTGGAACCGCTGACAGGTGGGGCAATTGAGCACAGTGTTAGCAATGTCCTCACTTATTCCCGGCCAGTACACAGCCTCTTGTGCCCTCCGCCGGCACTTCTCAATGCCGGATGGCCTTCGTGCAGTTGTTCTAAAACAAGCCGGTGCATGCTGTGTGGGATCACGATGCGGTCCAGCTTCAGGAGGACACCATCAACGACTGCCAAGTCGTCCCGAACGTTGTAAAACTGTGGGCATTGTCCTTTGAGCCACCCGTCCGTCATGTGGCACATCTCACGTTGCAGAAGGGGGTCGGCCGCAGTCTCACGTCGAATGTGGGCCAGGCGTGCATCAGTGGCCGGCAGATTGGCAGAAGTGAAGGCTACATATGCTTCGACTTGGCAAACGAACCCCTCAGGGTCGGACGGCGTGTTGACTGCCCTGGACAGAGCTTCTGCTATGATGAGGTCCTTACACGGGGTGTAGACAAGTTGAAAGTCGTACCTCCGGAGTTTGAACAGAATGCGCTGGAGGCGAGGGGTCATATCGTTGAGATCCTTTTGAATGATGCCAACCAGCGGGCGATGGTCAGTCTCCACGGTGAACTGGGGTAGACCATACACATAGTCGTGGAACTTATCAACGCCAGTCAACAGGCCTAGGCACTCCTTTTCAATCTGCGCATAAGGCTGCTCTGTGTGGGTCATGGCCCGTGACGTATAGGCGACTGGGGCCCATGATGAGGCGTCATCCCGTTGCAGGAGGACCGCCCCAATGCCGGACTGGCTGGCGTCAGTCGAGATTTTCGTCTCCCTTGCAGGATCGAAAACGCCAGTACCGGGGCGGTGGTGAGCTTGACCTTGAGCTCCTCCCATTCACGCTGGTTGGTGGGAAGCCACTGGAATTCAGTTGTCTTCCTGACAAGGTGCCGGAGAGCTGTAGTGTGGGTAGCAAGGTTAGGGATGAACTTCCCCAGGAAGTTGACCATTCCGAGAAAGCGTAGCACCGCCTTCTTGTCTGTGGGCTTCTGCATGGCCGTGATGGCTGCCACCTTGTCGGCATCCGGCCGCACCCTCAACTGGGAGATGTGGTCCCCCAGGAACTTCAGCTCGGTTTGTCCAAAAGAGCATTTGGCTCGGTTGAGAGACAGGCCCTGGTCCCGTATCCGTTTAAAGACGCGCTGGAGGCGACTGATGTGCTCCTGCGGTGTGATGGACCAAATAATGGTGTCGTCTACATAGACGCGCACCCCTTCGATGCCCTCCATCATCTGTTCCATGATGCGATGGAACACTTCAGAGGCCGAAATGATGCCAAATGGCATCCTATTGTAGCAGTATCTGCCAAATGGAGTGTTGAAAGTGCACAGCTTCCTGCTGGACTGATCCAATTGAATCTGTCAGAAGCCCTTTGAGGCCCTTTGGTGAATATTTTTGCCTGAGCCATCTCGCACGTGATCTCCTCACGTTTGGGTATGGGGTAGTGTTCCCTCATTATGTTGCGATTTAAGTCTTTCGGGTCGATACAGATCCGAAGCTCGCCAGAAGGCTTCTTGACGCACACTATGGAGCTGACCCATGGAGTCGGCTCCATTACCCGGGAAAGTACTCCTTGGTCCTGAAGGTCCTGCAGCTGCTGCTTGAGGTGGTCCTTGAGGGGTGCTGGGACCCTGTGAGGTGCGTGAACTACCGGGGTGGCATCCTGTTTAAGCCGGATTTTGTACGTGTAGGGCAGTTTGCCCATGCCCTCGAAAACATCCTGGTTGTGCGTGAGGATTGAGTTGAGCTGCGCCCTAAAGTCTGCATCTGGGAAATTGGATGTGCCTTCTGGAGAGAGAGAGTGTACACGCCAAACGAGGTGGAGGATTTTGCACGCCTGTGCGCCTAGCAGAGAGTCCTTTGAGGAGCCCACGATTTCGAATGGTAGTGTGGCTTTACGTGAGTTGTGTGTCACTTCGAGCTGGCACGACCCCGTGGCGGGGATGACGTTGCCATTATAGTCAATGAGTTGACAGTTGGATGGCAGAATAGGTGGTTTAACCTTCAGGGTCTGGAATGCTGACCATGCGAGGAGATTGGTGGAGGCACCAGTGTCCAGGCGGAATCTGATCTGGGATCGGTTGACCGTCAGGGTGGGACACCACTCATCGCCCGGATCAATGCTGTGCACCGACAGCGGCTGGTGCATTCGACACGGGGACAGCTTGTTCTTGTTGATGACAGCAACGCGGAAGGGCTCCCTGTCCTCAGTGTCACTGGTCTGTGTGACGTCGGGATCGGACTCGGTGAATGTGGGTTGAAGTGCCCGAACGTTTCTGTGAGGCTGGTTAAACGGGTACGAATTGGCAGGGTGAGCTGCTCGACAGCAGGCAGCATAGTGGCCCAACCTGCCACAGTGTAGGCATTATCGCGCTTTGGCAGGACATTGCCTCTTTAAATGGGCGGAGCCACAGTTGCCGCACGTCGTGACGTCAGTGCGTTTGTTGCGCCACCGCGCCTGTGCATCGCTTTCCTCTGCGCCAGCGTCCCCTCTTTTGGCGCGTACAATCGCGTGAGGCCTCGGAAAGCGCGCAAAATGACCGGCCGTCTCCAGGCCGCGGCTCGGGAGGTACTCGATCGTCTGGACCCGCTCCGCTTCATGGGGCCCGTGACGTGCCGTTTCGGCCACTTGGAAGCGTGAGTACCGGCTGGTGGCGTTCTCATGCAGGACGCAGGTCTCGTTGGCAGTCGCCAGGATGAGTTGCTTGACTCATGTTGGCGCAGGGTGTCCGACATGACTCCGAAAACTATCTGGTCGCGTATCATGGAGTCAGAGGTGGTCTCATAGCCGCAGGACTGCGTGAGGATGCGGAGGTGTGTTAAGTAAGACTGGAAAGGTTCGTCCTTACCTTGCAGACGCTGCTGGAACAGGTACCTCTCGAGGCTCTCGTTTGCTTCAACGCTTAAGTGTTCGGCGAACTTCAGGAGCACCGTCTTGTATTTGGTTTTGTCCTCGCCGTCCGTAAATGTAAGGGAGTTAAAGATGTGGATGGCGTGTTGCCCCACCGTGGAGAGAAGAAGGGCAATCTTCCTGGTGTCCGATGCATTCTCCCTGTCTGTGGCCTCGAGGGAGAGCTGGAAGCGCTGCTTGAACAGTTTCCAATTGACCCCGAGATTGCCAGCGATTCGGAGCGGCGGCGGCGGGTTGATGTTCTCCATGATGCAGGACGGCGGATTGCTGATACGTTGCAGATAAGTCTCACAGGCGCTGGTGTGCGTTCACTTCTGGTACCATGTCGTGTTGGGTGTTCTGATGTACAAACGATCCAACACGGCTGGAGACGGTGTAACTCAATTTTATTAACTGGTTAACTGTAACAACACACTGCTAACTTGGGTACGTGCATTACCAGCTAATCTGTGGACCCTGTCCTATCACTATCTGGGTGAGGCACTCAGCACATGGTGAATGTCTGAGTGGCAGGCTCTGAGCTCGGTGCTCTGAGCTGGCTGCTGCTGGAATGAACGGGAACTGTAGTGTCCCCTGTTTTTATAGTGCGTGTGCTCTCACTGGTGATTGGCTGCGATGTTGTGTGTGTGTTGGTTGGTCCTACTGCATGTCCATCAGTGTGTGTGTGATTGCACCATGATATGCTGATCTAAATATCATGACAGCCACCACCTGGAAGTTATGCTCCAAGCAATCGCCATCCTGACTTGGAAAGATATCACGGTTCCTTCATTGTCCCTGGATCAAAATCCTGGAACTCTCTCCGTAACAGCACTGTGGGTGTACCTACACCACATGGACTGCAGCTGGTAAAGAAGGCGGCTCACAACCACCTCCTCAAGCGGAACTGGGAATGGGCAATAAATGCTGACCTTGCCAGCCACACATACATCCCATGAGTGATTTTTTTTTAAATTCCAATGAGTTCAGCGACACTATTCCAACATGAGTGTACCCACACTATTTCAACAAAAATGTATTCCGAATATTCCAATTTAAATGTGCAGCACTACTCAAATTTGAATAAGCACACTATTCCAAAATGTTTATCCCCACATTATTCTGATGTAGGTGTTCCTGGACAATTCCGATATGAAATGAAAAATGAAATGAAAATCGCTTATTGAAACAGGTAGGCTTCAAATGAAGTTACTGTGAAAAGCCCCTAGTCGCTACATTCCGGCGCCTGTTCAGGGAGGCTGGTACGGGAATTGAACCGTGCTGCTGGCCTGGCTTGGTCTGCTTTAAAAGCCAGCGATTTAGCCCTGTGCTAAACCAGCCGCATAACATGGTGATATGAGAGTACTTATGAATGTATTCATATTATTCCAATTTGACTGTATATTCTATTCAACCATAAATGTGCACATGACAATCCCAATTTGAGGTTATATGTTATTCCAGTTTATGTTTCATACTACTATATAAAATTACCAAGAGCATTCCAGGTTAAACTGGAGAGTCCAGTAAAAAATATAATTGCCTAATTTCTTTCTATGGCGCTGCATTGTACGTTCCAATCCAGAGGTAATTGAGGACTGTTCATCGTGAGTTTTATTCCAATTCCCCTTCCTGAGGGGAACTGCCTTGTGACTTTCTGGACCATGCCCACGTTGGGCACAATAATAGAGAATAGTGAGAGAAACCGGCTTTCTAAGACTAGGCGGTGCAGTGCATCAGTTGGGAGGCCCAAATGCTGCAGTATGGTATCAGTAAGTTTTAGTAGTTTTTCAACTACAAACCTTGACTTTATTAATGAAAAACAGCAAGAAGCCAAATAACAGCAAGTGCCCCAGTTTAGAACATTCTGAAAAATGACTACATTGCAAATACAGACACCATTTACAAAGTAGTTCAGTGGGTTAAGATTTTTCAATTATTCCATTTTTCAAAATGGAAATTAAACATTTTTGCGAGGGAAGTTGTAATGTTTCTTCAAATAAAAACCTAATAATATAAACCGTCAACATACATTGCAACCAAACAAGGGGCAATATTAAGAAGATTGATTTAATTTGTAAGGGTCCTTCCTGTTTATTCCCTTATTTCCCCTCTATTTTATTTTGACTTTATTATTTTGATCCATGGATGATTAATTGACATGTGTCTTTAAGGCAAGCAGCCTGTGGGCGCAATTCTCCCTTTGGAGTTTAAGTGCCGACACCGGAGTGAAAACCGGAGTGTTTCACTCCAGCGTCGGAGCCCGCTCCCAGCCCCCTATTCTCCCACCCCCAGGGGGCTAGGAGCGGCGTCGCATCATTTACGTGCGCCGGGCCTTGGCGCCGCGTAAAAGCGGCGCCGCGTAAATGACCCGCGCATGCGCAGGTTGGCCGGCGCCAACCCGCGCATGCGCGGTTGTCGTCCTCCCCAAGGCCGCCCCGCACGATGTCGGATGGATCTTGCGGGGCAATGAAGGAAAGGAGGTCCTCCTTCAGAGAGGCCGGCCCGCCGATCGGTGGGCACCGATCGCGGGCCAGACCCCATTTGAGGCCCCCCCTCGGTGCAGGAACCCCCCTCCCCCCCTCAGCGTTCCCGCGCTGTTCCCGCCGGCAGCGACCAGTTGTGGAAGGCACCGGCGGGAACCAGTCGTATTGGGCAGGCCGCTCGGCCCATCCGGGCCGGAGAATCGCCGCTCGCCCGTTGCAAATTGGGAGCGGCAATTCTCCCAGCAGCCAGCCGTGAATCTCGCCACGCCGGTTTGGGGGTGGTGGGAGAATCACGTGCGGGCTTCGGGGCGGCGTGGCGGGACAGACACGGCACCCCGGCGATTCTCCCACCCGACGTGGGGGGGGGGGGGAGAATTCCGCCCTGTATCTTTAATTCAAGCAAAAGCATCCAGAAGTTACAGGAGAGGTCACTTTGCTAGTTTGTGCTGGTTTAAACAAGAGCTGCAAACTTGTTGGCACCAGAGAGAGAAATGGGTTGGGGTTTAGTTTGATTGATTAGCAATTAGCCAATGAATTGGTCCAAAATGTCATACTCTGCCTGGTAACAGATGGTGATTTGATCCTATCCCAGTGGAATGCTTTTCAGAGCCCCAAGGAGTTTTAGTTTCTCCAGAAAGGTTACTGAGAATGCTATATTTCTGAAATTACAGGAAGGCCATTACAGGCTGTGCAAACAATGGCCAGAAATTGCCATCTCTTTCCAGAAAAGCTGTGAATGATGCATTCTTGAAACTACTGAGAAGATGAATGAATGAATCTACAAAGAAGACCAGGACACAATGCAAACAGAGACTTTAACCTGCCTACTTGCTGTGAAGGGAGGTGTACCAAAAACTATCATCTGAAACAAAGACTCCTTTTTTCCTCTTACTTATGATTTTTATCCCATTTCACCCCTCTCTGTTTGTCTGTTTTGTGTGTCTGTATAGCGGGCGGGGGCAAGTTAAAGTGGGGCTGGAATTGACTGCGCACTAGCCAGGGTGTTCTAACATAATTTGTGGGCTCGTCCGGGAACTTTGGAACAGTAGATGGTGGAGTTTGGGTTACAGTATAAATTAAAAAGGAAGAAATGTGTGTTAAAAACCATCATCTAAAACTTAGGGTGAAATTCTCCAGAAAGCTTTCTGAGTGTGGTCGCGAGCCAGAATTGCCATGAGCTTTCCGGTGTTTTGCCCAGCGAGGCCAGCAAGGCAACTCAGTGTTATCTGGTCCAGTTCATGAGGCCTCACGGGCTTCATATCGCAAATGAAGGCTCGCCAGCTGATTCGCCGGAACTGCACTCGCCAGCCCTCCGCTAACAAGGTTGAGCAGCACTTAAGCTGCACTTGCTCAGCCAACCGCAGCCAGCTCTCAACAATGGCGTCGAGGATACCAGTCCCAAGATTCAGGGATGCTGACCTAAGGAGGCTGCTAGACGCAGTGGAGGGCAGGAGGGATGTCCTGTTTCCCCCAAGGTTTCCGGAGAATCAGCCACAAGGCAGGCAGTGTTGCCTGGGATGAGCTGGCAGCAGCTGTCAGCTCGGCGACTGCAACCAGGGGGACTGGCCTTCAGTGCAGGAAGAAGGTCAACTACCTACACCGGGCAGCATAGGTGAGTAGACACCAATGCTCCCACCTCACCCCCAAATGGCCCATGCGGCCCCCAACCCTTCCTCCACCCCCATGCCTCTTCAACGTGTCCAAATCTTCCCTTCGCACCACCCCCCCACCACCACCATTCTGAACCACGCATGTGACTAACGATGCCCCCTCTGTGTCTCCTCAGGAAAAGCTCTCCCATAACCGTCAAGGGGTCAAGACGTGCAGAGGGGTGCCAGATTTAAGAATCCACACCTCCTTCGAGGAGCATGTCTTGGGGGTGACTGGAATGGCCGAGGACAGATCGGTTACCCACACGGAGGCTGGCAGACACCGCAGACTCCACCCAGAGGACCTGTCAAACGTGAGTTGTTATTGCCTTACTGGCTGACCCATCCTCTCACTGGCCACATGTCCATTCTCCCACAGGTCCTCCAGCCGATGGCGCCGGCCGATCCCAGGCGGCCGTCTCTCTTGATTTGGAGTAGAACACCTCGAAGGAGAGCTCCAAGGGTGTAACTGTTATCGTCGCGGCACAGCTGTCATCCCCACCCTCCACCAGAGCAGATACAAACACCTCGGTGGGACATGTTAGTGGACAGGCTTTGGGGGCACAATCTGGTGAGGACCACACTGCTGATGATGCACATGAGGTGGAGGCAGGAACCCCCAGGCGAGACAGGGATTAGCCTAGAACCAGCTGGGTCCCAGTCTGATGCTGAGCCTATGGCGCAGGGGTACTCAGAGCTGATGGAGACAATAGTGAATGGCCGGAACCTTCAGAGAGATGTCAGCATCACTCCAGCAGAAACAGGCCAAATAGAGGAGTCCCAGAGGCTACAGGCGCAGGATATGGTGCCAGCACTGAGTAGCACCGAGGCCAACACTGCTAGGATGGTGACCGCAGTGGAGAGCCTTGTGCACGACGTCGGCATCATGAGTGAAGGTGTCCAAGGCATTGCACAATCAGTGACAGCCATGGCTGAGGGTCTCTGCAGAATGTCTGACTCATTGGGGGGCACCAACTGGGACAAGGGTGCGCTGAGTGCCAACATAGACCCACCCAATGGAGTGGGGATGGTTGCCACCACCTCCCCTGAATTCCACTCCTCTGATGAGGCTGAGTCTCGAGGTCAGCACATGGGACCGAGCGGCATGGTTGTGCACATGCCGTGAACAATTGAGCCGGGACCCTCCGACCCCGAGCCCCCAGAGGATGCCTGCCAGGGGCATCGAAGGCCATGGGACGAGGTAGGCAGCTGGCAGCCTCCACCTCAGCTGTGCATCCTGGGGTAACACCTAAACGAAGTCGTAGAGCTAGGAGGGCCACGAACGTTGAGGATCACTGTGGGCATCGGGGGAGGGCTTACGGGAGGGGTGGGAGGATTGGGAAAGGGGTGCAGGTTGGGGAGTGGGGAGCAGCATCATCGGAAATAGGGTACTGTACAGCACATTAAACACCTTTTCACACAACCATTACGATGGCTCTGTCACCCTACCACAATGTGGGCTGTTCTCCGGACCCTTTGCCTATCCCTCCAGGCATTCCCCCACCCCTCTGCCGTAAGGCGCACACCCACCCTCCGGGCATGCACATGTCCCAGAGCTGTGTCCCATCGCCTGGCTGTTCGGATGTCGCGTGGGTGATGTTGCCTCACACATTGTTCAAGCACAGTATTCAGGCATCAGGGTGTGATTGGGATGCTAGGCAATGACCTGCACATGCTACATGGTCCTCCCACCCATAGGACACCATTTAGCATGTGTGAAATGCTCACATAACCACAATTGCCAATTCCATATTTGCAATAGCCTTCAGCGGCGCAGCCAGAGGCTTCAGCAGTCGGTGTGGGTTGTGGCTGGTCATTGGGGCAGATGGGCAGGGACAAGGGCTTCCCCGGAAATGGGTACACATGATCCAGCAGATGGCATGATGGTGCTGTGAGCAGTTGCCCCCAGGTTACCCCCCCCTCAGTGCATCCCCCCCCCACCCTGCCATGGCGGCCCACCCCTGCGGAAGGTTCCCCACCCCAACCGTGGATCCCCACCCCCAACCAAGGGTCCCTCACCCCCACTGAGCACTGGGTTGGTAATTCCAGTGTTCCCGGGGCCGTTGCCTGTGAACAAAGATGGCTACTCACCTCCTCGGCTCCCCATAGAAGCCCTTCGGCCAGGTTTATGTTTTTCAGAAGTACTAATCGGCACCAGCGTGAGCCCTTGCTGGGGAAGCCGCTGAATGATAGAGGGCCATTGGATGTGGGGTGGCTCCCATTAATTGTATGGCAATTGGGCTTAAGTGGTAATAAATGGTTTCTAGCCACACTATGGCGTGAACCCAATTCCACCTGCGGGAGCGGTCTGGTTGAACCGCAAACTATTTGGCGCCTGCCATTGATCTTGTTTTTGGCCTCTCCCACTATTCACCGGCCTCATTTCTATTGAGACTGGAGGATTGTGCCCAAAATCTCTGTTTCTTTCTACTTCTGATTTTTACGACTTTCCACCCCTTTGTGTTTGGCTGTCTTGTGTGTGTGTAGCGGGTGGGGGCAGGTTAAAGTGGGGATTAGGAATTAGCTAATAGTTAACCAATTGTATTTGCTACATCTTTCATTATAGCTTTTGTTATAAATAAACAGGAATTGTGTTTACATTTACAAACCTGGTGACTGTAATTATTGGGCAGCCAAGGGCCAAAGACCTCCGCTATTTTTATAAGAACTATTGGTTAATTCACTTGTGTTGTGACTCCGGGTCACATGGGGCTGGAATTGACCGCACACTAGCCCAGTGTGTCGTAACAAAATTGACCATTTAAATTAACTATTATGCATTTATTCAGTGAGATCCTGATGTATGCAAACCAACAAGGTCTCAAGTTAGGTTCCTGGCAGGTACAAAGCTCACTGCTGTGTGATAGAATTACAAAGAACAAAGAAAAGTACAGCACAGGAACAGGCCCATCGGCCCTCCAAGCCTGCGCCGACCATGCTGCCTGTCTAAACTAAAATCTTCTACTCTTCCGGGGTCCGTATCCCTCTATTCCCATCCTATTCATGTATTTGTCAGATGCCCCTTAAACGTCACTATAGTCCCTGCTTCCACCACCTCCTCCGGCAGCGGGTTCCAGGCACCCACGACCCCCTGTGTAAAAAAAATTGTAGGCTGGTGCTAAAATTGTCTCAAGAACTCTTGGGGTTGAGAGCGGAAAATTGCCAACTGATCCTGCTTCTGATAATTATTGAGAAATGCCAACAAGGAATGCACAGAACTGGCCAGTGGGCGAGGATGAGATCGAGTTGACTGTCCATTGCAGAAAAATAACTGCACTTTGAAAAGAAGGTGCAAATAAAGTGCTCTTTGCAGAGTTACATTTATATATTTACAATAAGAAGATCTTAAACTCCTCAGTAGCAGAAGAAAGACAAGATCAATAGCATGATTCAGTGAGGGGAAAAACAAGTGTGACAGCTTAAAATTTTAATATTCGATATGTCTCTTTTCCTCAGAACTTTGACAGAATTTGTCATTTTTCCCATGAAAGTGAAGATTACAGTGTCACGGTCAGGGGATAACACACTAAACAATAATGCAACAGATTTATTTATTTAAATGATTGCTTCATGGGTCATACATGCTGTGCATAAACTTTTCAAATATTATAGCGCACTCATGACTGAGTCTCAAGTTAGGTCACTTTGTGACTGAAGGAATTTCTAAAACTGTGTAAACAAGTATTTATGTACAGGGTGGAATTTTCCATTATTTGCACAGAGTGCTGGCTGTGGCGAGCAAAATGCGCACACAGTCGACTTCCCTCATCTCATTTTGCCACATTCTGTACAGATAAAATCTGGAGGCGTGGCCCACATCGTCATGCTGGCTGGGCGGGACCTAATACAGAGATTGGGGCATCGTTTCTAAAGGGCACCTCAATTTGCGATACAAAAAAGCAACTCCACCCCCACAATAGATAAAGGGAACACCCTCCCCAACATGCGCTTGGGCAACCTGCCCCCATCCCTTGGATAAGGAGAACCCCTCCCCCACAATGGAGCTCCCCAGCGAGGCCCCGGCACTGCCCCCTGACATTGCACCAGCGCTGTGCCGGGGCAGTGCCAGACATTGCCCGGGCATGACCCTCTCTCTCTCCCCACCCCTCCCCCGGTGGCTATACTTACCTCTGCACCCTCAGTAGGTTTCCTTCGTCTAGTTTACATTTTGCAAAAGTTGTAAATTCCTAATGTGGGGGGAACATACGGTGGGGAAGACCTTTAATTGTATGTGAATTATTGAAATGAGTATTGTTTTGTTATGTTCTTGACGTAGCATAAGCTGCTTCCTAGATATGCACTCTGACAAAGGAAGGTTCAGACTTGGAGATAGCTTTAACACATTTATTACTGTTAACAATTCTCCTACTTGGATTTGACTCTACTGTTAATCCTGCTATAGCTACTCAGACTGACCAGTCTGCTACAATCCACGTGGCGGGAGTGATGTTTAATCAACCCTGTGTCTGTACTCACTGAGAGTCTCCACTGGAAAGAGACTGAGCATGTGATGTGTCCTTTTATATGGGTTGGCGTAATGCCCTCCTGTGGTAGTGTCACATCTGTGTGTATCGTGACTGCCCATTAGCCGTGTCCTATCTTACTGACGTATTGGTTGACTGCCTGTGTGTCATGTCTCTGGTGTTCCCTCTAGTGTCTAGCTAGGTGTAGTGTATGTAAATAACCCTTTGTGTACTTACAGTGATGAATATCACCACAAGTATCCCAACCTCTCTGAGCAGGAACCTTGTTACATGAGCGGTGAGGGGTGGGGAAAATCAGACAATTAGATCTCGCTGATGAAATACTCATTTTCTGAGTCTCATGATATTTTGCAGCAATGTCGCCGGTTGCACTCGCAGCAAACGTGGACGTAAAATTGCAGCAACTGTGTACGCAATTAAATCCACAAGTACCGTATTTTGCTCTTGGCTCATCTCTCAAGCATCGGCGAAGAACACTCCATTAACTTTATTTTACCTGGTGAATGGTAAAAGAATATTTCATGATGCCTTCAATATAAGCGGATAAACAGAGTGGTCACCATGACGTATCTCCCGGGGTTTGCTTTTGTTCCCTCATCATAGTATTATATTGTGGAATTTGGAGGGTTGCTGACAAAAAGCAATGGTGCGAGACTAGGCACGACTGTGGTCTTCCAAAGAGCCAGCACAGGTATGCTAAGATGAATGGCCTTGTTCATGTTCTTGGGGGGGGGGGGGGCACAGTGGCACCAGTAGTTAGCAAGGCTGCCTCACAATGTCAGGGACCCTTGGTTCCACTCCCACTTTGGGTGACTGTCTGTGTGGAGTTTGTCCATTCTCCCCATGTCTGCGTGGGTTTCCTCCGGATGCTCCGGTTTCCTCCCAAAGTCCAAGGATGCTGCAGGTGAATTGACCATGAAAATATAGTACTTTAGTGTCCAAACGACAGATGGGGTTAGAGGTTACGGCGGGGGAATGGGTCTAGGTGGGGTGTTCTTTCGGTGGGTCAGTGCAGACTCGATGGGCAAATGGCCTCCTTCTGCTCTGTAGGAATTCTATGAAAGATGTGATGGTTCAAAAATACTCCAGCAGACACCTAACCAGCGACATCTAAAGAAGTGGCATAATTCCTTGCTTTGTGTGCCCTACCTCTATTTATAAAGCTGAGGATCTCAGGTGACTTTCCAATTTTGAGCACTGTCAACCATTTTAGAAATTCTTCCTTATCTATTTTTATCCTATCCAAAGAAATAGACAGCACCCCTTTTTGTGAAGGCAGGCATAACATTCGGCAGCTCATCCATATCCTGTTTCTCCAAAAGAAGATTTATTTTTGGTCGCTAATTAGCACCATCCTTCCTTTGATTAACCTCATGCTGTTTATAGTATTCACTTTGACGTTTATTCTCATGCATTCCCTTGGCACCTTTTACTTGCTTTTTCTGATCTCCTCCATACTTTCTATATTCTTTACTGTATTATGAACCTAACTTTTATCATCACCCTCCTTTCACTGTTTAATTTTTATCTCAGTTCCTTCATCTTCCACAAAGCTGTAGCTGTGCATGGCCTTTTTTTGTCCCTCAAGACAAAGTGCGTGGTCTGTTCCCCAACTATATCCTCTATGAAGGCTGTCCATTGCTCATTTGCCATTGCTTGGGGGGGGGAGCAGGAGGAGGAGGAGGAGCAGATGGAGCAGGAGGATCCACTGATGGTGGTGCCAGGGCGCCACAGGCGTCCAACAAGGCCGAGGGTGTACCGTGACAGAATGTCGTTCGAGGCCCGAACGGACATCACATGCAGGAGGAGACTACGGTTCAGCAGGGAGACGGTCGCACATATATGCCAGCTCGTGGCGCACCTCGCACCACGTGGATTGGGAGGAGGACACGCGATACCAGTCTACGTCAAGGTGACGGTGGCCCTAAACTTTTATGCGACCGGTTCCTTCCAGGCGCCGGGCGGGGACCTATCAGGGATATCACAGGCATCGGTCCACAGGTGCATCAATGCCGTCACCGACGCCTTGTACGCCATCGCGGACAGGTACATTCAATTCCCCGAGGAGCGAGTACAGCAGGAAGCATGGGCACGTGGATTCGCCAAGGTGGCCGGGATACCGATGGTCCAGGGTGTCATCGATGGTGTGCACGTCCCCATGCGCCGGCCCGCAGACAGCAGGGAAGTGCTCATGAACAGAAAGGGCGCATACTCCAAGAACATTCAGGTGGTGTGCGACCCCCACATGAAGATCATGCACGTGTGTGCAAAGTACCCCGGCAGTGTGCATGACGCCTACATTCTGGCACAGTCGTTCATCCCCGCAATGTTCGATGGATGCCCCCCCCCCCCCCGGCTGAGGGGCTGGTTGCTGGGCGACAAGGGCTATCCATTGAGGTCATGGCTGCTGACGCCAATACGGAGGCCTCACACCAACGCGGAGAGCCTATACAACGAGGCACATGCAGCACCAGGGGTGTGGTGGAGCAGTGCTTTGGGCTGCTGAAGATGCGCTTCAGATGCTTGGACCGATCAGGAGGGGCCCTGCAGTACCGGCCCGACAGGGTCGGTCGCATGGTTGTGGTCTGCTGTGCGCTGCACAACATAGCCATGCAGAGGGGAGATGACCTGGTGGAGGAGTCGGAGGGAGGACCCGACGGCACCGGAGCCAACGCAAACGAGGGGGATGGGGAAGAGGAGGATGCGGAGGATGAGGATGATGGGGCGCATCAGGGTGGGGGGAGGGGCGCAGGACGCAGACACTGCCCGGCTGCTCGTTACGTCCAGGACGCTGCGCGACGGCACCGCCGCGGACAGCGGGCACGCGACGCGTTGGTGGCCGCACGGTTCACGCACTGTGGCGGTGGGATTCACTGAACACTGCCACTTGCACCGTCACTCCTGTACACGGGCACCACACAGCACCCACCACCTCCCCCCCCGCGCCCCCGCACCGTGTTCACGGGAACAATTCCACATCACCTTACCACTGCGGCACTACGGGATTGCACAACAGTGAAGATTGGGTAAGTGGGTGTGAACAGTGCCACATTGAATGATGACAGCCCGCTCTGCGATGAGCTGTGTGCTCAAATTCGCCAGCCGAGGTCTGAATCATGGCTATAGCTGAACCATGCACTACGATGGTCACAGCCTTTGTGACGGATATTTCACCACATGCCCGTGGGGTGGCTGGCGTCGGTGTACCGAGGACAACGGTGTCCGATTATGGGAGGCAGGGGGGGGAAGGGTCAGCACATCCGGAACAGACCTTGAACGCCTCGTATACCACTACGCCAATCGGGCACCCTCACGAGCCCCCTGGCACCGAACATAGCACACAGTCTTACAAGTCAAATTTAACAGTGCGTTTATTCATGTGGTAAACATAGGTGCCCTACCCACTACAACTAGACTGTGCCCTGCACCCGTGCCAACTTCTTACGTGCCTAACGACTTTGCCTTACGGGCCCTACCACTACGTCTAGGTGTGTTCCCAGATAGTACAGCAGGAGTGGAGGTGGACTGCTTTGAATCACGCCCTTCGACATGGCTCCCCGTCGGCACACGTTTCCTGGGGCGGCCCGGCTTCGATGGGCCAGGCTGCTCTGCGGGCGTGCTGGATGGCGTGGTGCCACCCTGACCTGCCCGCTCCCCACCAGATGCGCCAGGGACGGAACGGGGGGAGGCCGAGTGTACCGGGACGTCCCTTGATGGAGCTACCGGGACGGGCCCCAGAATCTCCTCCTCCCTTGGGGAGCCCGGTGGCCCCCGGGCCTCACTGTGGGACGGAGATGCGCTCGGAGACATGCCCCGTCGCACTCCCGACACCTGGCGCTGCCAGTCCTGGAGGCCTGCAGCGGTATCGACCACGGTCCGAATGTTCGCCGAGACGGGGCCCAGGGAGTGCCACATTCCTGTCAAGGTCTGTGTGATCTCGACCTGTGAGTGCGTGACGCCATCCATCACGTGTGCCAGGCGGTCAATGCTCTCCGCAACCGACTGCTGGGACAGTGCCATCGCTTGCTGGGACCGGGCCATGGCATGGTGAGACTCAGCCAGGGCCCGGAGAGCGGCGGCAATGTCGTGTTGGCTCTGGCACATGGCTACCTGTGAGAGGGCAGCCCTCTCCTGGACCATGGATGACGCGTGCACGTTAAGCCCAACGCCTTGCAGAACCTGACCCCTGGCCGAAACCCCTTCACCCATTGCCTCCACCGCGGACGCCACCCGTGCGGTGTCGGCCTGGGTGGCTGCGATGAGCAGCACCACTCCCTGTCCTGGACGCGGATAGACTCCTCCAGCTGCGTGTGCAGGTCCTGGAAGATGGCCCTCATCCCGTTATTCAGTCCCTGGGTGTCCACATGCATCGGTTGTCCGGGTGGGTCAATTACATCCAGGAAACCGGGAACCGTCTGGGTGGCAGCTGGTTGCTGGGCCTGGGCTGCCCTCCGACCGTCCAGCCTCTCGGCTGCTCCAAACTCCACCTGCTGTACCGGCTCGGCTGTGGGGCGCGCACCAGACAGTGACCCGGGAGCCTCATCACTTATATGCCCAACCGAGGTGGGTGTCTCTGTGATGGTGAACGGTGTGGGAGACAGCAGTGCCGCAAGCTCGAAGTCATCATCCGTCAAGAGGTCTGGTGTGGACTGGTCCCCCTCATGGCCCGGCGCAAGCTCCATGCGGGCCATGTCGTCTTGAACTCCAGTTAGATCCAGCGGGTGTGTGGCCGTGATGTGGGCTTCGGCATGACTGTCCACCCTGTGCCCCTGACTAACGTCTGTCCCGGTGGTCTCAGCGTCCCGGTCCTGTGTCCCAGACTGTGAGGTCTGCCCTCCTGTCTGACCGACTGCCAACCTCTGGCGTGCGTCCCTGGGTGCCGTTGCGGTGGGTGGCATTGCGCTGCTTCCTGGGCGAGACATCCCTAAAGGTTCGGCGTATGGCCCTGGGGAACATAAAAGATTTGGGGTTCGTTAGACACGGTGGCCCGGGTGTATGGTGGTGGTGGGTGCACAGTGTGAGGGGGGAGGGGATCGGGGTGCAGTGGCCAGAGTGCGAGGGGGGATGGGATCGGGGGTGCAGTGGCCAGAGTGTGAGGGGGAGGGGATCGGGGGTGCAGTGGCCAGAGTGTGGGGGGGAGGGGATCGGGGGTGCAGTGGCCAGAGTGTGAGGGGGGCGATGACGGGTTGGGGGTGGAGAGGACATGCAGGGTTCTCTCACTTGCTTCTGTGCCTCCGACCTGGCATGGCGCGACCTCCCGGGAGGCGGATCCCCCAGCGAGGTCCAGGGCCCTCTGCTCGTGAACAGTTAGGGGGTGCAGGACCGGAGAACCCCCTCCGGTTCTCATGCGCTCACGCTGGTTGTGCGCTGTCTTGCCCAGCACTGCCCCTGATGCCCCAACCCCCCCCAACACTCCCCCCCCCCTCCCCCCCCCACCTCTCCGCCCCCCCACCCCCTCCCCCCCCCCCACCTCTTCCCCCCCCCCCCCCCCCCCCCCCGTGGCCTGGGGGCACCCTCATGGCACTTACCCTGGCAGCCCGGGTGATGTCGTGCAGCTTCTTGCGGCACTGCTCCCCCGTCCGGGGGGTCTGCCCCACAGCACTGACTGCGGTGCCCACCTCCCGCCAGCCGCGCCTCACCGCGCTGGATGGCTGGCGATGCCCACGTCTTGGGCAGAGGGTGTCCCTTCTCCGTTCCACCTCATCCACCACGGTGTCCAGGTCCGTGTCCCGGAACCTCGGTGCGGCTCTTCGGGGCTCAGCCATCTCCTCTCTTCTCCTCCGGGTCCACTGTGCGCGGATCGCGCAGTCTATGACGCAGCGCTGCATCATTCGGGCGTTGCGTGGTGACGACACGGCCTTCGCGGCACGCCCCCCCCCCAAGGTTCTCGCGGCCCCGATCCTAGCCCATTTTCGGGCCCTGAATCGGTCGGGATCGCAACTGTTTCGCGCTGTCGTGAACCTCGACGGCGTTCACGGCGGCGGGGGACTTCGGCGCAGTAGTGGAGAATCGCAGCCTAAATGTGGGTAGCACAGTAGCACAGTGGTTAGCACAGTTTCTTCATCGCTCCAGGGTTCCAGGTTTGATTCCCGGCTTGGGTCACTGTCTGTGCGGAGTCTGCACGTTCTCCCCGTGTCTGCGTGGGTTTCCTCCGGGTGCTCCGGTTTCTTCCCACAGTCCAAAGATGTGCAGGTTAGGTGAATTGACCATGCTAAATTGTCCTTAGTGTCCAAAAATGTGGGGTGGGGTTGCGGGGATGGGTGGAAGTGTGGGTTTGGGTAGAGTGCTCTTTCCAAGGGCCGGTGCAGGCTCGATGGGCTGAATGGCCTCCTTCTGCACTGTAAATTCTATGATAACATAAACAGCATGGACACAGATCCTCTTCTGACCCTGATCGCCACCCAAATAGATTCTGGGGTGAATTCTCTACCTCCCCGCCCGCTTGTTTCTCAGTTGCGCGCTGTCGTGGCATCAGGATTTTCCGTTCCCGCCACTGGGCAATGGGATTTCCCATTGTAGGCCCCCCACGCTGCCGGGAAACATTGTAGGCCCCCCACGCTGCCGGGAAACATTGTAGGCCCCCCATGCTGCTTGAGTAAGTTGACAATTACCTTTGCTGTAATTATATCTCTTATCAATACTGCCACCAACCCCAATCCTGGATGCTCTCTACCCCTTTTTCCTTCCCTATCCCTGCTGGAAACACTGAAGCCAGGAATGTTAAGTCTTCACTCCTGCCCTTGTTTGAACCAGATCTCCATTACTGCCTGCATATTATAACCTCAGGAGGCAACTTGTGCCCCAGGCTCACCAATGTTATTTGTCGCACCCCGTGCATTTACACATATGCACTGCAAATCCACTTTAGTCTCTGCCAGCTGAATGCTAAAGCAATCCAAATCTAATAACACTGCCTTGCTCTCTTCTCATAGCCTTGTGGCCTTATATTTATCCAATTTTACCTTAAAAGATGAGTCTTTGCCTCAAACACTGTCAGTGCACTGATAGCCCTCTGTACAAAAGAAATTCTTCCACTTCTTCCCACTTCCAATGGTACATTTGAACTGATGAATCCTTGTCCCCAAAGCAGGCCAAATGGTCTTTCTCGATTTACTCAGTCAACATTCTTCATAATTTACAAAAGTCCATGAAATTTCCTTTTATCGTTCTCTGTTCCAGTGGAAATAGATCCAGCATCTCCTTTAATTGAGTTTACCGTGACTGGCATCATCCTGGTGAATTTACTGAGTCGTTTTCATGACTTGCAGCTGGAGAGGTAAGAGCAGTGAAATCACATGCTTCAGTGATTGAAATGCACTTTGTGCTTGGAATGCACTTTGAAGACCAGTGTTTGCTAACATTGTGGGTTCACCACATAGGCTAGGCCACTGTAGGATGAAAAGATATGAATGTGCCAAAGCTGCAGATGGTTTTTAAGAGCTGTCAATCACAGACCACAACTCCAAAGCTATTAATGGCTTCCAGGTAATGGATCTATGGCATCCAATTGCAGGCACAGTTACTCTCCTTCCAGGAATGGACATGTGGAGCTGCAAGGTATAACAGCTATAATGCTTCCCACTGCCCTGTCTGGACTCCTCTCTTGCTTCCAGGCAGAGGTCCCTTTTCTGGGGGTTGGGGAGGATCTGTGTTGAGGGGGGTCTGTGGAGGCGGTTCCTATAGACAGGTGGTCTCTGTGGGGGGGGGGGGGGGGGGTCCCCCTATTACAGGGGTCCCTGTGGGAGGTCCTCCTATCACAGGGGTCACTGTGGCGGTCCTACAAATCTGTAAATATCTATAACACGCTAGGAACTAATGAGCCAGGAACTAATTGTTTTGTGTAACTGTTCCATGAAGCACATTTCAGTGCTGCTCTAGAAAGTCATATGATGTATAACAAGGCCACTTCAACTGCTCCTTCTTTTCTACAAGGTAGCATTGAAAGTTAAAGATTAAGAGCTCTCATCTATCCAAGCTTAAAGTGTGATTAAAGTAGGCCTTGGTGGAGTGCTCTTTTGGAGGGTCGGTGCCGACTTGATGGGCCAAATAGTCTTATTCTGTACTTTACGGATTCTATGATTCTAATATTCTTTGGGGATGCAAATCTGCCATCCATTCCTGGTCTAGCCTACACATGACTCAAGACCCACAGCAATATGGGCTGCATGGTAGCACAGTGGTTAGCACTGTTGCTACACAGCGCCAGGGTCCTGGGTTCGATTCCCGGCTTGGGTCACTGTCTATATGGAGTCTATACGTTCTCCCTGTGACTGCGTGGGTTTCCTCCCACAAGTCCTGAAAGACGTGCTGTTAGGTATTTTGGACATTATGAATTCTCCCTCTGTGTACCCGAACAGGCGCCGGAATCATAGATCATAGAGGAGAGGCTTTTCATGGTAACTTCACTGCAGTGTTAATTATATTATTATTATTTGGTTGACTCTTAACAGTCCCCTGAATTGGCCTAGCAAGCCGCTCAGTTCAAGGGCAATTAGGGATGGGAAACAAATGCTGGCATTGCCGGTGACACCCACATCCCCGCCCGATAATTAACTCCTCAAGGAACTAATGAGCCTTGAATTGGAGTCGAACAGGTTTCCTCCCTTCTGCCCTCCCTTTGAAAATTACAATGTGCCCCGGAGGAGGCAGGATCCAGCGCCATCCTCTGGGTACCCACGCTTGTTTCCGATCTCACCAGCAATTGAAACGTCAGTCCCATGAATATCTGGTAGACACTGGGGCAACATTTAAACAAGTGCTGACACTCAAAGAACGCATCCGGCAGCTAAGAAAGAAAATGAACTCCAGGAACTTTGTGATTCAGAATCTGGCCAAAAAATCCCAAATCAGGAGCTGACCCCAAACCACTTTGAGCAATCAGTCTTGCCCTTTGTTACTCAATTGTTGAGTGTTGCGCCCCAGGATGGTCATACTTGAGGTATACACACAATGTTGATGCTAAGCTCATATCCGTTAGAATGTCATGGGAATCTTGAAAAAGATTCTCACTCTTGTCAGTATGGTCCTAGCATTGACTGAACCACCATCAGTCAAGGTGCGAGGCACAACAACTGCTTTATGTACATAATTCATCAACCAGAAGGATGAATTACATAACCAGCTTTGCCTCTTAAAATCCCTCACCCAAAGTTCCACTGTGGAAGATGACCGAGTAACAGAGTGATGGCCAATGCCAATTAACTTGGATACTTCAGAATAACTCCAGACTGTGACCTTACATGGAAACACTAGTATACTCTAAATCGAGCAAGGTCTGGGTGGCCAAGACTATGACGATGTTGGAGCTGGAAAATGATCCCTAATGAGAATGCAGAGAGCTTAGGAAAGCAGGAACGCACCTCAATGCAGTGTTTCCTATCAACATCTTGGAATCATAGAATCTCTACAGTGCAGGAGGAGGCCATTCGACCCATCGAGTCTGCACCTGCTGTCTGAAAGAGCACTCCACCCAAGACCATACCCTCGCCCTATCCCAATAACCTCTTAACCTATCCTTTTATTTTCTTTGTTTTTATGAATTTAGAGTACCTAATTTATTTTATTTTCCAATTAAGGTGCAATTTAGTGTGGCCAATCCACCTACCCTGCACATCTTTGGGTGAGAGCCATGCAGACACGGGGAGAATGTGCAAACTCCACACGGACCCGGAGCTGGGATCCTTAACCCATCCTACACATCTTCGGACACTAAGTAGGACCAATCCACCTAGCCTAATCTTGTATTCCTCTTGAACAATTCATTATCGGTGACAACTCCAAGTACAAACAGAAGTTTTGGAACAGTAAGCTTTCAATGATTGAATGCCTTTTTCGTTCGTCTAATTCTATCCAGCTGGAAGATTGAGCTGTTCATGTCTGTGACCAAGCTTTCCCTTGTGGGAGAACACAAGTCAGCTTTACCTTCCACTTGAGGTGATTTGTTCTGGTATTATCAACTTTGTAAACTAGCTAAGGACCACACAAAACAAGTGAAAGCGATCTACAAGCACTAAAATAAATAAATAATGTTATTTAAATTGGAGGACACATCATGTGGAGTGTTATGTATTGATTATTTGTTTTGTTTTGCTTGCTGTGCTTTGCAAGCCAGTGCATTGTGGGATGGCAAGATCCATGTTTTCACATAGTTCAACAGCGACAGCAATAAAGATCAGCGGCAATGTTAATCGCCTCCCACTGACTGATCTTGAAAGGTATCAGGACAAAACTTATATCATGGACATTTGTGAAACTTTATAGCGTTTCATAAAATCTAACCCAATATTGCACTATTGCAGATCTCTGTCCTGATTTAGAACAGGAGACTTAAGAGAGGAGGGGAACCTCAACGCATTCTTGGTCAATTTTACTTGACTCCTGATTGTTATTAATGGGAAAGGAAATCTTTATCCATTGCTCATTCAAGCAAAATGAACTGGTTTATTTTAACATGGTATACATTGATTTTTATACTATATCAAAAATAGACAGAATGCATTGTCAGAAACATAATCATATTGTGCTTTGGAACCTCAGCCTAAAGGCTGGAAGACCGAGTGCAGTAAGATCCAAAAACCATAATCTGCCTTAAACCCTAAATCAAGGGAAGTAATCAGCGGAGATAATTCTTTGATAGCTCAATAATCATTGAGCAGTGTCACAGCATATTGTGCGTTATGGTTCTCCAGATTCGAATGCTTATCTAATTATGATTATCATGATTATTCATTTTAAAACTAAAACATTAGAGAAAAGAGAATTATCACAATTATAGGGAAGCCTAGCTGAATGATGGACTCCCAATAGGGAGCTGAAATTGTGAGTCACAACCTCAGATGTTATTCGAACTTTACCACCCTTTTTGGCCAAGTTTCACTGATGTGCAGCTCAGTGGCAAAACCGAGGTCTGTGTGCCTGAGTACGCCAAACCGAAATGGGTAGGAAGTCTGCACTCAATAACATGCCTGCTATTAGATCATGGGCATAAGGACCGACAACAGTGAAATCTATGTCCAAATCTGGGGCTGGATTCTCTGTGTCTCCGCGTCAAAATCGTGTTCGACGGGGGGGGGGTGGCGGAGAATGGCCGTTAAACCCAAAATTTTGACCGGTGCAGCACCCGCGATTCTCCGGTCCGGAGAATCGCTCGGGAGTCTCTCACGCACGAACTACACAACGCGGGTAGGGGACCATTGACAGAGCCCCCCCCCCCCACCCCCCGCAATTCTCCACGCAAAATCGGCCGCGCTCCCGACGCCGTGGTTCTAACCACCTATCGGCCGTCAAGAATGTCGGGTGACTCAGTCCACGGCCGCCCTGGTGGGGGTTGGGGGGATTGTTTACCAGGGGGGCCTCATGGATGGCCAGGGGAGCGATCGGTCGTCACGGACCTGTGGCCGTGCGTGATCTCGGGGGGGGGGGCCTACATTTTTGGTGCCGCTCCGCGGTCCGAGTCCGCCATGTCCCATGGGGCGGCCGCTGCAGGCCGTCGCCGTGCGCAAACGCGGACTCCCGTCCGGAAGTGCGGGGCCCCGTATCTGCAGCCAGAGCTGCGTGTAACACTCCCGGGCCCTGCTAGCCCCCTGCAGATGGGAGAATCATTCAGGACTTTCTTAAGGAAAGTCCAGAGTGAAACGCCCGCGTTTTTACGCTGGCGTGGGGACATAGCCCCATTATTGGAGAATCCAGCGCCTGGTCCTTTTAGAGAAGTGCTACGTGGGAAAGGAATAATTGAGAAACAAAAAGAATGAAAAAGAAATGTGCCTTCACAGTGGTGCAGTGGTTTGCAATGCTGCTTCACAGCGCAAGGGATACGGGTTCGAATCCGGCCTGGGATCTGTCTGTGCGGACTCTGCAAGTTCTCCCCATGTCTGTGTCGGTTTGCATGGCATCCCGGGGGCAGATTAGGTAGATTGGCTACGCTAAATTGCCCCTTAGTACATGTGTGGTGCAATGTGCTCAAGGCCACTGTATGTACAATGTAAATTCTGTGTTTCCTGATTGGTCTTTGGTTTGTATATTTTTTGTGTATACCCATGAGAATTGTTCGACCTCTACTTGGTGACTTGGTTGACATTGATTAGTGCTCCTTGGGGGAGCTCCAAGAGCACAAACATGGAGCACCCACTTCATGCCATCACTTTCTATGAAACCTATCCTTTATTGCCCATTTGAGAATTATGCGCCTTTGTTTTTTTTGAAAATTACAGCTTTATTTGATATTTAGCACTCCTAGTGACATTTGATTGAAATTAAAAGCAACCAATGAAACATTATTTCAACTTGTGTTCTACCATTGAATTTGAACTGAAAGGGAACTGCACAATGTAAGTGATGTCTTTGCACTGTTGGAAATATCAATAGCCATGCAAGACAAAAGTATCAACAGAGGATTAATATCACTGACACAAAGCTAAAGTGAATTAATATCTCAGTATGGCCTGACGCCTGATATTCAGAATACACACTTAACATTTATTTTAGCCATTCGAAGTGATGGTGTTCGCTGGAATGTAAACATTTGGGCGGGAGTCTCTCAGCCCGGAGCCGGGCCGGAGAATCCTGGCAACTGGCGCGAATCGCGCCACGCCGCCCCGACGCCGGCATGCGATTCTCTGCAGGGCGGAGAATGGGCACCATTGGCGCCAGCGTGGTTGGCGCGGCGCAGGTCGAGCGCCCCCCGCCCCGCCGATTCTCAGTCCGGGATGGGTCAAACGGCCGTCATGAAAAACCCCAGTCCCGCTTGCGCCGCCCACACCTGCTCTCAGCCGGCAGGAACATGGCATGGAAGGGTTGGGGGGCGGCCTGTGGGGGGGTGGTGGAGGCGGGCGGGGGGGGGGGGGGGTCCGACACCGGGAGGGCCTCCGATGTGGCCTGGCCCGCGATCGGGGCCCACCGATCGGCAGGCCGGCCTCTCTGGCTGGGGGCCTTCTTTCTTCCGTGCCGGCCCCTGTAGCCCTGCACCATGTTGCGTCGGGGCCGGCGCGTTGAAGGGAGCCACTGCGCATGTGCGTGTTGGCGCCGGTGCCACTGCGCATGCGCGGATCCTGTGGCGCCCAGTTCACGACAGGATCAGCAGCTGGAACGGCGTGAACCGCTCCAGTGCCGTGCTGGCCCCCTGTAGGGGCCAGAATTGCTGATCCTGAGGCCGTGTTGACACTGTCGAGAAACGCGACGGCGTTTCCGACGGCGTCAACACTTAGCCTCAGGATCACAGAATTCCACCCACCATTCCATGTTTCAGCTTGTGGTAGGAGCTATGTTCCAATATCTCATGATTTTAATGGAAAAGGGAACTCCTCTAAATCAAGAGACTGGATTTAAATCCTATTTAATTCAACGAGGGATCCAGGGAATGCATAGTATGGTGTTCCTGAGTGACTGGCACAGCAAGCAAATGTTTAGAATCATGAGTGTGGAGGGGGGATGGTGGGGAGGGGTGGGGGGGGCGGTAGCGGGGAGGGGGGTGCATATGATGAGTGAAGGAAGAAGAAAAGGTTTTCCGTGTAAGTCACGCGGTCGCAGGATCTGATAAGTTAGTCTTAACATCCCAGTAATGCGATGTTAAAAATAAATATATTTTTTTTTTAAAAGGTAAATCAAGTTGAAACCTGAAAATTTAAAAGTAGACCCCTCTTTTTGGCAAATACACAATTGAAGCTCAGTTTGACTTTTTTTTAAAATGATAATTGATTGTGCCACATTCAACTAATGGCACAGAATAGGTTCATTAAACAACTGAAAGATTGTGTTTTTGTGATTTACAATGTTCTTCATCAAAAAGAGCTCAAGGTTACTATCTCCTGACAACCCTTTTCAAAAAAAAAAAATCAGCTTTTCGTATGTGCATTAGCAGGAACAGATGGAAGTGCAGCCAGAGAGGCATCATGCAGACAATGGGCATAAAAGGTCTGAGAGCATCGGAGAACAGTGAGCAGAGGCAGATTGTGTGGCAGCTGAAAGTCCGTTCTATTGGTAGCAATTTGCTGCGCATTTCCTGAACAAATGCAAAATGATGCATTTCCAAATGGCAGCACATTGAGCACAACAGTACAGACCCCCAACCGGAACCAGAATAAATAATTTTAGTTATTTTAGAGCTTCCTCATTTCAGAGACAGAAACACAGAATTTACATAACATGTCTGCAGCTTTTAATGCACTTAGTGCTAATATACACAGGTGTTGAAGATCCCAATATGGTGGGTACGCATGCTGCACTCATTGTAACCTAATTGCAACCAAGGAAGCAATGGGTTCTGGGAACTTCACGGGAAGTAGGTGTCAGACCGTCTGCATCTGCAGTTAAGAGGCTTATTGCCTTGGTGCCACCCTGTGTCAAATTGAGTGACCTTAAATGCAGCCAAATACTGGGCCCACTGCATTCAGGAAACGAGCGTTAAGTTTAACTAGCCGTCCTTAATAGAATGACTCCACAGAAAGTCACCACAGAAATGTTAAGCTGCTAAGAAGATTATTCTTGTATACGGAGCCAGAAGAAGCAAGAATGTATCTGAGGGGGTCACGCAATACGAGCGTGGGAATAGCAGTGTTTCCGTGGGCTCTGGCACTACTCATTCTTTAATCCTCTCATTTATCTCGCTCACGCAGCCCATACTTACTTCATCTGGGAGTGAGAACTCCACATTATGTCCCCGGAAGATTTCTGGCTTAATGTTGGTGTCAAAATGCCGAGAAATCCTCAGAAAATCGTCGACGAAAGAGAGCAGTGAGAAGCAGCTGGGATCTCTACATGGCGATGTACTCCTTGAAGGGGCTCTCGATGCAGCACACTCGAAGGCATTACAGCTGGTCACTGCTAATATTATTAAGGTCATTGACGAGAAACTCAGTTCGATAGTGCTGAATATCAGTGCTCATGCTATAGAACTGCAAAAGGCTCAAGGAAGCTCAGAGGCTAATCCTTACTGACAAAAATTCAACTTCTTAGGTTGAGGCCCGCTTGCAATCCTTGGAAAAGAAGCTACATGGTATGTCAGGATTCCTGGATGATCTGTAAAACTGAATCCAAAGGAAAATATCTGGGTTGTCAGAAGGAGCTGAGGGTAAGCTTCCAGTTAAATTCTTTGAGAGCTGGCTGCCACGTTTTCTTAATCTGGATACGATAGCTGTGTGTATTACGTTAGAAAGAGCACATCAAACCCTGCCTTTAAGGCCGAGGGGCAATCAGCATTCTCGACCCGTAATTAAGCATTTTCATAACTTCGAAGATTACCTAAGAATATTGGAGGCAGCAAGACAGGATGGAGATGGGGGAGATACGAAGCAAAGATCTCTTTCGTCCAAGATTCCTTGGCAACGATACCGCAGAGGCAGAAGGGTTTCGATGAAGTTAGAAAATGGCTGAAAGCTATTGGTGTCCAATATGCCAATGCTATATCCTGCCAAACTGGGCCGACAATTCTGTAAAGACGTTTGACAATCTGGCTAAGATGAACTCAGTGGAAGACAATAATTTGGAGTAACAATCTGCAGTTCACTATGAGTTCTAGACTCTATCCCTTGTCATTATAATCCCTTCCTGATTCTGTGTTGCTCTTTATCATGCTGCTAAGGTTAATTTAATAATTGAGCACTACAATGAGTGTTTTATCTTTCAGAATGTCAGGGACTTCCATTTATCTTGAATGGTAAACACCCTTCAGTATGATCACTCTAGTTAAGGAGTGCACTGTGCACGTTGTACGGTACTCGGGCTGTGTGATGAATATCTGTCTTCTCTTCTTATCCATACATTTATAATGCTAGTGTATGCTTCATGGTCTCCTTTGCTTTAGTCATGATAAATATAAATGGTGCCACTGGTGGAGCTGGGCAAGTGGCTGAAGTTTTAATGGGAGGTTCATCCTTACTGTGGTATATTTTACCTCCTCTTTTTTGAGGGGAAAGACTCAAAAAAGTGGCAGTAGCTACTTTGAAACTTTGCACCTGGAATTTGCAGGGAGGACATCATTCTATTAAAGGAAAAAAGACTTTAGGCGGGATTCTCCATCCAGTGACACCGGAATCGTGAAATGCAATCGGGTGGAAAATCGCACGCCAGCCGGAAATCGAGGCCGACGCTGGCCGCATAATGGAATGCCATGGTCCGATGCCTCGACAGCGACATGAATGTGTTCCATACTGCACGCTGGCGTGAGCATCAAATTGTACAGTAAAGGCCATTGGCATGTCATAAATGAGCCTGATCCGGCATTCTCCGCATCTCCCGCGATACTCCATCTCCGGCAGATGGAATTACCAACGGCGAGATTCACTTGTGGCATTGGAAATTGGGAACCGGCCATCCTGGTTGCTGAGGGAGAGAAAAAGGGGGTTGCGAAAAGTGTCCAACATCGCTATAGTATGCTGACAGTTGTACAGCTGACCAAGGGACATCTGTCAGGGCCAGGGTGAGTAGTGCGGGCGGCCAGGGAGTGGGCCGTGGGATCAGGTTTGCTGGGCATGGACCACTATTGCCGCAACCTGCAAGGCAGCCATGCGGCTGCACATGCCGCTGAATGCCCACTGTGAACCTAGTGCTGCGGGTCGTATGGATGCCGCCCCAGGCCACACCCATAGGTACGCTCTGGTCCTAGCTGACCCATCAACAGGATAGGCCTGCTCCAGTGCCATCCTCTTGGCTGGGATGAGGGTGTGTGGGGGATGGAGTGCTTCTGTGCAGCTCCAGCTTGTCAGGCTCTCGAGTGCCGATTCCGACCCCGTCGAATCACACGCCGGCATGCTCTGGAATTGCACTAGTTCCACTTGTGTTTGTGTGGCTCATTCTCGACCAGTTGAGGCAGCGCTGTTTTGCCCCCTTGTATCCTTTTTACAATAACATACAGTGCTGACCTGTGGCTAACATCCCAGGAAAGCTCGGACGTTCCTCCCTAAGGTTCTCTTCACCTGGGTGAGCAGTGTACTTTTATACAGCCTGGTTTGGTTCACTGGGTTAAGGGGGCGGGGTTTGCCTTTTTGTTCTGGGTGTGAGGGAATTAGTCCCCCTTCCAAAACTCCCATTTGTTGGGTGTTGTAATAACGCTCACGGGAACCACGGGGAATTGCCGATTGATCTGCCTGTGGGCTTCGTAGAATACAAGTTTCCATGGTGAGCAGGCGGAGGCCCACCCAGCTGGGGCTCATTACTGGGACCTTTAAACATAGCTCCCAGACCGGCCGTTCCCGATAGTCCTGAACTGGGATGTTTGTATTGTGTGCCGCAGTAGCAATTTTATTTTCAGTTTATAATAAACCGGTTTGGCCTTTCACTCCATGCTTCCTGGAGTTATTACAGTGTCTTGGCAATTCTTCTCTTCCTCCTGGTTGAGGCTGGTGTGGTTTTTCTTTCGTGTCAGTGGGGTTGGTGTTCTGTCCTGGGTGTGACCAGTGAGCTGCAGGTCCGGCTGGGTGGTAGGTCTTGGTGTGTGCCGGATTTCGGGGAAGGTACTGACTCTGGTGTGTTAGAGTGTGCTGGATTAGGTCAGGTCTGGTGCTGTAGTAGATATCCTGTTGCACTCTTGTATTTTGGATGTCCCTTGTCGAAGGCACTTAATATGGATGTACTGAGAGGCTGGTTTTTTTTTTAATGAGTTTGAATATCCTTGGACTCCTTTGTGCACGAGGACCTGGGCTTGAGCCGTACCCTGTACTATAATTGACAGCCTGTTGCCCTCATTGAGGTCGGGGATGTCCCCTTGCCTGAATGAGTCATTTTTTTCTCATCATCAATAGGTGATCGGTGTGTGCCGGAGCAAAATGGACCCTTGGCTGGGTCCTGGTCCTCTTTTATCCTGTGACATATACTCCTGGTAGTTCTCCCTCTTTTATTCTAAACCTTGTTTTGATCAGGCTATTGGGAGGCACTGAAGGCTCTTATCATAATCCGAATCTATGGCTACTGGTCCTCTCTGTATAAATATGTGAAATGATCATCGTTCTGTTATGTGCCTGAGGTTGGGGTTATGTTACGTTGTGTGTTATCTGTCCAACATCCTTTTAGAACTGGGTTCACATGTATTTTCTTTGTATTTTTCCTTTTTTGTTAAGGCGAGTATAAAGAATCTGTGATTGGTTCCTGCAGGTGCACAGGTGGATCTGTTGTCCGAGCGGAGGAGATTGCAGGATGTCATTGGTGCCGCTGGAGGTGAAGGAGATGTGCGCTGGTGCGAAACATTTATCCTGAACACACGTGGTCGTTGCGAGCAATTGCTGGGTGGGAAGGTGTGCATCTTTTTACCAGCTTATCATGGCCTTAACCTTTTCTCCCTTGTTCTTTGGTGATGAGTATAGAGGCAGGAAATGGAGTCGAGTGATTGTATTAAGCCGGCTATGTTGCTGTTTTCCTGTTTCTCTCTGTTTCCATATATGTTGAGAATTGTTCTCTTGTTGAGCCATCCTATTCCTGTGTTTTTGTTGTGTTATTTGTTAAAATGTAAATGTAAAATGTAAAACTTTGTTTTAAATGCATTGCGTGGTCTGATCGCCCCCTTTCTGCCCACCCAAGACCTGCCTCTAATTTCATGCAGGGGCAGCGAAGGCATCAGGCAACTTGGTTTCTTTTGGGACTATTGATGCCCTGAAAAAGGCAATTAATGCCCACTTAAATGCCTCATCCTGCCCACACTGTTATTAATTAATTAATAATAACCTTTTATTGTCACAAGTATGAAGTTACTGTGAAAAGCCCTGGACGCCACATTCCGGCGCCTATTCGGGTAAGCTGGTACGAGGATTGAATCCGCACTGCTGGCCGTGTTCTGCATCATAAACCAGCTGTCCAGCCCACTGAGCTAAACCAGCCTTAAACCTGGGTTATCCAGTGGATAAGGCAGGTTTTACCAGAAGAGTTGGTGTTGGCTCAGAAGGGGATAAGGACTTCCTTTGTGGTGTCTCCTGTGGCCATCAGATGCATCCCATTAACCCCAAGGCCATACCCCTCTCCCTATCCTCCATGCCTCTCAAACCCTGCCCCTCATCTCCTTGGGCCCTGCCAGCCAGCCCCCCCTGGCTGATCCCAGACTTAACTGAAGTCTGGCTTCCATAACCTCCTCTTTTTTGGGGACTGGCTGTAGTTCAAGCATCGGCCACGCTCAAACCTGGCACAGCTGGAACGACAGAGCTGCTAGCGACGTCCTTCCAAGATGGGGGTGGAAGTCTCACCCTGAGCCAATTAACGTCCCACCAAGTTTCGAATGGCTGCGGGGATGCTGGGTTTTTCGTGGGTGGCCTCCTGACTGACTTTTCAGTTGGAGGAATGGGCAGGGAACAAATTCCAACTCATGATTTTCTGCTGCTATCTCTTGACGTCCCACTGGGAATGGATGGGGAGATAGCCGTCAAAATTCACATCAGGCCCAGGAGCTAAAATTCTCGAGGCCTCATTTCTGGAACAGTGGATTAATTCTAACACACACTTCTGCTCATCCTCTGAAAACTGACCTGGAGTTAAAACCGGGATTCTACTGTCACTGGTATTATTGAGGTTGATGTTGGGGTGGATTTTACAGCCCATCCCGCTGGCGGGATCTACTATTTCCACCAAAGTGAATGGAGCTTTGAACAGCTTGTCGCACTTTATGGCCCTGTCGAGGAGGGGGTGGGGTGATAAAAGTTCACTATTTGAATGCATCATCAGTGTCAAAAGACAGTCATGGCCTCTGAATGGGGTCTTACTGACGATGGCCATTTTGATGTCCAAAGTGTCAACTGGCTCCTTCAGACAACAGTCCACTTTTAATATGGAAATTAGGATCTTATGATGCAAATAGAACTATGGCATTTTAGAACAGAACTAATCAAAGTTTTGGCGATTAAGTGTGATAAAATCAAAGAGACCCACTAAAATAATCCTACTGCTGCCACCCTAACTCCTCCACCCTGTGGAATTGTGACCCTCGCCTGCCTGGAAACTTACCTCATGAGTGCCTGCACTGGCTCGATTTTGAGGCCCTAATTCTGCAAGTTACACTCAGGACTTATGGTTTGTGGCTTCACAGTCCATCTATCAAATTTAAATCAGGCCGGGACAAGTCAACTAGTGACTGTAAAGGATGCTCACCGAAAAGCCCCTTGAATATATACACATCATGGCAATGGAGAAAAGATATTTAGTAATGATCAGGAGAAAGAATTAATTTACAGTGCAGAAGGAGGCCACATGGCCCATCGAGTCTGCACCGGCCCTTACAAAGAGCACCCTACTCAAGCCCACATATCTACCCGATTCCTGTAACCCCGACTTAACCTTTATGCCTAAGGGCAATTTAGCATAGCCAATTCACCTAACCCGCACATCTTTGGATTGTGGGAGGAAACCGGAGAACCCGGGGGAAACCCACGCAGACACGGGAGAACGTGCAGACTCCGCACAGACAGCGGCCCAGCAAGGAATCGAACCGTAACGGCTACCGCGCTGGCCTATTAGTAGACCTGCTGAAATTGGTTCCCAATTGCACTAATCCAAGGAAATCATGAGGGAGACACAATTTCACATTATCTTCTGGCAGCAGGTACACCCATCCAACTCGTTGTTGATTTATGAATATAAATGAGGGCAAAATGTGATAGAATTGAAATATTTACACAAAGTTTCACAAGGTTTAGCTGCAGCCTGCAGGAAAGCTGGGCAAGATAGCAACCAAGAACAGCTTGAATTTCTATAGCGCCTTTGGAATCATGGAAAAATAGGAGCAGGAATAGGCCTTTCAGCCCATCGAGCCTGCTACACCATTCAATTAGATCATGGCCGATCATTCACCTCAACACCACATTCCCACGCTCAGTATCCCTTCAATGTCATTAAGTATCCAGAAATCCTTTCATTTCTGTGTTGAAAATGCTCAATAATTGAGCTTCCACAGACCTCTGGGGTAAACAATTCCAAAGACTCTGGCGGGATTCTCCGCTATCCGGCGGGGCGGGCCGTACTGGCGGCGAGGTGTGGCGTGAACAACTCCGACGTCGGGCCACCTGGAAGGTGCGGAATCCTCCGCAACTTCAGGGGCTAGGCCGGCGCCGGCGGGGTTGGCGCCGTGCCAACCGGTGCTGAAGGGCCTCCGTCGGCCGGCGCAAGTTGGCGCATGCGTGGGAGCGCCAGCGTGTTCTGACGTGATCCCAGCGCAGGGGGGCTTTTCTCCGCGCCGGCCATGGCGGACCATTACAGCGGCCAGCGCGGAGAGAAAGAGAGCCCCATGGCACAGGCCCGCCCGCAGATCGGTAGGCCCCGATTGCGGGCCAGGCCACCGTGGGGCCCCCCCTCCCCCGGGGCCAGATCCTGCCCCACACCACCACCACCCCCCCCCCCCCCCGAGGACTCCGCAGGCCGCCCGCAGAGCCAGGTCCCGCCAGTAAGGACCTTGTTTGATTTACGGCAGCGGGACTGCCCGAACACGGGCGGCCACTCAGCCCTTGGCGGAGCAGAGGATTGCCGGGGGGGGGGGGGGCACTGCCAACGACCCCCGACCGGTATGACGCGATTCCCGCCCCCACCGAAAAACCGGCGCCGGAGAATCCGGCAGCCAGCGTCGGGGCGGGATTCACGCCGCCCCCCGGCGATTCTCCGGCCCGGCGGGGAGGGTCGGAGAATCCCGCCCCCTAAGTGAAGAAATTCCTCCTCATCTCATCTTAATTTGCTGCCCTTTTCCTGAAACTGCATCCCCTGGTTCTAGACTCACCAGACAGGGGGAAACATTCTGTCCACATCCACCGCTCACATTCTGTAAGAATTTTATCCATTTTGATGAGGTTGCCTCTCATTCTTCGAAACTCTAGAGAATACAGGCCCAATTTCTCCTCAAACAATTCCTCCATTCCAGGGATTAGTCTGGTGAACATCTGTCGTACTCCCTCTACGGCAAGTATATCCTTACTCAGGTAAGGAGATCAAAACTGTACACAATATTCCAGCTGCGGTCTCACCAAGGCTCTATAAAACTCCAATAAAACATATTTTCCTCTACTCAAATCCCCTTGCAATAAAGGCCAACATACAATTTGCCCTCCTAATTGTTTGCTGCACCTGCGTGCTAACTTTTAATGACTTATGAACAAGAACACTCAGATCCATATGGACATAGATCATAGAATTATAGATCATAGAATTTACAGTGCAGAAGGAAGCCGTTTGACCCATCGCGGTCTGCACCGGCTCTTGGAAAGAGCACCCCTCTTGAGCCCACACCTCCACCTCCACCCTATCCCTGTAACCCAGGAACCCCACCTAACCCAAGGACAATTTATCATGGCCAATCCACCTAACCTGCACATCTTTGGACTGTGGGAGGAAACTGGAGCACCCGGAGGAAACCCACGCAGACACAGGGAGAAAGTGCAGACTCTGCACAGGCAATGACCCAAGCTGGGAATCGAACCTGGGACGCTGGGGCTATGAAGCAAATGTGCTAACCACTCTGCTACCCTGCTGCCCACATCAGTTTTCCCAACCTCTTACCATTTAAGAAATAGTCTGCCTTTTTGTTTTTACCTACGAAAGTGGATAACTTCACACTTATTCACATCATATTTGCTCTGCCATCTTCTTGCACCCTCCTCACAACTTACATTTCCACTGTCACAACATTCCCCTCTCCGCTACCTTAGTCACCTCTTCACAAAATCCAATGGGATTAGTCAGGCATGACCTTCTCTTCATGAATCTATGCTGGCTCTCCCTGATTGACCAACATCTTTCAAGGTGTTCAGTTACCACATCCTTGATTATAATCTCCAGAAATTTCCCCACCACAGAACTTAGGCTAACTTGTCCGTAATTCCCTGGTGTACCCCTTTCACCTTTCTTAAAAAGTGAAGTGACATGGTCAGTCCCGCCGGTGTGTGTTACACATGGTCCCACACGGCAGGACCTGGCAGGTAAATCGGCGTGGGCGGTCCTCGGGGGGGGGGCGTGGGGGATCCGACCCCGGTGGGGGGGTCCCCACGGTGGCCTGGCGGGTGGGCCTGTTCTGTGGGAGCACTTCTTCCTTCCGCGCCGGCCGTCCCCTGTAGGGCTCCGCCATGGCCGGCGCGGAGAAGAGAACCCCCTGCACTTGCAGCAAAATTCGAGGGCTGGCCTGCGCATGTGCGGAATCACGCTGGCAGTTCCGCACATGCCTGAGATCACAATAGCCATTCTGCGCATGCGCGAAATCGCGCAGTCCCTTCGCCGTCGGCTGGAGCGGCATCAACCCCTCCGCCGGAGTCGTTGGTGCCAGTTTTCCCGCCGCGTGGAGACTTCACCCCTGGAAGGGAGAATCCCGGCCAGGGCATCTACAATTTGCTCCCCTACTTTCTTTAATACCCTCTGATGGAAACTGTCAGGTCCTAGGCAATTTGTCACTCTTTGCAGGGATTTGGTTCGATTGTTTGGCTGGCGGCCAATGGACTGGCCAGGGACAGTGGTCTGCCTGGCAAAACACAGTGATTGGTTCCATTACTTTCATAGTTAGAGATGCTGTACTTATGTTAATTGTATTAATCATGGGCAGCACAGTGATGCAGTGGTTAGCACCGCTGCCTCACGATCCAAGGTCCCAGGTTCAATCTCGGCCCTGGGTCACTGGCTGTGTGGAGTTTGCACATTCTCCCAGTGTTTGCGTGGGTTTCGCCCCCACAACCCAAAGATGTGCAGGGTAGGTGGATTGGCACGCTAAATTGCCCCTTAATTGGAAAAAATTAATTGGGTACTCTAAATTTATGTTTTTTATAATTGTATTAATCATCTGTCCTCGATTGACTCAGGAGTTCCGGCAAGTTACCCTCCTTTTCAACTGTAAATAATGAGGTAAAGTAATTGTTCAACGTGTCTGCCATTTCCCAATTATCGATGACAATGGATGGGATTTATCAGCTGTTCACGCCGGTGGGAAATTCCAGTCCCACACCAGCGCACGGGTTTCCCGGTGTTGAGGAGTGCTGTCAACAGGAAATCCCGTTGACAATGGCGGGACCGTTAGATCCCACTGGCCTCCGCCGTCGAAAAACAGGTGATGGGATGGTCCATAAATCCCACCCAATAACACAACTTTCAGCATCTAGTGGACCTACATTGCTCTTGGCTACGCACTTTCCCTTTATATAACTATAAAATGTCTTGTTGATTTTGATGTCCCTTGCAATTTTCCTTTCATAATCCCTTTTAGTGATTCTTATAAGCTGCTTTGCTGGTCTTTGAATCAATCCCATTCATCTGGATTTGTGCTATGTTTTGCATTTTTGTACACCCTTTCTCTTTGTTTTATCCTGTCCCCTAACCTCTTTGGCTGTCCATGGCTGCTTTTTTTGTGAAGTCGTGCCGTTTCCTCTCAGGGGTGTATATTTACTTTGTATCTCACAGACAACATAGAGGGAAAGGGTGGTGGAGAGGGAAGAAAATAATGATAACAAATAAAAGATCGGGATCTTTGACTTCAGATGGATACCTTCCAGTTAGCTTCTTTCGCCAGTTTAGGCCTTCAGTTGGATGTTATCTTTTCCTTCAGCTTGTAATGGTCTTCACTGTAGACCTGCAGAGACCATCTGGCAGGAACCAATCGCTCTCTGTTGCCAGGCAGAACACTGTCCCTGGCTGACCCATTGGCCATCAGCCAAACAATCAAACCAAATCCCTCCAGTCTGCTGCATTGCATAAAGTGTTTCCTAACTTCATTCCTGAAAGGTCTGGCTTGAACTTTCAGTTTATGCTCCTGGTTCTGGACTACCCAACCAGTGGAAATAGTTTCTCTCTGTTCTTTTTGGAAACTCATTCTTAGGATATGAGCATCACCAGAAAGGCCAGGTTTGTTGCCCATCCCCAATTGCCCTTGAGAAGGTGGTGATGAGCTGTCCTCTTGAACTGTGCAGTTCTTGTGGTGTTGGTAGACCCACAGTGCCATTTACCCAACTGTTCCCCTTGATACCTTGAAAACTTTGATCAAATCACCCCTTAGCTTTCTAAATTGCAGGAATCTAACCCTAGTTTGTGTACTTACTCTTTATAATTTAACCCTTGAAGTCCAGGTAGTGTTTTGGTAAATTTAGGCTGCACTCTCTCCAAGGTCTTCAGTGCTATCCACTTGTGCTACTGTGCTTTCGGAGCACAGCTCCTTCCTCAGGTGAATGAAGAGGTGGGTTCCAGAAACATATTCTGGAACCCACCTCTTCATTCACCTGAGGAAGGAGCTGTGCTCCGATAGCTAGTGATTCGAAACAAACCTGTTGGACTTTAACCTGGTGTTGTAAGACTTCTTACTGTGCCCACTCCAGTCCAACGCCGGCATCTCCACATCAATAAATATGATGGTTAGTTGAAGCCTTCAATGTATTAAACATCCAAAGGCTCTTTGCAACAAAACAAAATTACCAAACAAAATTATACATCTAACTGCATAAGGAAATATTACAACAGATGAGCAGAAACCTGGCCAAAGTGACAGATTTTAAGCAGCATGTTAGAAGAAGTATTTAGAGAGGCTGGGAGGCTTAGAGAGGGAATTCCAGTGGCCCGAGTCTAAGCAGCTGAAAGCATGACTGCAATGGTGAGCAATTAAAATGAGACAGGCACAAGAGGCCAGAATTGCAGAAGCTCAGATGTTACAAAGGCTGGTAGGGCTGGAAGAGATTACAAAGATAGGAAGAGAATGGGAGTTTTTGAAGGCAAAACTGAAGCATTGCTGGGCCAGGAGCAATACCTTGCCATTTTTCTTAGATTCTCAGGTAGTTATTAGGAAGATTTACCTGGAACATTCAAGAGTAGTAAGAGTTGTTGAAATAAAAAGAAAAGGAGACCGAGTTAATCATAGAATCAGTGCAATGCAGAAGGAAGCCATTCAGCCCATCAAGTTTATACCGACACTCTGAAAGAGCACCTTACGTAGGGCTATGGCTTCACCTGATCGCCGTAATCCCACCTAACCTTTGGACACTATGGGGCACTTTAGTATGGCCAATCCACCTCACCTGCTCATCTTTGCACTGCGGGAGGCAACTGGAGCATCTGGAGGAAATCCACGCAGACACAGGGAGAACGTACAAACGCCACACAGGCAGTGACCCAAGGCTGAAATTAAACCCAGGATCCTGGCGCTGTGAGGGCATCAGTGGTAACCACTGTGCCATCCGGCTGCCCACTGTGCAAATTAATGTTAAATGACCCATCCTTTTCAATATTACCTCTGACTTCATTTTGAAAGCAGATTGAATGACTTAAAAGTTAGTGTTAAGTTCAATGAAAAATATGGCAGACTTGAAAAATTGATTGAAAATAAATGCCAAATCAATGGTGATCATGGAGAAAGACAATGTTATTAAGCTCTGGCAGTTTGGGAAATAATTATATCGATAAGATTATTCATGAGGTTAAATGAAAAATAGAAATTGCAAAAAGAGAATTTTGAATTGTCTCTGTGCAATTGCAAAACATTGATTGTTATGTAACTTAATTAACATGAATGGTTAACAAGACCACAGTAAAGAACATTGGACTTGTCTAAGTTGTGGTGTCACGGGCATATTTTGTAAGCTGCATGGAAGAATGCAAGAAGAGGAGGCTGTGGACTAGTGCAAGAAAGAAATGATGACAATTAAAGCAAATTACTGTGGGTGCTGGAATCTGAAACAAAAACAGAAAATATTGGACAATCACAGCAGGTCTGACAGAATCTGTGGAGAGAGAAGGGATCTAACGTTTCGAGTGTGGGTGAATCTTTGTCAAAGCTAGAGAGAACTGGAAATCAGGTCAGACTTATACTGATGTGGGGCATTGGGGCTGGATAGAGGGCCAGTGATAATAATAATAACCTTTTATTGTCACAAGTATGAAGTTACTGTGAAAAGCCACTAGTCGCCACATTCCAGTGCCTGCTCGGGATAGGCAGAGATTGATAAATATGTCATGGACAGAAAGACAAAAGGAATGTAAATGCAAGTGATTACGGCTAAGAAGGGTGCTAATAGTGGCACATAAAGAGATTAGAATGTGTTAATGGCAGATTAACGGTAAGCAGTGTGTCAAAGTGGCAACTAGGGGCAGGGAACAGATGCCGCAAGTGGGGTGGGGGGAGGGGCAACAATGGTGAGGGAAAAACAGATCAATGGAAGAAACGAAAATAAATTGATAGAAATAAAAATGGGGTGAAGGTGGAGAAGAGAGTTCACAGTCTGAAGTTGTTGAACTCAATGTTACATCCGGAAGGCTGTAATGTGCCTAATCGGAAGATGAGATGCTATTCCTCCAGTGTGTGCTGGGATTCACTGGAACATTGCAGCAGGCCAAGGGCAGACATGCGGACGTGAGAGCAAGACGGTGAGCTGACATGGCAAGCGATAGGAAGGTCTGGGTCCTGCTTGAGGATAGACTGAAGGTGTTCTGCAAAGCAGTCACCCAGACTGCATTCAGTCTCTCCAATGTACAGTAGACAGCAATAAATTATGAAGTTGATTATATTAATATGATTGATTATATGAATAATATCTTACGATTATATGAATTATATGAATAATATCTTATTCATGAATAATATCTTATTCATGGGAAATTAATCAGAGCAGCTAATAGAAGTAAGCTTGGAGGAGTATCTCGGCAATAGCAATCACAATATAAAGTGCAAGATAATGATTGAGATGTAAGTCAGACAAAGCCCAATGTCATTGATTTAAATAAAAACTAATTATAAGTGGATGAGGATAGAACAGGTAAAGTAGACTGGAAGAATTCTACCCAAGAGATAGAACAGCTTTGGAAGATGATTAGTAGAGTTTAAGAGGGATATATTATGTTAATAACCAAAGATAAAGTAGCCAGTAATTAAATACTTCGGATGAGTAAAGAGATACGGGTAAAATTGAAACTGAAAAAGACATGGGCAATAAAGATGAAGATGACAAAATGGAACGTGTAAAGGTAGGAGGAGAATTTAAAGAAAGGAAGTCAATGTGGAATTCTGAAATTAAGTTAATACAAAACAAATAGTCAAAGCATTCTACAGAGACATACATCACAAAGAGAAAATTAATACTGTGATAGGGCCACGAAGGAATGTGTAAGATAAACTCGCTGATAATGACAATGAAATAGCAGCAATATTGAATAATTACTTAACTCCCTATTTACCAGGGGGACTATGGCCTTGGAAGAAAATATCAGAAAGGATAACAAGACATTTGAGATAGAAAGGTGGGAGATAATTGATAAAGTAGAAAAAAACATAGGGAGGAAAAAACCCTGGTGCTCTTTGCATTCTAAAATATGTCAGGGAAGTGATAACAGTGCAATATACTAATATAAACAGGAATAGTGACATTTGAAACTAATGTTATTCCTATATTTAAAAGAGGCAATATAATAAATTCACGAACCTGTAGAACAATAAATATATTACTGATTGTAAGAAAGATATTGGAATCCTTACTCAAATATGAAATAGAAAAACATCCATAGACCCACAACACTATAAAGAATAGTCAATGTAAACTACTGTTGTTCACCAGTTACGTAAAATATGTGGTCCACAGAGGCTTAGCAGAGTTTTATAAAGGTTTGGCATATCCTCTTTGTTTATGTACTCAATCACTTTATGAATTAAACCATGGTTCTTAGATGTTTTTTGAAACAATCTTCTCAACCTGTCTTACCAATGTCTTCGGAAGCATCCAGGTTGCTGTGTCCCCTACCTCTCTAATACTTAATACTGTACCAAGTAGTTCACATTGCCTCCCCTCATTCTCCTGATCAAAATATAGAATTTCTTGATACCAAATTTAATCTGCCATGGATCTGCTCATTTCACCAGTCCATGTCTTCCTCAAGACTGTTACTATTTTCCTAATTGTTTGCTACATTTTTTGAAATTTGTAAATATGCCTTCTATATCAAAATCTAGAAAATTAATAAATATGAAAAACATCAGTGAATGTAATACTTAGAGGTAATTACTACAATTGGGCCTTCCCCATGAAACTGACAGGGTGACAATGTTCCTTGCTGATTGCTTGATTGGTGGGTGAAATGCCCCATTGGGCTGATTAAATCCCACCCACAATTTGCTCTCTGTTGATTCATCAAGGAATTCAGTCAAGTTAGTCAAACAGAATTTTCCATTAACAAAATTGTGCTATCTTTCATTTATTAGTCTGTACTTTTCCAAAGGCAATGAATTTTCTCCTGCATTATTGTCCCTGAACATCCATAATTTCCACCTTTCTTTCCCTCAGTAACCTACTGTCCATTGCTTCCAAATCATGTGCCTTTTCTACGTTCAGAATCGTTAATATTTTAAGCACCTCCTCTTTATCTATTTTTATCCAATGCAATACCATTACTGTCTCCCCTTTTACATTGGTATGTTACATTGCAACATTGACAACATCCACTTCTCTCGTCAGGACACATGCAAAATATTGAGCATGCTTTCTCCTCAACACAAAGATTTCATTCTTGTCTCTATTTGACCCTAAACTTTCTTGGGCTACCCTTTTGCCACATTATTGCTGTCATGATATACATCAGCATATCTTGGTGCAATCATATACACACTGACACACTGATGGACATACAGTAGGACCAACCAGCATACACAACATCGCAGCCAATCACCAGTGAGAGCACATGCACTATAAAGACAGGGGACACCAGAGTTCCCGCTCATTCTAGCAGCAGCCAGCTCAGAGCACAGAGCTCACAGCCTGCCTCTCAGACATTCACCATGTGCTGAGTGCCTCACCTAGATAGTGATAGGACAGGGTCCACAGGTAAGCTTGTAATGCACGTACCCAAGGTTACAGTATGTTATTACAGTTGAGTTGTTAATAAAATAGAATTACACCATCTCCAGCCGTGTTGACCTGTTTGTAGACCAGAACACCCAACATGACAATTGCATCATGAAGACTTGTGTTTCCCTTTTATAGAAGCCATACATTTACATTCTCACTCCCTCTCTTTGACCCACTTAATCCTTTTTCTTTCCGATCATCTCCATACTATGTTTGGCTCGGTTCTCTCCTGCATTGAGAAAGAAAGATTTTGGTCTCTCAGGGAATTAAGGAAACAGGAACAGGCAGGGAAGTTGAGTTAAGGCAGAAGATCAGCTGTGATCACATTCAATGGTGGAGCAAACAGAGGGCAATATGATCTATCACATTGTGTAACATTACAATTGTCATAAGCCTCCATTGTTCTTGTTTCATTTTAACTGCTATAGCCTTATTTATCCAGTGAGTACTAGTTTTGGGTACCCTTCCTTTTCCTATCCTGGGAATATGTCTATTCTATACTGAACCAACTCTGCTTCCATTGACCAGACCTTCCATTGTTTAATTAGTTTTGCCGAACAAATATTTACTTTCAATCCACCTAGACCAAATCTCTTTACATCTCATTGATGTTCATTTCTACTTAAGTGTACTTAAGCCTGATTGTATCCTGCCCTTTACCACAATTATTCCAGACTAAATGATACGACTAGTTGACCTTGCCATGAGGAAATTGGCGCCAGCTTTGTTAAGTTGCAATCCATCCATCTTGAACAGGACCCTCTTGTCTCGGAACTGATTCCAATGCCCCAGGAATTTGAAGTCGTTCCTCCTGCACCGTTTCTTCAACGATCTATTGACCTGTTTTACCTTGCTGCTCCTATATTCGCTACTACCAGGATTCGCCAAAAGAAGCAGCAACTGACCGGGGTTGGGGAATTTCAAGCAAATCACAATCCAACATTCCCCAGTTGTTTTGAGAAAACCAGAAAGTGGAGTAAACCCCAAGAAAACAGTCCTCTAGCAAACAAAATCTAAGGTACACACACCAAAAGGCAATCAAAGAATAAAATGTAAGTGCAAGGGCAGTCCATTAATATGGTCATTTTTTAAAATTGAACATTCGGGTTAATGCAATTGCATGTACAAAGCCAGAAAATGATTTCTGAGGTAAACAGAGCTCACCAAGTCAGGTATTGCAGTCAGTTCCGCAACTCTCCTTGATTAGGACCGGGGGAGTAAAGCTCACTCTCATGGTCGATGTATTTGTGCTGAGCTTTATGACAGATACTATGCAGGCATAGGGAATGCTATCGATTGATGATTAATTTTGTCATAACTGGACAACAGCAGATGAACTTTGGAAAGCTCAAGCACTGATTCATTCTTTACAATTATCTGAACGTGCACAGCACAATGTTGCACCTGTAGAAGTTAATTACTCTTGAACCAATGAAATTAACATCATCTTAAGAAACATTGCTTCTTCGCACAAACATGGTTCGAATATTGATTAATTAAGTTAGCCAATGCAGGCAAATCCTGTTTTCTTTAAGGTTTATCAGTAAAATTTAAATCTGTACAAGTGCAAAATTTTGCTTCCCATTAGAAATTTATCATACTTGAGTTTCAACTTGTTCTATAATAAATTCCTCCATTGATATTTATAATGCAACACATCTTTCTTAGCTTATTGTTCTGTAGTTACAGCCTCAAGGCAGCTGTAGTGCCTCATTCATGCCACTCATAGTTCCTCAGTATTACTGCAGAGAAACTCCTATGCTCACTCCGCTGCTTCCCAAATTACCTTACGATTTGCTATTTCACCAAAATAATACTATAAAATCAAAGCATTGCGAGTACATCTTCAGTAATGATATAGTTGACTAGTCAGATGAGTCACAGTTTTATAACAATTGTGGTGTTATGCAGATGACAATATCTGGGACACTAAGGCCTGAATTTTCACTGAGATGGAGACATCTGTCCCAAGCCAGTCCTCTGTCATTTTTGTGCGGGAGGTGGAGGAGGAGGAGGTGATGGGATTCTAAATTGCTCATCCATGATTTCAGGAGAACGCTTCCCTTAGAAATGAGGAGCTGCTTCCATTCATGTTTGTTTTGGTGATGTAGGTAGCTGAGTCCCGAAGTGTGCAGATTAGACCTGCAGGAGGATTCATTTGGATAGCCAGGGTATTCTTTTAGAAAGGTAATGTACCCTTTGGGATAGATAATATTCCTTTTGGGATTGCTAAAAGTAGACTTAATTATGTGTACAACGTGCACTCATTGGAACTGTCCAAGCTGTCAAAAGAATTGTCAATCTGTCAAAGAACTGTAAAACTGTCAATGAACTGTGCAAACTGTCAAAGAACTGTCAAGCTGTCACCGTACTGTCAAACCTCATTGTAACTGACAACTGAACCTGACAAAATTCAATGGGACTGTCAAAACCATCAAAGGATTAAACCCTGTCGTGCTTTAAATTTCAAAGAAGCATGGTGTTTAAAGAAATGCTTGATAATTCACTCTGCCTGTTAACATAAGACTGAGGACTTTCGGTACAGGGTTTGAGCGGCATGTTTGATTTCACAACCTAGCAATATCACAGTGGGGTGCCGGTTAATTGAGCATATGATTTACAGATCCAGGTAGTTAAATAATGGAAAGGTTAATTTTCATCGGTGGATTAATTGAACAAATTTGTAAATCAAATCGAGCTTATCTTTACAGGGTGAGGTGATCAATGGACACAGCATTATTTCATATCAATATGGCTCCTGAGGTTTGCCCATGCTAGATATAGATGAGTTGGCATGGGGTTAAGGGGAAAGGATGGTGGAAGGGGGCAGGGTAGGCATGAGTTGGCATAGGAGAAAAAAGGCCATGGGGATATGGGAGATAAGAGGCCAAAGGGGTTGGTTAGAGGGGCATAGGGTGGAATAGGGCATACGAGAGTCATGTGGAGTATGTGGGGGAGTGAGGGGCTGCAGAGTGAGGACTGAATGGCTGTTCTCTGATTTTTTTAAAGACATTCAACAAGTACCGGTGCATAGTTACAGACCTTTTACCCAGCCTGCATCTGGACCTGGCATTCTCTGCACTCATTCTGGGGACAATATGCCTCTCTTCTAATCCAGCTCACAACCCCAAAATTAAAAGGTGGCCTTCTGGGCCTCTTTTTACTCGGTTGGATACACGGAATGGGGAAATGCCCCATCTCCATGCAGCCAACCCAAACGCAGATCCAGGTCTGAGTCACAGTGACAGAATAAATCAAACTTTATTATTATTTCCAATATATTCAGAAATATTCTGTGTGCATTGGGGATTAAATCTCACAGCTATAACAATATTAAACTCTAAATGGAATGGCTTTATATTTTATATCTATGACTTTGTCTATTTAATTATTATCTCATAACAATTTGACATTGAGAATAAACATCAAGATAGCTAAGATGTGCTAACAAGCAGTTGATATCTGATAGCTGCACTGCAGGAATTGACTTCTCTGCAGTGTGGCAGCAGTTTGCACTGAAGAATCATCCTCAGGTTTGGTAGAATGTGATTGCACTGGAGAGGGTGCAAAGGAGATTCACCAGGACTTTGCCTGGGATGGAGCATTTGACTATGAAGAAAGGCTGGATAGGCTTGTGCTCTTTTCTTGAGAGCAGAGGACGGGAGACGCTACTGAGGCATATAAGATTATGAAAGGTATGGACAGGGTGGATAGGAAGCAGCTTTCCCCTTGTTTGAAGGGTCAATAACAAGGGGGCATAATTTAAGATGAGGGACAGGAGTTTTAGAGGGGATTTGAGGAAAAATTGTTTCACCCAGAGAGTGATGGGAGTCTGGAATGCACTGCCTGGGAGTGTCATAGAGGCAGCAAACCTCACAACCTTTAAAAAGCAGGTGGCCGAACACTTGAGATGTCATAACATTCAAAGCTTTCACCCAAATGCTGGAAAGTTGGATTTAGTGTAGTTTTGTTGATGCAGATTCAATGGGCCACAGGGACTCTCCTGTACTGCGTGACTCTATGTCTATGCAGTGGGGCCTCAAGCGTTTGGTAGAATGGATGGGAGGGCAGGGTGGAGGGGGGAGGGGGGCGGTGTTCTTTAGTCTGGTATCAACAAAGTCGGCGAACCAGGGCCAGGATCACAGATTTAAAAGGTGGAGCTGAGGAATTGAGGGGTGGATGGTGCCTTAGTTCCTGGTGTGTGCCAATAATTAAAGAAGGCCAAGGTTTAACCTGTTACCACCAGGTGTAGAGATCCTCCAACCAATGTGATGTTGGGTTTGCTATTTTGTGATTGGTTCCTATCCAGTGCCACCTGCGCCCCCCTCCTTCATTAAAAATGTAAACACTCCCGTGTTAATAGCTATAAATAAAACAAAGCTTGTAATTAGAGATTTCAAAATCCAACTCATTTGTTTTCTTCAATTTTGAAAGCAAGCAAAACAAAAGTTGATGGTTGTCATTCTATTTGTATCCTTTCTCTCTCTCTCGTTGCCTTACGATTAGTAATTAGAAAGTTCCCGGCCGGGATTCTCCCTTCTGGGGACTAACTCCCCATGCCGGCGGGAAAACCGGCGGCAATAACTCCGGCATCAACAACCCCCCCAAGGTGAGGAATTCTCACCTTTCTAGGGGGCTAGGTTGGTGCCGGTAGGGTTGGCGCCACTCCAGCTGGCGCTGAAGGGATGGCGCGAGTTCGCACATGGGCGGAACTGCCGGCATGATTCAACGCATGAGTGGGCCGGCCGGCGTATTCTCGCGCATGCGCGGGGAGTTCTCTTCTCCGCGTCGACCCCCAGGCAATATGGCGGAGCCCTACAGGGGCCCGGCGCGGAAGGAAGACGTGCTCCAAGGAACAAGCCCGCCCACAGATCGGTGGGCCCCAATCGCAGGCCAGACCACCGTGGGGACCCCCCCCCGGGGGTGGGATCCCCCCCCCCCCCGCCCCCCCGAGGACTGCCCCCGCATACTCACCTGCCAGGTCCTGCCGGTACATGAGTTGAGTGATTCACGCCGGCGGGACTGGCCAAAAGTGGACGGCCACTCGGCCCATCAGGGCCAGGAGAAACGCCGGGCCGGAGTGGCAGCGATCCCGCCCCCGCCCGAAAAACGCGCCGGAGAATACAGCAGCCGGCGTCGGGGCAGCAGGGCGGGATTCGCGCCTCCCCCCCTCCGGCGGGGGGGGGGGGGGGGGGGGGGGGGGGGTCGGAGAATCTCGCCCCACATTTTCTAACTGTGAACACAATGTAGGTGACAATCAGGTGAGAAGATTAACACTCTCCAAGTTTCCTCAATCAATGAACCTCATTAAATTGAACAAAGACATTGTGGTCCTGAAGTTCCTCACAGAGCCTCCGACTATGACTCCAATAGGCAGAACGAACAAAAACCCAACTGTGCTCATTCTGTTCCATCTCTGTGAATTCTTGATGGCTTTCTAATGTTTGAACCTCAAGGTGAAAAGCTGGAGCAGGGATTCCCTATGGGAAGCGGTTCCTCTCCGGAGGCTCCAGTGGGACTAATCGTATCCATGCAGGCTAATACTATGAGTGAGAGCAGGTAAAGTTTATCTTCAGTGCTATTATGGGAAATAAATGGAGTCCGCCGGTGGGATTGGTCCCAAGAAAGTTGTCGAAACACCGAACAAAGGTTTTGTCATTTTCTGTAGATTGACAGGTCTGTGAATGGAGTCACAAAGCCCTGCACAGTGCCCAAGAATGGCCAGATTGGTACTTACGCCCGTCTGTCTCATGTAATAGACACGCATCTTCTTGTACTCACACTGACAAATGCACATGCACACGCACAAATGCAAATGTGCAAACACACATGCAAACACATACCACTCAGACATGCGCACACATGCATGCAAACACACACAAACATGCAAATGTACAGAAGTACACACATGTGCACAAGTACAAATACATGCATAACATTCAGACACACTTGCACAAATGCAAATGTATACTTGCACATACATTCATTAACACAGATGCACACACTGAAGGATAGCTTCTCTGTTTAAAAGAAAAAGCTATATCAACTTTACCTGAAAAAAGATTTTGACATTTTCCCTCCAGTTTTTCTTCAAACAAATGTGATTTTTTTTTCTAACTACTAGAACAAAGAAAGATGTTTTAAGAGTACAGCTGACGAATCAGGATTGATGTTAGCTGGGCAATTAAGTGGATTGCACATGCTCAGACTGAACAGTCCAAATTCAGTTTATAGAGTTTCAGCTCTGTACAAAACCTCTAAGTCGAGGCTTGACACTTTTAACTTTTAATCTGAGCTGGACCAGGAATCTGGCAGGATTACTTTGGCTGTCTGTTATATTTTCCTATCTAATCGAGTCTAATTTGGAAGTTACTCCCAACATTTATTCTAAAAATACAAAACAAAATTGCAATAAACAATCCTCACACAGAACAAGTAATGAAAGGGAAGGGGAAAATTAGCAATTTAATGGTAACTGCACCTTTAAGCTGTTCACACACATGCGGCTTACTGCTACACTAATTTGATTGCTACAACAGGTACTTCAATACCATTCAGGGCACATTTTTCTCGAGACCAGAAATACAAATTACATCTGCACACAAAACAGGCCTGTGACAGTCAAGGAGGTTCTTTGTTACATATTCAATTGCAGTTTTTTCCTCATGTTATTCACCATTTTTGCAAACATTCCATCACTTAACCATTTATGTTTGTCTCATCAGAAATATGCAGATCTCAAGTCAGTAGGAAAGCTGCACTTGACATTTAGGCACTACAATATCTATACAATACAATACCTTGGAGCAATCAATTTTACATGAACAAGTATGCCTGTAGTCAGACTGAAATCATTGACATCTGATCATTTTGTATCTATAGCAACCAAAGCAGCACATTAAGTACAAGAGCCTGTCAAAGTGCACAGATCCTGCTGAATTTGATCACCTCTTCCCCTCTCAACTAATTCACGTTCCCTAATCACTTTCCCTTCTTTTTGGTGAACACAGCGCCCTCTCAGGACTTACCTCCAGGCCACTGCAGGCGGTGTAGCCACCAGAATTTTCAATGCCGATTTTGACTGCGGAGACTCAATCTGTGCCGGCAGTTTGCCAGAATCATTGTGTCTCGATCTGGCCTACCTGTTCTGACGAAGTTGTTCTCCTTACACTCAGTTTGCCTGGGTGAACCAGTTTCTAGGCTTGTGTTAGGGAGCTTAAGATGCTAGATACAAAAGTAATAGAACATAAAATGAAAGGATCACAGCAGAGAAGAAGATGTCCTGATGTGTCACTTCTATTAATGAGTCAAACGTTTCCAACTTTCTGAATTTCTGGCAGTTTCTGCAATTTTTCAAAGCAATTCTTGTTTTGGATACTGCGGTTTCCGGGTGAGATTGCTCGCAATCCTGAGCTCTATTTGTATGCCAAATCAAACTTTGTTAACTCAGTTGATTTTTCCTCATCTGGAACAAAACTTTTTTTTTTAATTATAAGTTTTTAATTTTTCCAATTAGAGGCAATTAAGTGTGGCCAAACCATCTACCCTGCACATCTTTGGGTTGTGGGGGTGAGACCAACACAGACATGAAGAGAACTTAAGAACATCAGAACTAGGAGCAGGAGTAGGCCATCTGGTCCTTCCAGCCTGCTCCGCCATTCAATGAGATCATGGCTGATCTTTTGTGGACTCAGCTCCACTTTCCCCCCCGAACACCATAACCCTTTATTCCTTTATTCTTCGCCTATCTATCTTTATCTTGAAAACATTTAATGAAGGAGCCTCAACTGCTTCACTGAGCAGGGAATACCATAGATTCACAACCCTTTGGGTGAAGAAGTTCCTCCTAAACTCAGTCCAAATCTACTTCCCCTTATTTTGAGGCTATGCCCCCTAGTTCTGCTTTCACCCGCCAAAGGAAACAACCTGCCCACTCTCTCCTATCTATTCCCTTAATAATTTTATGTTTTTATAAGATCCCCTACACATCCTTCTAAATTCCAACGAGTACAGTCCCAGTCTACACAACCTTGTAATCCAACCCCCTCAACTCTGGGATTAACCTAGTGAATCTCCTCTGAGCACCCTCCAGCACCAGTATGTCCTTTCTCAGGTAAGGAGACCAAAACTGAACACAATACTCCAGGTGTGGCCTCACTAACACCTTATACAGTTGCAGCATAACCTCCCTAGTCTTAAATTTCATCCCTCCAGCGATGAAGGACAAAACTCCATTCGCCTTCTTAATCACCTGTTGCATCTGTAAATCAACATTTTGCGACTCATGCACTAGGACACCCAGGTCCCTCTGCAAAGCAGTATGTTTTAATATTTTATCATTTAAATAGAACATAAAATGTAATCCCTTTTGTTGTTACTCCTACCAAAATGGATAACCTCACATTTGTCAACATTGTATTCCACCTGCCAGACCCTAGCCCATTCACTTAAACTATCCAAATCCCTCTGCAGACTTCCAGTATCCTCTGCGCTTTTTGCTTTACCACTCATCTTAGTGTCGTCTGCAAACCTGGACACATTGCCCTTGGTCCCCAACTCCAAATCATCTGTGTAAAATGTGCAATGTGAATGTGCAAACTCCACATGGATAGCAACCCGGGGCCAGGATCGAACCCGGTTCCTTGGTGCCGTAAGGCAGCAGTGCTAACCACTGCGCCACCGTGCCGCCCAGCTGGAACAAAACTTGTTGGTAGACGATTAGCAAATGCTGACACTGCCGGATGAGCAGCGTGCCAAACAAACAGCACAGACCGATCGATCAACCCGCCTCTGGCATTTCTGAGGTGCAGCTGCAGCTTGAGACGAGCCTCGTAGTGAATCAACTGCTAATCTTTCACCATGCCAGATTTTATTTTCCAACCCAAGTAAAAGCAACGGTAAAGACGAGAGAATGAATCTCCAAAAAGAGTTCAGACTTTTGTTCTGTGAACTTTGGAACGTTGGGATGAAAGATCTGGCGCAGTGATAGATTGGCCCATTTCCTCCTATGAGCCTGTTTTTGCACAGTTGGCATAGATCAACTCCGCCCTCACTCAGACTGCACAGCACATCACATAGTAGAGCAACTTACTGAACTATTACAGGAGCTCTGGGGTCAGTTTTCTTACGTATACCCACTATTGTGGATCGTTCGGCAGAGAAACAACGAAAGTCATTCTGATTAAAATCAAATGTGCACACACACTGTTAACCGATTGTATAATTAGGCCACTGAATTATGTATTAAAGGCCTCTTGACGGTTGTAATTCTGCGGTATAACATCAGAGGGATGACAATGAAGGAAGAAATGATCCAATGCAGCTAAAGGAACACAGAACGGGTGAAGTATCGGACTGAAATGGAGGGGTCATTACAAGAGCAAGGCTGCATTCTCGTCAACAGGCTGACTGTAATGATCAAGCAAAATAAATTCATTACAATGCATTTGAGGACATCTCATCCAGTCAATAAACCATTTAATATTCACTATTACTGTTTAAAAAAAACAGCAAATCAACTTTTCCTGACATTAACAAATGCCTATTTTCTCATTAATCAAAGGTACACAATTGTTCACAACTAGTCGCCACTCTGCCACCATTTGGGTCCATATTCAAATGCCAGGTTGAAGCAGTTCACTTATGATTAATTGATTTCAATGGGAAAAGAAAGGCCATCATAGAAGGTGACAATAAGAGCAGCATATGCTCATGAGGTGTAAAAGTCGTTTAGTGAAACCAGAGGGACAATTGTGATTCAGGCAGTACTTTCAGCAATCTTAAAGAAATGATTTCTCCTGAGAAGGTTGTGTCTTTAGGAGGACTAATTCCTGTCCACTGTTAAAATGAAATCTCACTGTCTGTCAAATTTTGGAATGAAACAATCTTATGTGTTCCTAGTTTCTTTACATCATAAATACCATTGATTTTGAGCATTAAACTTACTGTCATGTAGCAGACAGAGGAATATGTCATTCTTGACAAAATGACAGTTCTGTTATTGTGAGAAATTGTAAAAATGCTAATTAAAAATATATTGTTATAAGACAATATTAATTGTGCCTGAAGCCTTTCTATGTAGGTTTATTTAGCCTCTATATTTAATGAGAGAAAGACATTTGGGATAATTAAATATTACAGCCTTTCCATTCCCTTATATCTCTTAATTTGGGCAGCACGGTAGCACAGTTGCTTCACAGCTCCAGGGTCCCAGGTTCGATTCCCGGCTTGGGTCACTGTCTGTGCAGAGTCTGTACGTTCTCCCCGTGTCTGCGTGGGTTTCTTCCGGGTGCTCCGGTTTCCTCCCACAGTCCAAAGATGTGCAGGTTAGGTGGATTGGCCATGTTAAATTGCCCTTAGTGTCCAAAAAAAAAAGTTAAGTGGGGTTACTGTGTTACGGGGAGAGGGCAGATACGTGGGCTCCAGTAGGGTGCTCTTTGTAAGGGCCAGTGAAGACTCGATGGGCCGAATGGCCTCCTTCTGGGCTGTAAATTCTACGATTCTATGAATTTGTTTTATGGGCACGATACATCCGAAAGGTTTCAGAGTCTGGTTTTGGGCATGTTTGGCAGTGTGTGCAGTGCCGAGATTGACCCCTCTATTCAACAGTACTTAGCCTCGAGGAGTTACTCCCTGTCGAGACCACACTTAGACAGACTTCCTTCTCTGGGGAGCGGAGCTTGCAAGCAGGACCAGCTCCTCACAGATCGGGGCACCATTTTGAACAGCTGCTCTGATCTCTACACCACCCCATTTCTCTACCCCCTCCTCCCCGCCAGAATCACCCCCTTCACCCGGCCCCAACCTGTCCGTGGCCCTCACAGATCCCCCCTCATCTAATGGCTCATTCAAGTATCATTATCTGGATGACGCACAACAAGGGCCTGATCCAGTGAGTCGAAAGTAGCGGGTTTGGTGACCCACGATTGACCTGGTGCCCAGAGTGAAGCCCGATTTTTGGGCCTCTCCTGGGATTCACCTATTAGCCGCATTTTCTCAGTCACACCCTTTAACTGTTTCGGCCATCAGCTTTCCTTTGCATGCTTCCTCTGCGAGAAATTAATGGTTCTATCTCCTTATATTTATTTTTTCCTCTGGCATTTTGCTCTTTGTTTTACTCGTGATGAAACTGGTTTCACGGAGTGCCACAAAATGGGTGATGGTGAATTGCCAACCTGTTTTACACTCCAAATCATCTTATCCTCAGCAGGAATGATGGTGAATTCACAATGCTTGAGCTATGGCCAAATACCAATTTCATCCTGTTTCTAGTTTGCCCTTTATTTGCCAATATCCAGTGTTGTACCTTCCATTGCATTCTGCGCGATTCGGCAGCCTCATCATGCCTGACTTGGTGTCGGGATGAGGCTGTTGAATCTTGTGAGAAGCCTCTCGTGAGATTTGCGCTGCTCAAAACGCCTCGCGACAATTAAAAAAAATAAATCTTTCCAATTAAACGGTAATTTAGCGTGGCCAATCCATTTACTCTGCACGTCTTTTGGGTTGTCAGGGTGAGACCCATGCAGACACAGGGAGAATGTGCACATGGACAGTGACCCAGGGCCGTAATCAAACCCAGGTCCTTGGCACCGTGAGGCAGCAGTGCTAACCACTGCATCACCGTGCCGCCCTGTCTCGAGACATCTTAACGGAACCTCGTGAGGTGTTGTGATCTGGATCTCGCCCTCACTGGGCGTGACCTGGATCTGCATACAAACGTGGACCAGGCAGAACAGTTCCTGGGTGGTCTCTGAGGCCACTGAAGACTCCTGGGTCATCGGAGACCCCGGGGACAGGGCAGGGTGGCACCCTGGTTCTCCATCTGTCACCTGGGTACATTGGCACTGCCAGCCTGGCTCCATAGCACTGCCATCCATTTGGCAGTGTCTCTCTGACACTGCCAGGGTACCCGGCACCACTACCGGGGGCATTGCCTGGGTGCCAGACTGGCAGTGCCAGGAATTGGGCCTGGGCCCCGGGGGGCTCCCCAAGGCTTGGGTGCAAGGTGGGGGGGAGGGACTTTAAAAAGGGGGTTGGGGAAGATCTGAAAGGGAGGACGGGAAAAGATCGAGGCAGCCTTCCAATATTGCACCCCGATCAATGAGAAACTTTTCCTCCTCTAAGTCCAAACCCAGCAGAGAGAATTTCCCCAAGGTCAAAAAAATAGCAGAATGCCGTTGAATCGCGAGATGTCTCTCAGTACTGCAGTTGCCAAGAAACACACCAAACGCGCCCAAAACCTGACATATAAGTTTTTCGGGTGAATCATGTCCATGTTTTCTATCGTTGCCATTTATAATTTTCTGCTTTCCTTGTTCTCTGAAACCATTCTCTCTTTCCATTTCATGCTCACATCACATCTGTTTCCTCGACATTGCGCACAAATACCCCAGGAGAAGCTAGGTAGATCTATGACAGGCAAACGAGTCAAGGATTATGGAAGTGGAGGGAGCAGGCAGGAAACTGGAGTTGAGATGCCAACCAAAATAGCTATGATTTTAAAGAATGGTGGAGCAGGTTAGAAGGGCTGAATGGCCTACTCCTGCTCTGCTATTATTACTGTCATGGAATAATAATATAAATAGCTTCTGTTGCATCTCTCAGTACAAGCTTCATTTTACTTCATTTTAGTATGATAGGAAACTAAATTCCCAATCCATACAAACTATAAATAAATATTTTAAAAGTCAACAAAAGCAATACATTGATTGGCCAAGAATTTGCTGGATTGGGTCCTCTCGAGGCAAGTGCCGGGGATTCGATCTTTTCCTCACCTTACAGGTCATTTTTTTTTCCTGCTAGAAATGTGAATTGATGCAAGATTCAAGCGGCAGGTGGGACCCCACGGACATTTCACCCAATGGTCTGCTCACTTAAATAATGCATTTTAAGGATAGAGAAAGAAGCAAAGCAAACAACAAACAAAATTGGGTGCATCAAAATCCAATTAGGTATGAGAAGTGCGGCGAGAGAAAGGTTTGATTCAGAAAGAGAGAAAGAAGAAACAGAAAGAAAAGTTGGGAAAACAAAATTTATGGATTATAAAAACCTACAAGAACAATTTGCTAGCAGTACGAGTGAGACTTAAGAGTTTCCACTGTTCCCATTCCGGGGGGGGGGGGGGGGGGGGGTAATTTTCCCATCCCATCCACAGCTGGTTTGGTGGCAGGGAAGAGCGGAGGGTCTAGTGCCAGGCAAAAAAAATCGGACGCCCGCCAGCATGGTTTTCAGTTCTCCCGATGGCTAGTTGGTTATCTTGCTGTCTGTCTAGTGGCGTGAATACCATTTGCATCATTAAAATCTCAAGGCACTCATTAAAACGGCTGTTCACTGAAATCTCCTTCTGCCTTCCAATCTTGTGTTACGCCAGCTGTAAATTATGTCGACCTCAAACCCCTTTGAAAATGCGTGGCGTGCACAGATCGGACCTCAGTTCACTCGTCATTTTGAGGCGAGTGCAACATTCCTATCCTACCTGCCGCAGTGCTGCATCACTTTTGTTGCAAAGAATGCCATACTGCTGGGGTTGGTCTCCTTCAGCTCTTGGCCAACATTGTCCACAAGGACAACACTGTGCTGTGGTAATCATACAAGCCTCCACTTTTAGACACTGACCAGTGCTGTGCCCGGGTTGGGGAGTGCAGGGGTCTTCTGCTCCCGGTGACTGACACGGGTGTCCGCAAGGACTCCACTGTGTTGCATTACTCAGGCAGAACTCCACTTTTGCAAACAGGCGTTGCGACCGGAGGTGTGAAGGAAGGGTGTGGATGATAAACGCCAGGGGGGGGGGGGGGGGGGCAACAGGAAGGGAGGGTTGTTCAAGGACTGTGAGGGGGAGAAGGGTGAACACGAGGGAGGCAACACAAAGGGAAGGCTGTGTAAGGGCTCTTGAAGGAGAAGGCAGAAGAGTGAGGAGGAGGAGAAACAATGGAAGGCAGAGGGTAGACTGAGAGGTGGGAAGCTCATGTTTGAGAAAGGTACATGAAACCCAGCAAACAAAGGGATGCCACATTTTTGACTGGAGATAGGAGAGGGGTGTTCATGTGGCACGGGAAGGATGAGTCACACAGAGATTTAGAAGATGGGATGGGGGGGGGGGGGGGGCGGGGGATGTGATTTGGGAGGGGCACTGTAATCCTTAGGTCTCATGGAAATGGGGAACTCTGTGAAACTGGGCCGAGCCGGAGAATCCCCGCGAACGGGCCATGCCGCCCCAACGCCACCACGCGATTCTCCGGAAAGTGGAGAATCACGCCATTGGCGCTGTCGTGGTTGGCGCGGCACCGGTCACGGGCCACTCTACGTGGTCGGCCCACCAATTCTCTGGTCCGGCCCAGAAAAGAGCTGAGTCTCGCCGGTCCAGAGCAGGATAGAACGGCGCCGGCGGGACTCGGCTCTTTCCTGGGCCGGCGCCGTTCTTACCTGCTCTGGGCCGGCAGGATCTTGGCATGTAAGGGTCGGGTGGCAGCCTTTGGGAGGGGGGAGTGGGGGTTCTACCCGGGGAGGGGGGGGGGGCTCCTATGTGGCCTGGCCCGCGATCGGGGCCCACCGATCGTCAGGCCGGCCTCTGTTGCTGGGGGACTCCTTTCCTATGCGCCGGCCCCTGTAGTCCTGCGCCATGTTGCGTCAGGGCCGGCGCGTTGAAGGAGGCCACTGCGCATTGGCGCTGGTACCACTGCGCATGTCCTCATTGGCGCCGGCACAACTGCGCATGTGCAGATCCCACGGCGCACAGTTCGCGGAGGAGTGCGGGTGAACAAGCAGGTCCCCGTATCCGAGGGATGGCTCCAGGAAGCACAGCAACATCTGGGGCTGGATTCTCCAATCCCGCGGCAGTGTGTCCACACCGTAGTAAACGGCGTTGCGTTTTACGACGCCGTGAACGGGCCGCTCCCACGACTAATTCTGGCCCCTACTGGAGGCCAGCACGGCGCTGGAGTGGCTGGAGCCGGGGACCTGCAGCTGGAGTGGTGCAAACCGCTCCATTGCCATGCTGGCCCCTGTAGGGGCCAGAATTAGTCGTGGGAGCAGCCTGTTCACGGCGCCGAAAAACGCGACGCGTTTATGGTGGCCTGGACACTCTGCCGCGGGATTGGAGAATCCCGTCCCAGATGTTGCTGTGCTTCCTGGTGCCATCCCTTGGATACGGGGACCTGCTTGTTCACCCGCACTCCTCTAATCAAGGCCTCGAAGATGCTGCCTTCTTCAGGCTGCAAGGCTTGTTGTTCTGGTTACCAGACATCTGTGCAGTCTCCTGAAGACTGGTGGACTGGAGAGCATGCAATGTATGTGCTGCACTGGCATACAAATATGGCGGCCAGACCTTTGAAGTCACCAGCTGACGGCAGGCCAATGAATCAGCTCCCAGCACATCAGCTGCTTTGGCCCAATACCCGCCTTTGCATAATTAATGAGCAACTAAGCAATGAATCGGGCGCGAGTTCCCACCATTCCAACCGGAGAGAGGGGTGGGTGGTAGAGGACGCCCCCGAAACCATCTGTCGTAGTGCTTAGCCTCATTAATGGAGAATTCCATCTGAGTCTCCAAGTTTGAATTTCATGTTAGTCCATAAATTATATCATTACCAGGGTCCTTACAAAAAAGGAAATACAAGCCCTAATTATCTGCAGCAGATTCAGTCATATTAAATCCAGCGATGCCCATGGTTTAACAGGGAGTTGTGAAGTTGTGACTGCAATTTGGAAAAATGGCATATCCTTACATTAACAAAAATTGCTGAGCTTTTTGCACACTGAGATTGCCGGGCACCATGAGCTCACCATTATTTTGTTCAACTGCTGTATAGTTTCTATAATGATAAAATATGACAATTATACCTGTTTCCTTGCCTCAGTAAGAGTTAATTTTCATCATTTAAGCTGGCAATTCAGAAATCTTCCTTTAACAATCTGTCTCATAATGGCCTGAAGTTTCTTAGATCACAGTGACACAAAAATAGCACTGAAATTTAAAGCACTCTCTACCCCAATCTTGCGAAAAGATACTTATGTCCAATTTCCTGCTGAGTTCCTTTGCCTGCACAAAATAGCACAAAACAAGTGTACGTTTCGCAGTATTACTCTGCATTTTAGTTTTTATATTCTAACTAGCTGAGCAGTAGCTTAAATGAATGGTTGGGTTGCTTTACAAGTAATAGCACAGAAACAGGCCATTAGTCAACAGGTTCAGACTGGTCTTTAAGGTCCCCTTGAACCTCCTCACATCCTTCATCGACATATCTTTCTATTCTTTTCTCCCTCATGTGTCAATCTAGCTTCCACTTAAATGCATCTATGCTATTAACCTCAACTTCTACTTGTGGTAGTGAGTTCCACATTCTGTAGATTCTTTTTTCCTGAATTATTGAATGGATTTATTGGTTACCCTTTTATAATTATGGCCCTTCGTAAAGAAAAACATCTTCGCGATGTCTACCTTATCAAGCTCTTTCCTAATCTTGGTACGTAATTTATGGCCCTGTCACAACGGGGGCAGAGCCTGGAAATGTGGTGAGTCGCTCAAAAGTGCATTGACGTAGGCGGGACTGGAAATCCGACTGGTGGGAGGAGCCTAAAATGAAGACGTCTACCAAGTCTCGAATCAGACTTCTCTTTTCTGGAGTAAAGAACTCTCGCCAGTTTAATCTTTAATCCTAATAAAATTGATTGAAGCTATGTGCCTGCACGCCAGCACTTTTGATTGTGCGCAGCTTTAAATAATTGAACTTGCTAATAACTTAAATTTGACTTTTCACCATGTTAATCCTTGATCAGTACAATTAATACAAGGTGGCAAAATGGGATTTTTAGAATAGCTATTGCCAGATCACGTGGTTTCATACAACCACTTCTATTGATGAATTGGAGAAATATTTATTACTTTTAGGATATACTTCCAAATCTAAAGCCATTCTCAAAATAACAAGGTAATCAGTGATTCTGATAATTCTGCTTTAGTTCTTTCGAAAAAACCAAGGCCTGAATGTTTGTTACAAAAATGGCTGTGGAGGCTTGGATCGAGAGATCGTACCCCTGAACATGGCACCAAACATTTTTGAAGCAGGGCATCGGGGTGGAATGGGGACAGGTGCTAAGTTTCACATCTATGGTTCACGGAAGCAGTTGCCCATATAAAACAGTAGTCATGTCAGATTTTCATCAGTTGGAGTAGGGAAACATGACATCTGCAGCTTGGACATGGTAGGTGCAGATCTAAACTTTGTGGAGTTACTTGGATCGGTGGAGCACCCTTTTGAGGAGGTAAGAAACCCTTTTCGATGTGCCCCTGGAACATCACTGGAGGAAGTAAGGTGCCCTTTGACAGAGGTAACATGCCCTTTGGGATTGTTAAAAATATTGTTAAAAGTATAAAAACTCATTGGAAATGTCAAAATCAACTGCCAAAATGAGCTACCAAAAGAAACTGTTAAGCTGTCAAGACATTTAAAATTCCTGTCCTTTAAATATTTGAAAGATTTTTTAAAAAAGATTGTTATTTCACTCATCCTATTTACATAACCCTGAGGGTTAACATTACTTGATTCATTCGAAATGGCTGATTTTACAACGTTCTATTATCATAGTAGGATGCCTCTCAGTTCATAATTTTATTGACAGCTCCAAGTGGTTACAGACTCTTTGAAGTGGGTCTATGAATTCCAATGCGTTTTATTTAAAGATATTAAAGGACATCAAATGCAGTGAATTTATTTTATGAGATTGTTTTAGTGAAATAGTGAATTCTTCAATCGACACTAAATAACTTAATTCTATCTCTTCTCAACATTGGTCCCGAGGTCTGCCCATGATTAACATTAGGGTGTTTTGCATAATTGGTGTAAGAGCAAAGTGTGGTTGTTGGGGGACATGGGTTGGCATGAATTGTCACTAAATTGACATAGCGGCACTAAAGGGCCAGCATAGGCCGACATGGAGAGGCTAATGTGGAGGCTATAAAGGTACATGGGGAGCATGTGTAGGGCGAGGGCTGGAGGGCTGTTTTGTGTTTTATTGGGGGTTTTTATTCGACAGAGTGCCGACAGAGTATCATGGCAGGTCCTCTGCTCAGCCTGCCTCTGCTCCCAGCAGTCCCTGCACTGTTCCTGGCGCCACCTGTCGTGACTCCCATTTTAACCTGTCCTACCTACCCCCCAAACCCACCAGACCAAAAATCTGACCTTCCAGGTAACTTACCCCTGGGTCACGGTTGCAGAGCCAGGAATTTTCCCGACTCTGTGCTCCCGGCCTGGGAGAGAAAATTGCGGCCTAAATGTTAATATGAAACTTCATGGGTACAGTTCCTTAAAATGACGCATCCTCTAATACAGTTCCACAGGGAATTCTCTAGGTCGAGAAAATTACACCTACGGGAAGAATGCCAATTTAAGTAAGTTGATGGTGCACTGCAGGGCAACTTGAAAAAATATTTGTATCTTATGAGAAACAAAGTCATTTCTGTTTGACAGATAAAATAATCTAAATGGAATGAAATAACAATGGCATTTTTGAACAAGAGTGTATCTGCAGTCTTAAAAGTGTCTCTTTCCTAAAAGACAAAGCGGATTTCAAACTTAAGGTACATTTCCATTGCCAATTTATGAAGCCCCATTAAAAATATTCCTTTCCTTTCAGTCTTGGATACAATGAGCCCGAAAACAAATTGAAAGTAAAGACGTTCACAAGACCAATAAAAAAACTCCATTGTATCAACATTCAGCAATGATACCGTTAGTGCAGCACAGAACTACACTTGAATATTCTGATGCACACATGGTATCAATGCCGAATGTTGATACGTAGAAGTTTTTTTTAACGGAGTGGCTGATTTACCAGTAGATGATTCTGTAACATTTTCAGGCTCATGACGTAGATCGAGGTTATATTTTCCGATTGCTGGCAAATACAGGCGTTTAACCAGGGCTATTAGAGGAAACCCCATTGCTGTAATATTACATCAATTTCTCATTGTAGCTTAAAGTCCTTGTAGACCACAGTCAGAAAGCAATAGGCAATTTGTCTGCTAAACAGGTAAGGGAGTAAATTTATTATTTATGATTCATTCTTTCACATATTAAACATGCATAAATACACTATCAGAGTTTTGTTCTGGATGTTGACAGAGCTTAATTGGCACATAGCAAGGAGTGATCCCACTTCAGTGCCAAGAAACCACACTGAACGTAGAAACAACTGCCAACTTGAAAATATTACTGTTGACCTTTAGCTTCTTACATTATCCCATGGCTTCCGCAGTGCCCATGATAGCTCCCTCGCACTAGACAAAAGAATTACATCGATACCACCAGGTGGAGAATCATGTTATCATTGGAGAGTTACCACTACAAGTTTATTTTGCAGCAGGCTGGCTGTAGTTACTCCCAGGGTAACCTTCATGGCAGTCACAAGCAGTCTCTCTCTTGTCAAATAAGTCGGTTAGGAAACAGAATATTTCGGAATCACAATCCAAAATAATTATTTTCTCCCCTTCTGGTCTGCAATCACAGTTGGCAAATCGTCAATGTTGCACAAAAGGATCCCTCTAACCGTTGCTCATATCTCCCTTCTCAGACCATATATTTTCATATTTTCTGCAGGTTGAGAAAAGAATAAATCCTTTCAGATTAAAGGAGTGTTGCACGGTAGCACTGCAGCAGTGGGCTGCAGGGTTGATCCCCCATGCCACTAAGCTCCTGATATTAGGAGTGCTGCTGTGGGGAGATTACAAAGACCTGAGGATCTGCACAGTGAAGGAACAAAATTAGAAGGATAGCCACCCCCAGGCCAGTGTGCTGCTCTTTTCAGCTGCTGGTGTTTGGCAGAGGCCTGGTTAAAGGTTGCCCACCTGACATTTCAGAAGTAATTGGTGCAACAAAAAAGTATAAAGCAATTTCATATTCTCATGGATATTTAATAGCGTTATGAAAAATGTCAACACTAGGTGATGCAGTCCTGGTGACTCTGGAAAGTCGTGGCGATTGAACCATAACATTTTGGAGTACAAAACAAGACCATTCGACTCTTCAGGCCAGGTACTGAACTTGTTGACCTGGAGAGGGGCAACAGCCGTGAATACTGACTTATTGGTTGGACCGGCCATTATGATATCATACAACTTTAATTTGCACTGGCGTCAACTGAAATGAAAATACGGACTAGCTTTTAAAATGAGCAGCGTATTCCACAATGCCAATTTTAACACTGGGCAGGAAATTATCTATGAGGTTCCTTGTTAGAGCAATTCAAACCTGACCACAATGCCACACAACCTTCCCACAGCCTTGTATTTTGCTTTGCGTTATTGATTATGTAGTTTTCCTTTAAAAGATATAATGATCTCTGATTTAATCATTCCCTGTGATAAAAAATTTCTGTGCCCTAATAATGCTTTGCACCAAGAAGGTTTCTCGTAACCTGTCTTCTCGCTCTCTCAGTAAAAAATTTTAACTGACGATCCATCATTTCTGACTCCCGCAACAAGAAGAAACAGCACTTCTATCAAAAGCGTTCATAATTTTAAAAAATAACCTTCTCTGCTTCAGTGGAAACGGACCTCATATCTCAAATCTTTTCTCATAATTATAGTTTCCTATCCTGGAATCATCTTGGTTTATCTATGCTGAACACTCTCTTATGGCTTTAATGTACTTTCTATCACAGGATGACCAAACCACGCACAGTATACTAAGTGTGCCCAAACCAATGTTTTGTGTAAATGTACTGTTATTCCTTTCAATCTATTATCGCTATTTCTAAAACCTAATGTTCTATTGGCTTTTCTTAAGGCTTTATTATGCATCTTCATTCAGGGAATCATGAAGGTGAGGGTGGATATCACTGGTCTGCACTGGGCACAAGGAACACCAATAAGCTGACGCACACAATATTTCTTTCTGGCTTCATTTAAATTAGTGCAGCTAGCTGGGGACACCATCGGTGTGGCCCCAGGCAGCTTGCATGCAATATAAATTTAAACCTGCAGGTAGGTCCAGAAAGGAAAGGGCAATCGAGAAACAAGGAGAGGTGAGAGGTGATTCTAAAGAGGGAATGCTCCACCAGGCTGAAGTTCAGACATTGTTTTAGCTGATGGCCTCCAGTAGTCCCAGAACAGGCATTGCACAGATCTTAAACTCTCCCCAGCCTCTCCCTGTCATGCAGCAGACCCAAAAGCACTGCACTACTGCCCATATGCCTGATGCAACCTTTGTGTCATAGAATCATCATATAATCCCTGCAGTGCAGAAGGAGGCCATTCGGCCCTTCGAAGCTGCACTGACCCGTGGAAGGAGCACCCTACTTAGGCCCATGCACCCACCCTATCCCCGTAATCCAGTAACCCCATCTAACCTTTTCGATACTAAGGGGCAATTTAGCAGGGCTAATTCACCTAACCTGCACATATTTGGACTGTGGGAGGAAACTGGAGCCATGCAGACACAGGGAGAAAGTGCAAACTCTACATAGACAGTTACCCGGAACAATAAACGGACAGAGGCTGGAATTGAACCCTGGCGCTGTGAGGCAGCAGTGCTAACCACTGTGCCACCACCCGCCCTCCCCTGTCATTTCTGTCAGGGTGCATCAACACTCTTTGCAAGTCCAGAAACTCCTGAAACACTCCAGATTATTCCAGACTTTTTGGTATTGCAGCAATTCTTAAACATTACCTTACTTGCAATTCAGGTGCCTGGCCCTTTAAGAAACGTCAGTTAAGGGATCCGTTTGGAGCTTCACACTTGTTACTTGTTGAGTGATTGATGAATTTGTTGCTTGGACCTGGATGGTTCAAATTAGGCAACCTGGCATTACATCAGCTGGTCAGGTTGGGCGATGCAAGGGTTGTGCACATTCACAGCCATGAGTGCACAGCGGTGTACTGGGCAGTGTACCCTTTTCCAATAGAATATCATGTGTACAGTGCAGGAAACAGCCAGCAGCACCTTGCAGTGCAGCAAAGCAGGAAGTGAATGATGGCTCTCAACCTGTAGTTTCTGTTGTCCAATTTCATAAAACTACTATCACCTGAAAACACTCTCTGGCCTGGGATTTGCAATTGTAATGACAGAATAGTATCAACATTCGCTGCCTTTACTCTGCTAAACTGACAGAAACCCCTGATGCCACATGCTCAGTTAAACTTGGAAATCTGGTAATAGTGTTGTTGCAGGCTCGATGGGCCAAAGGGGCCTTTTCTGCAGTGGGTAATTCTGTGGTTTTATGATTCCCTGCCCCTCCTCAGGTTCACGGTTGAACTACCTACAGATGACAATCAATCAGAGATCATTAAATTGACAAGAATTTAAACTTTTTACTACTATCCTCACAGTAAAAATGTTTTGACAACATTATGTTAAGTGAGTCACAGCTGCGTTTTTTATGTAGATTGTCATATTTACTCCTGAATAACCTCTCTGGTCCTGAAAAACTATTTTCATATTTTTAGAATGTCAAATCTTTCCATTCCATTATAAAAATCCATTAGATTTTTCAAAACAATGGATATGTGTGTGTGCATAATGTGTTTATATTTTTTCAATTTCTACCTCAATCCAATGTGTATGTTCCAATCTTTTCTATGGGCGCGATTCTCCGCTCCCGTGCCGGTTGGGAGAATCGCCTGGGTCGCCAAATTTTCCCGCCATGCCCGTCCAACTCCCTCCCGCAATTCACGGAAGCAGCCAGATCGGCACAATCGTGTTTTGCACGGCGCGGTCCAGTGAATCGCCCGAGTCAGCCAAAATGGCGATTCACCGGTACCCCCGCGATTCTCAGTGCCAGATGGGCCGAGCGGCCTGTCCAAAACGGTGGGTTCCCCCCTGCGCCGTCGACACCTGGTCACTGCCGTCGGGAACAGCGCGGGAACGCTGGGGGGGGGGGGCGGCCTGCGGTGGGGGGATCCTGCACCGGGGGGGGCCTCAAATGGGGTCTGGCCCGCGATCGGTGCCCACCGATTGTCGGGCCGGCCTCTCTGAAGGAGGACCTCCTTTCTTCCGCAGCCCCGCAAGATCCGTCGGATATCTTCTTGCGGGGCAGACTCGGAGAGGACGGCAATCACGCATGCGTGGGTGACGCCAGTTATGCGGCGCCGGCAGTGTCATGTATGCGTTGCCACCTTTATGCGGCGCCAAGGCCTGGCACACGTAAATGACGCGGCGCCGCTCCTAGCCCATTATCGGGCCCTGAATCGGTCAGGATAGGGGCCGTTTCACGCCATCGTGAACCTCAACGGCGTTCACGACGGCACGAACACTCTGTCTCCATTTCAGCGAATCGCGCCCTATGTTTCTGTAAAACGATGAGAAGGATAAAACCTGCTTCAAAAAAGTTGAAATACTGGACATCTCAGCAGGTCTGACAGCATCTGTGGAGAGAGAAGGGAGCTAACATTTAGAGTCTGGATAACTCTTTGTCAAAGCTAGAGAGAATTGGAAATAGGATCAGATTTATACTGATTGGGGGGAGCAGAGTTAAGTGGTTCTGGATAGAGGGCTAGCGCTAGGTGGAGATAGAAAGAAAAATCTGCTTGCTACTTTCCTGGTTTGCTGTCGATGAGAATTCCTCAACATGATTGGCTGCATAGCATGCTTGGTGATATTACTGTTGCTGAGCATCTGAGATGCCCAGAATGAAGTTAATGTCAGAAAAATTGAAAGTGACGCCATATAGCTCACTATATCTTCCGAGGTAGCTTTCTTCAAGTTCAGCAGTGAGCACTGTTACCATGCTAACTATGCAAAATCCAGGCCTATTAAATAATCTATGTTCCTTTACTGATTAATTCCATCTATTTCTGCATCGCTTTGTGGAATGCATTTGAATTCATCACATCAGGTTATATTTCTTTCAAAATATTATTGAACTTCATGGCATCCTTATGTATTGTACAAACTGAATATGAAACACATTTTATGTTTTATTATTCTGTCAGTGCAAATGTAAATTTCAGATGGATATTTGTGAAACTCGAAAATGACCATAAAACGATTTGCGGCAGCACATTCTGTTCTAGAATTAATTCCAAGACAGGATTAAAGTTTCACCAGGAACTACATGTGCACAGAATAAATAAGACATTTCATTAATGAAGGTGCATCCTAGGCATCCCTTTACCTGGTCATCAAAATGGAGCTGCGATCCTGGTGCTTGTGAATGTAGAGTTGCTCTTAAGAACATAAGAACTAGGAGCAGGAGGAGGCCATCTGGCCCCTCGAGGCTGCTCCGCCATTCAATGAGATCATGGCTGATCTTTTGTGGACTCAGCTCCACTTTCCCGCCCGAACACCATAACCCTTAATCCCTTTATTCTTCATACTTGCAGAAGTGATGTACCTCACCATTGCCAATGAGATACGCCCTGTCTTTCTGGCCCCTGTCATGGTGGGTCTGGCCGTAGAGATTCAGCGGCCCAGCCAAAAGACCATGGGCTGGATTCTCTGATTTGGAGACGATGTCCCCATGCTGGCGTGGGAATGGTGGTGTTTTACGCCTGGAAAACTGTCACGAAACGGCCACCGATTCCCCGCATTGCTGGGAGCTAGCAGGACGGCAACGTAGAGCACCCAGCTTTGGCTGCTGATGTGCCCCGGAGAATTGGCGGGTCTGTGGGCGCACATGCGCATGGCGACGACCTGCATCGGCCGCGCTGTTATTCATGGCGGATGCCGCTCACAGACCCGGCGCCCGAAATAGTCCCCCCCCCTTCGGCCGGCTCCGCGCCCCCCCCCCCCCCCCCCCCCCGCCACAGTGCCCCAGGCTGTTGGGAACTGGGCCGCTCGGGGGTGGAGCATCAGGCGGCGGGCCTCAGGCAATGTCCTGAGGCCATGGTTACAGCACGCGGCAGCGCGGAGCATCGCAGAAGCGGCGCTGCTCCCGATTCTGTCGGGAATTTGGATTCCCCGGCCCATCGCTGCACGTGATTTTGGCGTAGGCGACCAGAGAATCCAGCCCCATAGATTTTCGACGGGACTGGATGATACTGGTAGCGAGCGGGCCCAAATAATCCCACCCATTGTCTTTATTTAATTGTACTCATTAAGCATTAATCATGCAGAAATAAGACAACAGAAGGGAACATCAAAATGGTTCATGCTATCCATGCAAGATTTTCTTCACGCTGGATTCTGCTAGTGAATACAATAATTTGTGTAACATATTTTACAGTAGACCTTGCTAAAATATAAACACCAAAAGTACTTCCTGTAGCAAGTGTAAGTTTTTTTCTAAAAATTGCTTTTTCTTTAATTATTTCCCTGTTGTCTGAAGTCCAGTAACCCACCCTGCAGTGTGTTTCCAGAGGTCTCAATAGGCCTTCAGTAATCCATTTAATTTTGCATGCGCTTGACAATATGGGCTTTATTGTGACTGTGAAAAACATTGTAGCTGAGTTTAATTCTAGATGAATGTGAAATCTTGGCTGTCGTGTCCAACAAAAGGCATGTCATATTCAGAAATTTAAACATGGTATGTGCTCGTATAGAAGCTTCTGGAACTGCTGATATTTATTTGAAAAGGGACACCGATGAACTGACAAGATGGCTGCCAAGGGGATCAGGTGACCTTTGCAACTTCAGCACAGATTATCAAGCTTCTGGTAAGTTCCGAATCAAATCATAATGTGTGGGGTCTCCCCTTGAATGGGCACGCCCAGATAGTGTGGTTTGTGGAATTCATGCCTGCAATTGTTTGAAGCTTGCTCCAAAACAGAGTCAATTGACTCCAATACTCCATATCCCAGATTTCCGCTCCCAGGTTGGGTGCACATGGAGGGGAATTTTCAGTCATGGTGGATCCGGGGAGGATTAGTGGGGGGTCAGCTCGGAAGAACTGAGGAGGATGCCGGGTGTAGAGGCAGAAGAGGGAAGGCCGGTCTTCCAAAAAATTTAAATAAAGATTAAAATATTGAATATGCCGCCGGCCCTCACCTCCACACACTCCACTTGCCCCATTCATGATAACCCATGCCATATCGTGCTCCCACCCAGCCCATAACCCCTCATACACTTGATACCAAACAATGTTCCCACCAACCCTGTAACATCTCATATTATTCATCCCAACCAATGCCACCTACCCACCCCTTAGCCTCTCATATTCTCCATGCCAACAATGCTGCAACCTCTTTCCGCGATGCTTTTTAGACTTTTGTCAACTTCGAGCCAATGCTTGCCCCCACCCAACATTCTTTGCTCTTACATCGACCATGTCAAATCACATAGTACTCAACATGAGAAGACCTCAAAACCAGTGCAGAGATGGGATAAAATAAAGTTCTACAAAATAGAGTTCTAAGTGCAGACTTCACTGTATTATAAAAAACATTTATTCATAAAAAACCCTTTACTACATGTATTTTCCTTCAATTACATACAGCCTCATAACAACAATCATTTTATTCAAGCGCTCAATCCCTTATAACAAGCAACAAGCGTTGGGGCTCATAGGTGAACATCAATTAATCTCTAACGACTTACAGCTGTCAACCGATCTGTGAAAGGGCAGACACCCTACTGTGATAATGGGTGGTTGTGAAACAAGTAATGAAGCATTAGTTCAGTACTGAAAGCCCTCAGGCTCATGTAATAGGCAGAGTGAAATAGCAAACAATTTTTTTTAAAAACCCTACGCATTTCTTTCAAAGATTTAAAGGACAGGACGTAAAGGCCTTGACAGCTTGACAGGTCTCTTTGACAGATGCTGCTGATAGTTTTGACAGTTGATTTTGACAGGTCTTTTGTCAGTTGCAAAGAGCATGACAGTAGCAGGTTCATGCATTTCCTGTGCATATGAATGCCGACTTTTAACAGTTCCACAGAGCACCTGCCTTGCCCTAAATGGCACCAAATGGTTTGTCCATAAGGTGTCCCGGCACCAATTTCAAAGGGATACCGTACCTCTCCAGAGGCTAGCCAAATAAAGCCAAAAGGTTCAGACCTGATCTTACCTTATTAATATATACACTTCAGGTTTCACACTCTTGACCTACCAAAACCCCACTTGAGTGGAGTTAACTGATTATTTGAATGGCCAGCTACCTCAGCGAATCATGCATGTACCCTGCCCCTCAATCCTAACCCCACAAAAATGGGAAATGCCATGTTTAGGGGTAGGTCTTCTGATTTTTGGACATCCTTGATAGTTTCACCATTATGGAGAGCCTCTCTGTTGTGGAAGAATTCTGGGCTGATGTTCCCAGGTTTGCAATATAACAAGGAAAAGATGCAAAGACCAGTTGCCCACATATTGGACAGGATTCTCCGACCCCCCGCCGGGTCGGAGAATCGCCGGGGGGGCGGCATGAATCCCACCCCCTCCGGCTGCCAAATTCTCCGCTAGCAGCGGCCCCCCCGGCAATTCTCCGGCCCGTGATGGCCCTACTGGCTGCCTGTTTTCGGCGGGTCCTGCCGGCGTATGTTACAACAGGTATTTGCTGGCGGGACCTGGCTCCATGGGTGGCCTCCGGGGTCCTCGGGGGGGTGCGGGGGGGATCTGGCCCGGGGGGGGGGGGGTGCCCCCATGGTGGCCTGGCCAGTGATTGGAGCGCACTGATCCCCGGGCGGGCCTGTGCCGTGGGGTTACTCTATTCCTCCGTGCCGGCCGGTGTAACGGTCCACGATGGCCGGCGGGGAGATGAACCCCCCTGCACTGGGATGACGCCAGCACACGCTGACACTCCCGCACATGCGCCAACTCACGCCGGCCACTGGAGGCCCTTCGGCGGCGGTTGGCGTGGCGCCAAGCCTCTTCCCTGCCGGCTGGCACGGCGCAAACCACTCCGGCACCAGCCTAGCCCCTGAAGGCGCAGAGAATTCCGCACCTTCGGGGCAGCCCGACGCCAGAGTGGTTCACACCACTCCTTCGCGCCGGAGTTGCCCGCCCCGCCGGTATCCGAAGACTCCCGCCCATTAAGTGTGAAATTCCACCTTATATTGAATATCAATGTTTGTTGACTATGTGACTGACACTGGTGCTCTGATGCTGAAAGACAACCATTTATCTCCTATTGTAAATCAATGGCTGTTGCACATGTGATTGAAACTGGTTCTCTGACACTGAAATAATTTATCCAAAAACTCAGAAGAGACCTGGGCAACCCTGCAGAATGACACTGAAAATACATTAGCAGCAGAGAAAGGCTGCACCATCTTTGCTTTTAAGAGCTGAGAAGCTCAAATGTATTTTAAAAAGACCCTCTGATTGTCTCCAAAGCTCCACACCCACCTGTAAATAAATTGCACCTCCTGACACAATAGCCAGATGCCTGTCTATGTAACCTGTTAAACAGTCTTCTCTTGGAAGGAAACCTTCAGTCAATCTGGATATCTGATCCCAGCTATCTAAACACAACTGAACTCAAGAGAGCAAAACGCTCCTTCTTCATTGGATGTATGTAAATCAGAAGAACAGTTAAATATTCCTTTGTTTTTTGATATGTGGAGAAGTTCACTACCTTCTTTAATTGTATCTTTCTTGATCGTACGGTGTGTAACTGACGACGCGTTTAGAGAACCTTCGGGGTGAGTGTGCAAATAGATTGTCCTCTTTGCTTAAGCCCACAAAGCTCTGTTGTTGGTGCTACTTAAATTGACCACACATTAACGGGTCTTTAGAAACATACAGATCTACCATTTCAAAAATAAACGAGATTGATTGGGCACAGAAGGGAAGGGAATTGGTCTTTTCATTTTTTCTCTACTCCCCTGGCCATAACAGGATGAAGAGTCACATGGTGACCACAGGGAGTCAGAGCTCTCTGGCTAATTCCTCTCCTTCTTTAACTAAAACAACTTTGGCAGTGGTTGTACCCCTCCACTGGCTAAGAAATCATCCAATTCATCATGACCTAAGGATCAAACAAAGGTTGTTTTGAGTTCACATGGCTCAGTGCCATGTGGGTGGTGTATTTATTCACTAATGAAACTAAAGTTTAAGCTTAACTCTAATGCCTAACTTGCAACTGGTTAAGAATTATGCAGGTGGAATGTATCTCTTTATCTTAACGTTCATTACTTAATGATTCACACGCTGTGAAGCAAAATGTTCGGATGTCACCAATGCTACTATTTTATCACAATGTGAGTATTCATATTTATTGATAATTTTCTTAGCTCTGTTCTTTTTGCTACCTGTACAGTATCAGGAAAGGATTGTATTAAATATGTTGTTCCAATCCTTTTGCAGAACAAAACACAGTCAATGATCTGCTAAGACCTTTGTTTTCTTTAAATTAATAAAACATTGAGAATTGGGCAAAAAAAATTAATAGAATTTTAATGTTATCCCAAGAGATATAAAATATAGCAGAGCAGAGATTATGATGAGCCTGTATAAAAGCTGAATAAGGCTCCAGTTAGAGCACTACCTACATTATTGGGATCCAGGCTAAAGGCTAATGAGATATGAGAGCAGGGTGGGTAAATGCTCGTGTAGATGCTAAAGGTCAAAACAGACGGTCTAGGCTGAATGACCTGTCTCTGTGTTGCAACCTCTGTGTATCCGAAGCAGACTCTGCAACTTCCAGTTTAATAGTTCTAGGATAATACATAATTTCCAGTTTGTTACAAAATAGTAACACACAGAAGAGTTGAGATGATGTCAAAAACTGAAAGTCTAACATGAGCAGCCTACAAATGCTATCTAAAGCCTGAAATGTAACACTGCCTTGCAACCTACTCCAGAGTGTATCTTTGTGCAAGGTGTAGGAAACATGGGCGACATTCTCCGACCCCCCGCCGGGTCGGAGGGCTGGCGTGAATCCCGCCCCCGCCGAAGTCTCCGTCACCGGATATTCGGCGGGGGCGGGAATCGCGCCGCGCCGGTTGGCGGGCCACCCCGCTCGATTCTCCGGCCCGGATGGGCCGAAGTCCCGCCGATAAATTGCCTGTCCCGCCGGCGTAAATTAAACCACCTACCTTACCGGCGGGACAAGGCGGCATGGGCGGGCTCCGGGGTCCTGGGGGGGGCGCGGGGTGATCTGACCCCGGGGAGTGCCCCCACGGTGGCCTGGCCCGCGATCGGGGCCCACCGATCCGCGTGCGGGCCTGTGCCGTGGGGGCACTCTTTCCCTTCCGCCTCCGCCACGGTCTTCACCATGGCGGAGGTGGAAGAGACTCCCTCCACTGCGCATGCGTGGGAAACTGTCAGCGGCTGCTGATGCTCCCGCGCATGCGCCGTCCGGAGATGTCATTTCCGCGCCAGCTGGCGGGGCAACAAAGGCCGTTTCCGCCAACTGGCGGGGCGGAAATTCCTCCGGCGCCGGCCTAGCCCCTCAATGTTGGGGCTTGGCCCCCAAAGATGCGGAGCATTCCGCACCTTTGGGGCAGCGCGATGCCCGTCTGATTGGCGCCATTTTGGGCGCCAGTCAGCGGACATCGCGCCGTTTCCAGAGAACTTCGCCCCATATTTCCTTATTCCAATCCTGTCTCGGATAGAAATAAATACAGGGCGAGATCTACTGGCTGCTTTATGCGTCGAAAAGCACCACGGGGCGGCCGGTAGATGCCGGGAGATCCAATTTCCAGATCTACATGGCTAGCCATGCCTCACGGGATCTAACGTGATCTCACATGATGTTGCAATGTTTTGGCAAATCCGCTTGTCTCACTCTAATATGCATTCCTGAGATCTAACTAAGGTGTGGGAGCTAACCACCTTCCTTGCCTTGGAGAGCTCGGGTGAGCGCCGTTCAGTTTTTGGTCTCCACAAATGGGGACCGGATGGAACGGCACTGGTGGGGGCCTCCCAGGATATCGGAGGTCCCCAGTTGCTTGTCCTGTGGCCAGGGTAGCACCCTGGCACTGCTGGTGCCACAGGAACACTCTGGCACTGCTGGCCTGGCATCTTGGTAGTACCAGCCTGGCACCGTGAGTGCCACCTGGGTTCCAGCTGGCAGGGGCATTGCCAAGGTGCCATGCTGGCATTTTTCACATGGCGGGGAGCGGACCGGGGGTGGGGTGCCCTGCGCAGGTGTGGGGCGGTGTGTGGGTGGCCGAGGACCCCTTGTACGCGAGTTGGGGTTTGGAGGCGGTACTGGGTTTGCATCGCGGGCTCGCGCGATCGGGACACCATTTAAAAATGGCATCCCGATCTCTCCCTGCACTGAGGGGTTCCGTCGAGTGGACCTCCTCAGTGCAGGGAATGGAGCTAAGTGTGGCCTAGGCTGTGCATTCCCTGCTGAGGCCTCTGATCTGCCTGCCTGGATAAAGGGGTGCTTCTAAACACTCCGAGAACCAGGAAACACCCGGCTAATTCCGCGCTCCGGGACTCTGTTCCCATTCAGGTAGATCACAGCCATAGCCCACAAACTACCCTGGCGAGGATAGAGTTTCTTATCATATGAGCTTAATACTAATGGCATGAAACATGTAAGGTTGCATCCTGGCATCACCCGCACATTTTATTAGGAAACATTTCTCAACTGGCACACATCAGTACTTCCTTGACCCACCCATTCAGCTCAGACACCAAATAATCTTTAAAATGTTCTCCTGAAACAGAAACTGATGGCTGCAAACATGATGGCAGGATATTATATATCGCAGCAGACAGACAATCTTCTTCTAGTATCTGTGATTTCAAAGTTTTGATCAGATTTTGCACTTATCAAGGTGAGGAATGTCACTGCTGGGACTGGAAAATCTTTTTCTTTAAGAAAACTATGTGTCAGCATCGGGCAAGCCAAGTTAAGTGTGGCATGGGTTAGCTGAAAGAAAGCTTCTTGTAATCTGCATAACAACTGCTCACACTTAACGCTCGCAATTAACGTGCATGATTCAGGAGGCTCAGAAAAGAGTTTTGCTTCTTCTCCATGAATCATAAATAGTGCAAAGTTAATCATTATGAACGTATCACAAGTGGTATTTCTCCTCACCACCCCCACCCCCCTCCCACCGGCATGGTACCAATGCAGATATTCTTTTCCTCCATGTCTTCCACAACAAGCCTCCGACAGTGATCAGAGAGCACTAATGGGGCTGAAACGAGGGAAGTTGTGAGTTAAGGATGTGTATTCACTAAGATTTGAACCAATACTCTCCAAGCTCAGGACAGCTAGAACCTCACAATCAAGGCAGAAAAGAAGGAAACTTTCATCTGACCAGCCTCAGCGACATATGAACCCAAGGGTTTGATCAAACGCATTATTGGAACCAAAATATATTCGTTATGAATGTTGGTTTGGCCACCCTTGAAGAACTTTGTGCAGCTCTGGGGCGTCATTCTCCGCCGGCGGGAGTCTCCGTTCTGCCGGCGCCCGGGGGTTTCCCGACGGCGTGGGGCTGCCCCACAATGGGAAACCCCATTGACCGGCCGGTGTTACGGAGACTCCCGCCGGCCGGTCGGCGCAGAAATGTGGCGGGGCGGGTAGGAGAATTTCGCCCCTGGTCTCCACACTATAAAACAAAATGAAACATGGGAGAAAGAGCAGAAAAGATTCACAAGGAAGTTACTAGAATTCAACAGATCCAACTGTCAGGAAATATTGAGCAGACTACCATTATTTCCACTGGAAAGCAGACCAAGAAGACTTAAAAATTATGAAGGGAGAAGCATAAATGTGGATAAATTATTTCCACTCATGGATGTGTCCAGAAGACGTGGCTATAAATATAAGGTAATCATTGGAAAAACATTATTTACACAGAGAACAGTGAGAACAGTGGTCGTTGATGCCACATGGAGTAGAAGATGCAGATAGTGTTGATTCATTTACATAAAAACATAAGAACTAGGAGCAGGTGTAGACGATCTGGCCCTTCGAGCCTGCTCCACCATTCAATGAGATCAGGCTGATCTTTTGTGGACTCAGCTCCACTAAAGGGGATTCCTGCTGTATACATTAAGGGGATTCCTGCTGTATACATCAGAAAGAAGGGAACAGAGAGACATAGGAGCAGGTTGGGAACAGGTAATTAGGGTAGGATGAGTATAAACATAGACCGGTCTGTTTCTGTGCTTCAGATTTTATGTAATTCTATGTACATAATTAAATCATTAACATTAGTAAAAATTAAACTTAGGAATACCAAACAGGTGATGCCATCCAACAAGATCACTATAGTGAATGCAAATATTGTAACAGGGTCATCTTAAAAATAGCGTACATTCTCAGAGGCAGCGACACTTTTAAAGTGGGCCATCATTATCTTTGGAAGATCTTACACACCTCTTGGAATGTGGGATCAGTAGTAGTCCATTCAATCCTTCAAACCTATAACTAGCACTCATGTCTTTACATTTACTGTTCCGCTATGCTGCTATGGTTTTCATTTTGTCTGTTTTCCTCTTGCTATCCCAGATTCCACTGTTTCCTTAAGTTTTCAAAACTGATCTATAAGGTGCGATTTTCTGGTCCCACCCATCGGCAGGATTGTCCGGTCCTGCCGAAAGACCTTTGGTTGGGCCGCCGAATCTCCCGCGGCAGGTCCAGCCATAGGGTTGCAAACTCCACGCCGCAATGTTTACAGTGCAACAATAAACGCACTCCTATTCAATTAAGTCATGGCTTACCTGCACCTCAACTTCAGCCATCCACCCTTGTTCTGTTTCCATTACCACCCTTGCCTAACAAATAACTATCGACCTCAGTCTGGAGAACTCCAATTGTCCCACAACCCACAGATTATCATTTGTCAACAGTAAAGCAAAAGGCTTGATTAATACTTTCTCAGTGACAAAACCTGCACATTGGGATTGTTGACTCTTTGCCCCAAATAAATTGATTACTTAATATATGAGTTAAAAGCAGGGCTTTCAAGCTTGTAATTAATATTTGTATCTTTATGTTTGTATTCTATTTTTCTGCGATAAATTTTCATTTTGTTCGCATTTTGTGCTCCCAGAATTTGAAGTTTTTCTGTAAATCTTCAGGCTTGAAACTGAAACATGGCTTGAAACTGAAACATAAACTGCTTAAACTCCATGATGTGATACTCCACCCCCCCCCCCCCCCCCCCGCCACCCCTACCTCCCAGCCCCCATCCTGCGTGTTTTCCAATGGGGAGACACGGAACCGGCTCGCCACTGGGATCTTCCAATCCGCCAATGCCTACTGTGTTTCGCATGGCTCGCCTACCCTCTGTTTATTACTTCAATAAAGCCTCTGCCCAGTTTAAAATATACATGTGAAAGACATCTTTAAAATAGCAAACTGGAGATATTTGTGTGAATGGGGTAGCCCATATATTGCAAATATTATTCAATCTATCATAAAAAACGTTTTGGTAATCACCATGTTGGGCATCCCTGAAGTGGTCTTGTTGTGGAAGCTTTTGAATGGCTTGATGATATAACCAATTTAAGTTGATTTTGCAAAGTTGGTATGAAAAGGCATCTGAACTAACTGGAAATGTGTCTTTCATTTGCTTCTATTTCTGGAACACCAGGATGGCACAGTGGTTAGAAGCCCTACAGTGCAGAAAGAGGCCATTCAGCCCATCAAGTCTGCACCGGCCCTTGGAAAGCGCACTCTACTCAAACCCACACCTCCACCCTGTCCCCGTAACCCAGTAACTCCACCTCACCTTTTGGACACTAAGAAACAATTTAGCAAAACCAATCCACTTAACCTGCACATCTTACCCGGGTCCCTCGAGTTGCGAGACAGCAGTGCTAACCACTGTGCCACCAAACAACCCAAAGGTGAGCACTGCTGCCTCACAGTGCCAGGGATCCAGGTTCAATTCAGGCGTTGGTTGACTATGTGGAGTTTACACATTCTCTCCTTGTTTACTTGGGTTTCCTCTGGGTGCTCCATGTTTTTTCCCACAGTCCAAAGATGTGCAGGTTAGAAGGGGTTACAGGGATAGGGCATGGGAGTGGGCCAAGATAGGGCGCTCTTTCAGCAGGTTGATTGGCCGATTGGTCTCCTTCTGCACGGCAGTGATTCTATGATTCTACTGTGTCAAGAACTGTAAATTTGATCAAGTTTGTAGGTGTGTTTGCTGCTGCAGACATCACAAGCAAAGTTTCAGTCAATGGTCTGATATAACTTAGATACAACACCTACAGTCAACGCCAGTCTTTCTTTTTTAAATATGTAATGGCTACTCACTGTCTCCATTCATGAGTAGCATACATCAGCTGTTAATAGAATTAGAATGTTCCACAGAAATACATCAAAGGAAATCTTAAACTTGCCCCTCAAGAAATTCTATACACAGCTATTATTAATAAATATGAAACTAAATTCATGAAGATAAATACTTGCATAGAAAAGTCTGGCCATATTATAATCCTACAGATTTTACCGAGAGGCAGAAACAACAGGGCAATAATCTATGAATAATCTAGGACAAAGGTTCGGCACAACATCGTGGGCCGAAGGGCCTGTTCTGTGCTGTATTTTTCTATGTTCTATGTTCTATAAGAGCTGCGAGACTTACCACTCTTTTAAATTCCTTGTACTTGGCATTGCAATATTGATAGGGGTCTATCATTGGGCAACTGCTTGAAACATGCGCTAGACCCCTTTCTCAAGCAAATCAGCTTCCTAATGATGTAACTCGGGCCCTGATAGCAAATCTTTTTTAAAATAAACTTAGAGTGCCCAATTCATTTTTTCCAATTAAAGGGGCAATTTAGCGTGTCCAATCCACCTAACCTGCACATCTTTGAGTTGTGGGGGTGAAACCCACACAATCACGGGGAGAATGTGCAAACTCCACACGAACAGTGACCCAGAGCTGGGATCGAACCTGGGACCTCGGCACCGTGAGACAGCAGTGCTAACCACTGCGCCACTGTGTTGCTCTCCTGATAGCAAATCTAAGGGACATACTGGTGGAACGTGTACCATGTATGGTCTGTCATGTGCAGCTGATTCGGGAAGGCTAAGCAGTGGTCCTTGAGGGGATCACCATTGACCGCTCAAAAAGCAGTCACAAAAACATTTGAAAATGTGCTTTTCCAAAACTGTTAGGGGCCACTCACTGCCAGTCAGCGCTCTCTCCTTGGGCTTCCCCTCCCTCTTTTGACATCTGCAGCTGTGAAAGTCAGATTCAAACGAGGCCTGGGCCGTAAAGATTATAGCTCGTATCTTAGCGACCAGTGTGGGCCAGTTCTCAAACACACTCCGCTGGTTGCTGCCCAAACGTTAAAGGAGTAGAAAGCATCTTGGCTGGCATCGGGGCAGTTGCCCATTATCAACACAGCAGATTCACAGCAGTTCATTGAATTAAACATCGGGCACTGCGTAAAAATGGACAATTGCTCCAATACCACTGCCCAAGATGAATTTCTACCTCAAGGTCGCCCCAAATCAATGGATGTTGCAAGCTTAAATGTGGAATGATTTATGGACCTTGTTCCCTGCTGAAGAATCCAAATGTCATATATTCCATATGATAGAAAAGCGACAGCATCTCCATCTTGGGTTAAAAAGGCAGGAGATTAACAGCCTCTAGCTGTAGCAGTTAGCTGTACTCGATTCACAAGGAAAAAGTTGTGAATTTTAAGCCCCACAGCTGCTCATCACTCCAGCTCACTCATCTCTATTTTGCGTGTTCCAGTGTTTCTTAAATGAGTGAGAAAAATAGTATGACAGGCACACTTGGCAACTTCCAGGCCTCTTCTATGGCAATCAAGAGGAAACACTAACATCAGTTATGGAGAAATCTGTGGCCCAAACTACAAAGGGTTAAGTAATAGGTGAATGGCATTGCTGGATAGAAAGAAGGCAATATAATTTTAGTCACATATTTTCATGCACATAGTGCTGGGGGATTACTTCAGTAACAAACAACTGCGGCAGAGATTTTAATTTCTTAGCTACGCTGTTTATTTTTAATCAGCCTTATATAGTTCATAAGGAATTGAAATGCCAGCGCATATACATTCAGAATAATCCAGAAATACTTCTTAAATGTCTCACCTATTCCACAGAAGTCTAATAACATGAAGGAAGGAGATGTCTCCTATTGATATTAATAACAAATATAGAAAGTACAAAACAGGAAAATCCACTTTGCACTCACATTAACTTTTCACTAATGTAATCAGCAGGAAGAATTTACCCACTCAAGCTGTTCCTTACACCTAGATAGCAATGCAAATGGACATCTTCAATGCTAGGGCACGTTCTCCAGATGACTTTCCTTTACTTATACCAGGTAGTGCCATTAGAGTCCTGTAGCTTCCATTAACTTGTCACTTCCCTTTGCTACCAACTTTTCAAGGAGTCTATTCATTCTGACAGAACCACTGCCTGTCACATGAAGTAATGGCTCAGTACAAATAAGCAAGAACACTCTCAAAGCTGATGGATCAACCAGTGATCAAGACTGGCATTAAAAACTCTAGAAAGGCAGAATTGAAGCAAGCTGACAAGGTTGTCTTTAATTATCGGAACAAACCTGGCCTTTTTTGTCAAAATGTACAAACACGCAGAATCCTGCTTGATATTTATTGCCGTGACTATAGCCGTTTCCAAAAAAGAAACTATGCCATTTGAACTCAATAGCACTTACATTTTGATTCCATTGTCTTGTCGCATTTTCCTACAATCCTAGATAAGCTGTAATAGAGAAAATTCCAGATATAATTGAGAGCATATTCATTAATGAGTAGGCTGCTTTGGGATGCTGTATAAGAGTAAACAAAACGCAGAATGTGTTCTTCATGCACTCGATCATGCACAGTTGGTGACTCAGATATTACGGAGGATATCGCCACAAAGAAAACAGTTATGCTTCAAATTCAATCTGTCACAGATAAACTACAATTTGCGTTAAATTATTTCAAAGCTAAATGCAGAGTCCATATTTTTTGGTTAAGTCAGAAAAATCAATGCTTTCCTGTGTCGCCTAGCCCCAGAAGAATGGTGCTTAAGAAATGCACATCTCCCTACCTAACAATCTTTTCCCCTCCTCCCCAAGTATTCTGGTCGAGCTCATCAATTACGCCTAACAGTTTAAATAGCTGGCAGTGTTTACACAACATACTTTCCAGGTTATGCAGCCTGATCCCGCAGCTCATTAAAAGCTTCCACGTTTATTTGCTGTGCGATTCAGTCCTTAACTCTGGCATTACATATAAAAAAAGGGGGCTAATTTTATTTTTCCCTGTGGTGTTAATTGCTTGAGCACACTACCTGCCTCTTCATTAATTATGTCAATGCATATGAAATCTCCATTATCCTACTGGTATATTAATAAGGCTTCAAAACATAGTTGACGTGATGCCAGCACACTGCTGGGGATGTGAAATGTATAGTAAGGATTATCAGTGGCCTGAATTTTATTTGTACTGAACATCTTTGGCAGATGCCGCTACCAATTTTCCTCCTAGCCCATTGGAAACTGCCAGTCTCCAGAGGTAAACAAGATCAACCTTACTGCTCGAAGTAGATAAATCCTCATATACCAAGTAGATAATGGATCTGGAAACACTATAACTTTACGGGACAAATAAAGGATAAAAGAATGACCTGTGACCTAAATAAATGGAGGAACTCCAAAGCTCATTTCAGACAATCTACAGATACTCATCACAACAACTCCCAGCAAATCACTCACCGCTGGTAGTGCAGTCAACTCTGCCCTTTTTTCTTCTTCTGTCTTTACAAAGCCTGTTGTAAACTAGAAGGCCCAGAGAGAAAGCTCTAAGTGTCTGCATTGTGGCTGACTGAGTAACTGTCCCTCAGCCACTGAGTATTGCGGTTTGGAATGCTAGCGACATTGGCTTTGAAGGGATTTTCTTTTAAACAATCACGTTCTTCTGGCAAAGCTGACTCCGCAATGATTTTGGAGTGGTTCATTTTCTTTCTCACACATTTCAATATATTATAGAACATAGAACATCCAGAGCAGAAGGAGGCCATTCGGCCCATCGAGTCTGCACCGACCCACTTAAGCCCTCACTTCCACCCTATCCCCGTAACCCAATAACCCCTCCTAACCTTTTTGGTCACAACGGGCAATTTATTGTGGCCAATCTTTGGACTGTGGCAGGAAACCGGAGCACCCGGAGGAAATCCACGCAGACACGGGGAGAACGTGCAGACTCCGCACAGACAGTGACCCAGCGGGGAATCGAACCTGGGACCCTGGCGCTGTGAAGCCACAGTGCTATCCACTTGTGCTACCATGCTGCCCTTATTATTGCCGGTTCGATGTTGTTCCATGCTTATACAATTCCAGGGAACATCGAAATAAGAAAAGATGGGAACTGTGGAGAAAAATAAACACTTTTGCTCGGGGCAATGTTCGGAAAAAAGCTTTTGTGTAATCCTTCATTCCAACCAATTTAGCTCAAACAATTCCAATATTGTTGGGGGGGGAGGGGGGGAGTGGAGGGGTCGGTGAACAGTTACACTGAACATTTGGTCAGATTACATATTAGCTTTGAGATTTTTGATTGCCTGATGAATGCAGTTATTTCCCTTATGGTCTCCTGCCCCTTCCCTCAAAAATCCACACTGCTGGCTGACAATGCACAGGGCAGTGCGGACAATGATTCTCTCCACAGGGATTACCAGTGTCCTTCCACTATTCAGTTGTACTGCTGAGGGATGGAAGTCCTCCTGCCAGTCTTTATTTCATTGAGACAGTGCACTCAACCATGGCTAACTGCTTCATTTAGTGATCCAACCGAACATTCATGGAACTTGTCCAATAAAGATAATCAGGTTTGAATGCCATTTAAAGACTGGGATTCAATTTCGGATCCTCTGGATGGAGGACAACACTTTGCCGGTAGTTACCAGATCACTTTTAGAAATTCACAGTTTTACAGCATTTTATCTGTCCCAGCAAAAATAGGATACAGCTAATAGCGCATTAAATTTATTTTAAAATAAATAGTGTAACAGGAATTAATGGCTTCATATGAATAGGTCTTTGCAGGTGTGAGTACAGATAGAAATGGGCATAAAAGAGAGATTCTAAAGTTCAGAGGATGAAAGTGGTGCTGAATTCGTACGAGATACCTGTAATTGGCAGTAGTTGGAGTATCGTGTGGATGTTTCCACACAAATAAATGTCGAGTATCCAATTCTTTTTTTTCCAATTAAGGGGCAATTTAGTGTTGCCAATCCACCTACCCTGCACATTGTTTTGGGCTGTGGGGGTGAGACCAATGCAGACACGGGGAGAATGTGCAAACTCCACATGGACAGTGTCCCGGGGCCGGGATTGAACCCGGGTCCTCGACGACGTGAGGCAGCTGTGCTAACCACTGCTCCACAGTGCCGTCCGAGAAGAGTTTCGGCATTTTATCTAAATAAATGGCATTCACCACACAAGAACAGCCCCCTATCACCCCACCTCAAAGAGGGAGTCAGCTGTGCAAATGTTCAAAATAGCCATGAAGAAGCGGTCCAGCAGACCACACCTGTGGTTGGCCAATTTTCTTCTTTCTTATAACATTCTCTCCCCCCGCCCCCCACCCAAGTCACCACGGGTAGGATTACTCATGGGCCGTCGCCTCCAGGCCGAATTGTATCAAAGTCAGGCCCAGCCTCGTACGTGGTGGATTTGAACAGCAGGACTGTGCAGAAGCACGTTGACCACATAAGTTACTGAAGACCACAACCCCAATCTCAGAACAGTTGGAGCCAGCAGGCAACATCTGTGCCCCCTTGGTGTATCCAGAACAGAGGGAATCTAGGAGTTCTGAGGAGGCCCTGGCGACGACCCAGGAGGGAGCTGGAGAAGGGAATGTCCCTCTTGGAGTAGTCAAACCTCAGAGAAAATCTTGCTCAGAGATGGAGAGCAGGTTGAGGGACTAAGGAGGGCTATGAGACCCAGAAAATCCCCTGGCAGGTTGGCACTGTGATGAACTGTTATGGACTCTCTCCCTCTCTCAAACTTTTTGTTATACATAGTAACTGTGCATAACCTGTTCTGTAAATATGTTATTGAGGGAGTTAAGGGAGGAGGGATGTGATAGCTCAGCCCCTTCAAGGGCGATCCCTTGTGGTCCACACGAACTCCAATCAATGGGGAAAAAGCACAGGACTCTGGGCCCCGAATGTTTAGATTTGAATTCCGGGCCTGGGGGTTGTGCGGGGTGGAGTCAGGGTAGCGAGTGCTGACAAGGGTAGGGGCCCACTGACTCCAGATGCATTTAGGAGACAGGACAGGAGTTGCTCGGTGCTGAGGCAGACTGTTTAAAAGGCCCACCTCCATGCTCTGGGGCTTTGTCCCATTTATAATACAAAATTAAAATGAGAACCGACCCCTTCACCTTCCAAAACTCCTGGTGCCCCATCCATAACACCTCAAGTCCCCACTAACCCCCCCCTTTGGCCTCAATCTATGACCCCACCTCCCCATGGCCCTTGATATTCCCTATGTCAACTGAGTCCCAACCCATGCCCACTCCGCTCATCCCCATGGCCCTTTATAGCCACTATGCAAACAAAGTGACAACTTATGCCGACCCATGGCCCCAGTTGCCTTACACCTTCCATTCCCACTCGCCCAGTATCCATCATGCAGATTGAAGGAGCCATGGTGAGAAGAAATGCATTTATTGCAGGCTTCACTATATTGAAAAAAGATCCAGTACTAACAATTTAAACCCTTTAAGTACTTAACCCCTTAAAACATTTCATTTAACTATTATAAAAACATCTAGGCGGGGATTTTCCCTTCTGGGGACTAAGTCCCCACGCCGGCGGGAGAACCGGCGCCAACCACTCCGGCGTCAACAGCCCCCGAACGTGCGGAATTCTCTGCACTTCTGGGGGCTAGGTGGACGCCGGAGGGTTTGGCGCCACTCCAGCCGGCGCCGAAGGGCCAGCGTGATCTCGCGCATGCGCGGAACCGCCGGAGTGGTTCCACGCATGCGCAGACTGGCCGGCGTATTTTGGCGCATGCGCAGGGGGTTCTCTTCTCCACGCCAGCCATGGCGGAGCCCTATAGAGGCCAGCGCAGAAGGAAGAAGTGCCCCAATGGAACAAGCCCGCCCACAGATTGTGGGCCCCGATCGTGGGCCAGGCCAAGGTGGGGGCCACCCACCGGGGTCGGATCCCCCCGCTTCCCCCCGAGGACCGCCCCCGCCGACTTACCTGCCAAGTCCCGCCGGTACGGGAGTTGAATGATTCATGCCGGCGGGACTGGCTAAAAACGGACGGCAGCTCTGCCCATCGGGGTCCGGAGAATCGCCGGGGGGGCCGCTGCCAATGGCCCCCGACCGGCGAGGCATGAATCCCGCCCCCACCTGAAAAACGGCACCGGAGAATACGGCAGCCGGCATCACGGCAGGATTCGCGCAGCCCCCTGGTGATTCTCAAACCTGGCGGGGGGTCGGAGAATCCCACCCATAGAATCAGGAAAACATATATTGGTATTCATGGCCCCACAGTAGAGACAGCTAATCTCATTATGACCAATTAAATTTGTAACATATAGGCCCCAATGTGGCAATCAGTTGTGGAAACAATCAAGCAGTGCTAATCCGATAATGATAACCCTCAGGGCTTGTCTCACCAAACAGTGAAATAGTAAGTACCAATGTTTTTCAACTGTAGGCTGAGTGCTATTTTTTCAAAGATGGAAGGGACGTGTGGATTTAAACGGCTTGGCAGTTCTAGAGGGCTTACCCACCTTGTATTCACATTTATGTCTACTCTCAACAATCTCAATGGGGTTCCTGATCTCTCCCAAAGGAGTTCCTTACCTTAGCAAATACCTCAGCCAGCTTCAGACCTTTACCTCAAAGGACTAAAGCTTACACGTCATATTGGAAATGTTTATTTATAATTGTTAACCATTTTTATACAAAACATACAGTAACATAGAATAACAACCAAACAGTAAGAACTTCCACCATCTTTCTCTTACAACGCTATATCACCTCTCAACTGCCCCCACCCTAACCCCCCCCTATTCCCTAACAAATAACTGTGATCAACTCTTTAAAATACATTAAAACGGCTGCCATCTATGGTAAAACCCTTCCACAACGGTAAATGTGACCTTTTTGAGGTGCAAAGATGCCATCAAGTCACCCAGTCACGACGAGGCGCTAGGCGGTGTAGTCGACCTCCTACCCAAGAGGATCCACCTCCTCGCCACAAGTGAGGCAAAGACCAGGGTGTTTGACCTGCAACCATCCGGAGCTTTGGCACATATGAAACCCCCAAAATCGCCACAGATGGGCAAGGCCCCAACCCAATGCCCGGGATTGCCGACATAGTATCAAAAACGGACCTCCAGAAACCCATCAGCTTTGAGCATGACCAGAATATGTGCACGTGGTGTACGGACCTGCTCGAACACTGATCGCATCTGTCCTCCACCCCATCGAAAAACCGACTCATTCTGACCTTGGTGAGATGTGCTCAAAACACCACCTTAAGCTGGATGAGACTCAGCCTCACACAAGACAAGGTAACATTCACCTTCTTCAATGGCTCATTCCAAACCCCCTCTTCCAAGATCGGTACCTGCTCCTCTGCCCACTTTGCCTTCACACCCTCAACCAAGCACGTCTCTTCCCCCACTATCCGCAGGTATGTGCCCAATTTAGTGGCCACCTCCGATCCTGAGCAGGATAAAATCCGCCCAAGGTAGGGGAAAGGCTGGAAAGTGCCCTTTGACCCAGCTACGACCAGGAGATACCTGTACCCATAGGCATCTGCCCCACCTTCTCCAACCAATTTTCCTTCCATTCCCTAAACTTCACATCGACCCAGTAGTATCATGACAGGTACAGGCTTGGGGGGGGGGGGCCGAAGGGCCTGTATTGTCCTTTGTTCTTTGTCCTAGCAGGCTCAAATAACTGGCTTGCACAGTTGGGAGCTAGCCTCGAGGCAGCCTACAAATTGAAATGTTGACGGAATCGCCTCCAAATTTTTAACGTGGCTACTCCAACCGGGTTAGCCAAGTGTTTCTTCAGCACCATTGGGTGCCATTATCAACACCCCCAGGCCTTACCCGCCCAAATAAACCCAGTCGCAAGCCAATATATCTCTCTGAAGAACACCTTATGCATGTACGCCAGGAAGCGCTGAAATAAAAATGAAAACCACAACAAGATATTCATCTTAACCGATTTCACTGGGCCTGCCAGGGATAGTGGGAGATCGTCCCACCTTTGCAGGTCTGCTTGAACCTTCTCCACTTGACTCGTGTAGTTCAACTCCCAGAGCTTCCCCAGTCCCTTGCTATTTGGACCCCCAAATAACAAAAATGACTTCCTGTAGGATACACCACCCAAAATCGCACAACCCGATTGTACAAGATCGTCTTAGCCTTATTGAAGGTTGCCGGTCACCTCGCCAGTTCCGTGCCAATGTCTTGGTAAATTCTCATCATGTTACTATCCCAATCAGGATAGGTGGATTGGCCATGATAAATTGCCCTTAGTGTCCAAAATTGCCCTTAGTGTTGGGTGGGGTTACTGGGTTATGGGAATAGGGTGGAGGTGTTGACCTTGGGTAGGGTGCTCTGTCCAAGAGCCGGTGCAGACTCGATGGGCTGAATGGCCTCCTTCTGCACTGTAAATTCTATGATAATTCTATGATAATCTAATGCTCTGGCATTTCTTGGTCCATTCCAGGGCCCGTTCCTCCTTCTGGAAACTTTGGAACCAAATGATCACCAAATGGCTCATTCGGTCGTGGTTTCTGCCTCAAGGCATGGTGCGCCCTGTCCAGCTCTGGCACACCAAGCACCTCCTCACCGCTTATCAGCTGAGAGAACTTTGCAGAAAAGTACTCAGTTGGCCTTGAGCCTTCGACTCCCCCCCCCCCCCCCCCCCCCCCGGAAGACCCACCATGCGCCTGGACCTGTTCTCCATATCATCAAATTTTGCCTTGAGGCCCTTATTTCTGTCGCTGCTAATCACCATTTCGGCTTCCAACGATGCAAGTCGGTCCTCGTGCTGAGACAAGGCTTTCTCCATGTCTTTCAACTTCTCAGCCTGCTCGCCTACTGCCTTAGCCATCTTGCCCAGCTGCTCCTTGATCAGGCCCAGAGCCTCCTCCACTATAACTTTAAACGATGACCTCATCTCCTGGCCATGCCTCAGGAATCGCTCGTCCATTTTCCGACTGAACGTCTCCAACTCTTTTGCCATCACCCTGCCATCATCTCAAGGGGGATGGCGCGGCCATTTTCTCCGCCATCTTTGTTGACTCCTTGCTTGGGCTCGACACTTGTAATGTTCCCCCACTGCCTCTCATCGATGCCGACCTCGACATCACCCGATTCACTGATTTTTGCCCCACCGGGTCGTCAGGTTGGAACCCGAAAATTCCTTGCAAAAAGGTCAGAAAAGCCCGAAGTACCTGGACCCACATGGGGAGCCATCTAAAGTGCATTCAGCTGCTACATGCTGCTGCACCAGAAGTCCTACAAGTCATATTTTATGTACTCCTGTGACAAAAATTGTTTGTTTGAAAGCAGCTGCATTTCAACATGTAAAACCGCCTTTGTTTCGGCTAAGGAGCAGTCTTTTTGACTTATGAAAATTCAAGCCAGAGAATTTCACCTTGCTCTTTGAGATAATGTCAACACCAGGGGCTGCATTCTCCATCGGCGGGATCCTCTGCTTTGCCACCAGCGCACTCATGCCTGCGGATTTCCCGACGGCGTAGGGGTGCCCACAATGGAAAACCCCATTGGTCAGCTGCCGGGACGGAGAATCCGGCTGATGGCGGGGGCGCGCCGCACCAGTAAATGGATATGGAGGGACAGAGAATCCCGCCCCAGATCTTATCAGCTCAAAGCCATGTGTACTCCTATTGTATTCTTTGACTAATTTGATTTAATGTGGCAAATCATTCACTTAGCAATTTTATGACTTTGAGGTAAACAAAGGAAACAGTGAGCAGTCACGGGTTCTGTTCAGTTCTGCCATTTTGGAAATTGATGATGGGGATCTGTCACTGCGCATTCCTCCCATCTGCAGCCTGATCTGAGTTGGTCTAGCTGACAATAATTGGTCCATATCAGATAAAGTGGGCTCATAATGATATCTGGTGTGCCCACTGAACTCCAGGTAAGCAGACACCAGTTGAATGAATGAGGAAGGCTGCATAATCTTAATTTTGAGCAAGTGAAAGAAAAATGTCTTTTACCGGACACAAAGCATTTTTACTTTTTTTAAGGAAAGTTTCTGAATTTAAAAAATGGGGATAAACCGCCAGTTTTAATTCATGCTGAAGGAGCGCGGCAAAACATGTGTACTCCGAGCAATTGTTCACTTTCGCTGATAGGATCAGCTAAAGGTTGTATTTTCTCTTTTAGTAAAGAAAATTTCAGCCTTTCTTGAATAGTAGATGCCATATTCTCAGTGGAGTATTAATTACAAACCAGGAAGACTAAGATAGAGGGAAAAGAAAAATGGGCAAAATCTCCCAACACATTTCTAAGTGTGGTCACCAGCAGGAAACGCGGTGCTATTCCAGTCGGGTGGCTGGACGTGGCCCAGATCACAACCCACTCACACTTAGAAATTTTGTTGGAGGGGGTAAGTTTTGCACCGGCACTGAGGGAGGTGGGGCCTAAATATGTTGGCAAGCCCAGTTTCACAGAGGGCACTCCGATTGCAAAGCGAGAGTAAAGGCCCGCCCCTCAACATCGCCGGCATCGGGGATTTAGTGCCCCCCCCCCACCACACCATCCTTGCCAGCATCAACCCATCCCTCTCCCCCAAAGATCACTGGCATCAGGGCCTCCTCCATTGGGTCTTTCTTCAGACCCTACCCTTCTCGCTAGCATTAGCCCCTCCACCCAATTGTTGGTACCAGGGGCCTACCCTTCATGCCTGCTCCTTCATGCCACCTTCCCTTCAATCACCTGCCTCAATTCCTCCCCTTCATGCCCCGCTTCAATCCCCCCCCCCCCCCCTGAATCCCCCTCCCTTCATGTCCCCCCTCCATGGCTCTGCGCCTTGGTAGTATACCCTGGCACCCAGGCAGTGCCAAGTTGGCACTTCCAGAGTGGCAGGGTGCCAGGCACTGCCCTGCCATGTCCCCGACCAACCAGGGGCTCCAATGGCCAGTGATGGAGGCCAGTAATGATTCCCACCAGCCTCCCACTGGGTGAGGGGGAGGGGGGCTTGAGAATATCGGGAGCAGGAAGACTCAGGCTTGAAACGGTCGCAGCATATTTAAATTCAAATTTAAATATGCTAAACTGGTTCAGGCCCAGTGAGAGGGTAAACCAGATTACCTCACCTGCAGCGGGCCAGGAGAATCGCAGTCTGTTCAAGCTCGATTTGGGACTCTCCCGCTATTCTCCCGGCAGGGCAGGATGTGCGTCAGGCGTAATGAGGCTGAGAATTGGCCCCAATGGATATAGTAATGTTCCACAGTATATACAATTAACACAACAAATTTTTACTTGAGATTGCATCGAATAAATATTTTTAGTCTGCATGACCTAAGTGACCATAGTACAATGTTGTTTGATGGTGCAATATATATTTAAATAGGCAAACATGTAAGCAGATAATGAAGGAGCTATAAAACAAAGTAAATTACAATCGCCTTCCTGAATAGGTAAAAAAAAACATGCCACTGAGATTGATAAGGTTATTTGAATCTCTGCGATCAGTTATTCTTGGCTGTGTATATATGCACATCTGCCTGGCATTTCCATAAACCCCTGAAATCACAGGGATGAAGGATGAGATTAAGATGAGCTGCAAAAGGCTAAATGGGTTCCGAAAGGCAATGAAACGGTGTGAACTGTCAATGAGCTAGCACAATAGCGGAAAGAAATGAACTAGTATTCTCAATGAAGAGAATTGTCCAATACTTAATACACGTATCCCCTACCAGCATCATTTAATAGTGTATGACATCTTAATTTTTAAAGTCATTCCAATTGTTCTCTGGCTGGCAATCTGAAATACAAACAGACAATGCTGGAAATATTCAGCAGGTCTGACAGCATTAATGGAGAGAGAAGCAGAGTTAACGGGAAGGGATTCAGACACTGCGTTGCGTTGCATCGGGAAAATCCCGCGAGAGCCCCAAATCAGGGTTGCTGGGCGTGTCCAGATGAGCATATTTAAATGAGCCATTCGGCTCCCGGGTGTCAACGACTGCTCCTGCCAGACCACAACCGGGTGCATTAGCACTGCTTTCCATAAAACGTAGACCAGGCATCATTGCACCTTGTGAGGGGGGGGGGGGTCTCGGAGGCCATTACAGACCCCAGGTTGGTCATGACAGGGCAGGGTGGTACCCTAGCACTTACCCTGGCATCTGGGCACTCTAAGTCTGGCACAGGCACCCTGGCAGTGCCAAGGCCCTTGGGTGGCAGGTTGGCATTGCCTGGGTTCGGGTCCACAGTGGGGGCCTTCCCCATTAGAGGTGGGGTGGAAACGGTTCCAGGAGCCGGTAGAAGGTTAGTGTGGGCAGGGAGGGATGAAGTCCAATGTCCAGAAAGTGCGGGGCAGAGGGGCCTGAAGGGGAGTGTGTGGATATCAGGACTGCCATTCAAAATGGCGCCTCAATTTACTGGGAGCCGGTCCTGCTGGCGAGATCAGATCACCAATGGAAGAAATCTGGCCTTGGTGGAGAGAAACTCCCCGAGACCCAAAAAAACAGCAAAGTGCCACAGAGTCATAGATGTGGAAACAGGCCCTTCGGCCCAGCTTGTCCATGCCGCCCAGTTTCTATCACTAAGCTAGTCCCACTTGCCCGCATTTGGCTCATATCCTTCTATACCCACCCTGCCTATATAACTCTGTTTTTTAAAAGACAAAATTGTACCCGCCTCTACCACTGCCTCTGGCAGCCTATTACAGATGCTCACCACCCTCTGTGTGAAGAAATTTCCCCTCTGGTCTCTTTTGTATCTCTCCCCTCTCACCGTAAACCTATGCCCTCTAGTTTTATACTCCCCTACCTTTGGGAGACGTTGTTGACGATCTACCTTATCTATGCCCCTCATTATTTTATATACCTTTATAAGTTACCCCTAAGCCTCCCACACTCCAGGGAAAAAAGTCCAAGCCTATCCAGCCTCTCCTTGTAACTCAGACAATCAAGTCCTGGTAGCATCTTCGTAAATCTCTTCTGCACTCTTTTTAGTTTAACAATATCCTTCCTATACTAGGGTTACCTGAACTGAACACAGTATTCCATGTGTGGTCTTACCAAAGTCTTGTACAACTTCAACAAGATGTCCCAACTCCTGCATTCAATATTCTGACCAATAAAACCTTGCATGCTGAATGCCTTCTTCATCACCCTGTCCACCTGCAACTCCAACTTCAAGGAGCTATGAACTTGTACTCCGAGGTCTCTTTGTTCTGTAACTCTCCCCAACTCCCTACCATTAACTGAGTAGGTCCTGCCCCTGCCCTGCCCTGATTTGATCTACCAAATGCAAGTGAATGGCTGGGTGAATCATAGCGCGGCAGCCACCGAGAAACGCAATGCCAGACGTGCCCAAAAGCAGACATTGTTTCATGTCCACTGAATTATGCCCCAAGTCAAAGACCTTCCATCAGGACTCTGATGTCTTAATCATGCATACTATGAAACGTTATTATTTTCATTATTCATTTGCCTATAACTTTTAAAAATTAGATTTTACCCTCCAAGAAGTTCAGATGAAAGGTCATTTACCTGAAACATTACCTCTGAACTCGATTTAACCTCCTGTGTGCTTCACCCGATGCCGGTGTCGATGTATTTACATTGTGTACCTTGTGTTGCCCTATTATGTATTTTCTTTTTGTGTACTAAATGATCTGTTTGAGCTGCTCGCAGAAAAATACTTTTCACTGTACCTCAGTACACGTGACAATAAAAAAAATCCAAATCCAAGCCAATCTATCCAATCCTTCTTCTTTAGAAGCCGGGAAGAAGGACAATTTTTTCGAAGATACCTGTGACCTGGAACACCGGGCTCAGGGAGATGTATGAGTCCAGAAGGAGTCCAGTTTGAAGTAAGGAGACGCTGCGGGACCTTGTGCGTGACATTGATCCAATTGGGCCACCTGATGACGCCATTGAAGAAATGCTTTCACAGATTGCTGATGCTTATGTTGCTAATGTGGTGAGTGCTGCATGTAACTGACATCTCATCACGACTGAAACATGCTGGAAGTCAAGGATGTTTAATTGCACCTTGAGGGCCAGTGGAATATGTGGATGCCAGGATTTGGTTCCGGTGAGATTGGGTTGTGCGGGCAGGCCTGCACAGCTGCGGCTCCTGGATGGAGAATGGCACTGATACGTGGATCAAGTAATACGTAGATAATTTCTACGACAAAATAACACATTTTCAGGCTTATCCTCCATTTCTGTTGAGGAACCTGCGAGGGGTGAGACTATGTGGGGCTTTTTTGTGAAAATGAGCTGATATAGCCTTGTATTGGTACCAATATGGAACGGTGATGTTTCCTCCTGCGGCTTCTCCGCAGGAGGAGTCAAAGGGTGGAGAAGAGGTAGTGGTGAGGGAGGACCTCATCCTCATCCACTTCTCATAGGACGAGGCTTTGTCCGTCAGCTTACCCTCTCCCCTACCCCATTCTCCTCCTTCCCCCATTCTTCTGCTTCCCCCATATCCCTCCTTCTCCCCCTTCACGCTACTTCCTCCCATTCCCCCCATTTCCCTCCTCTGACCCCCTCCCCCCCCCCCCCCCACCCCCCGTTCCCCAACCCTCCCACCATCCTCCGCCCCGACCATCCTGTTCCACCCTCCCAGGGTCTGTGTAACATCATCCCAGGGTGATGGGCATATGTCAGTGCTGTCAGGGGGTCAATATACAAGGCAGAGAGTAATGCTCACTCGTGAGCTAAGATCTGGTGCTCCTCAGTTTATGCCCAAGTCTGACTCCTGTCTTTCTGCTTACACCCATCCTCTAAATGGGGTCTGCATCGCCGGTGTTTGCACTTGGACAACTGTGCCCTGGGCTGGGGGGTGGGTGGAGTGGAGAGCAACACGGGGTAGGGGTGCAGGCAGGCCCACTGTGAATATTAACCTGACAGAGGCTTCATATTTATCAAGTGTAACATGTTTTAACAGTGAACATTGGACATTTCCATTTCCCCTAGTTACAAATTGTAAACACCCCCCCCCCAACCCCCCATTGCCCACTCAGTGATCTTCACTTTTCTTGATCTTACATGGTCTACTGCTACGTCTAAGTGTGTCCCCAGGATGCACTTGAGAGGTGGTGGCAGATTTCTGCTTTTTCGCACTTTTTTTTAATAATAATCTTTTTTTTATTGTCACAAGTAGGCTTCCATTAACACTGCAATTAAGTTACTGTGAAAAGCCCCTCGTCGCCATATTCCGCCGCCTGTTCGGGTACACGGAGGGACAGTTCAGAATGTCCAAATTACCTAACAGCATGTCTTTCGGGACGAGCATCAGGAGGAAACCCATGCAGACACAGGGAGAACGTGCAGACTCCACATAGACAGTGACCCAAGCCGGTAATTGAACCTGGAACCCTGGAGCTCTGAAGCAATAGTGCTACCAACTGTGCTACCATGATGCCCTTGGTGGACATCCTCTAGAGGGCCTGGAGCCAGAGAGTCCAGCCAACCTACAGGTGTCACTGGCATCGGCATGCCACTCTGTTCTGCTCACTTCCCTTTAGATGCGCCAATGTCAGGAAGGGGGATTCGGAAGAACTGGAGATCACCATCGTCTTCTTGGTGGCAGGCCCCAGGTTGTCCTCCAGCACTTCCTCCTCCCTGTCGGTGCCCATAGGGCCCTTGGGGTCTCCACGGGACGGAGGGGCAGCTGGAGTGAGCTTTGGAGGCCCCGCGTCTTCTGGCTCTGCCAGCTCTGACAGATCCCCATTGTCTGCACCATGGTGTCCACGCGCTCAGTAATGCTCCTCAGGGACTGGGCCATGCTTTGAGGTGCCTTGCCAATGCCTGGGACATGATGTCGAGGCCCGCAGCCATGGTCATCACAAACTGAGCCATGCATTGGACACCACCACTCACGATGCTGACATCATGCTCCAGGCTTTCCATTACAGTCGCATCCCTAGCAGTATTGGCCTCGGTGCCATGTATTCTCAGCATCATCTCCTGTGCCCATAGCCTTTGTGACTCCTCCAATCGGCTATGCACTCATTGGAATGTTGCTGACATTCCCTCCTGAATCTCATGTGTCCTAGCATCTGCATCAGCTCTGGGATAACCTTGTCCAGAGGCTCGGCATCAGACTGTGACGCAGCTGAGTCCTGGGATCCACCAGACGTCTGATTGCTTACTCCCTTGGATGTTCATGCCTCCACCTGATGTACATTAACAACTGTGTGGTGCCCACCAGATTGTTCCCTGGAAACCTCTCCACTAATGTTGCCTTGTCTTCTTCCTCAGCAGGGCTCAGTTGAAAGGTCAGTGACCTGAAATGTTAACACTGTTTTTCCCTCCAAAGATGTTGCCTGATCTGCATGGTATTTACAGCATTCTCTTACTTTGCTCTTATTTTCCTTTTTAACTGGCGATCAATTCACTCGTCCTTCAATATGTGTATTTGTCAATTAATTCTCATATATTATTTCTTGGTCATTTATCAATATATTTATCAATTAAAAATGCATTTGTATCTTCCAGATTTCTGGTTAATTTTTAAAAATAAATACGCTTTTATCAAATGACGATAAGGCATAAGCTACAATAATCATATTCATTAATACATTCGTAAATCTCAACAGAACTCACAAATATTTTGAGGGTAAACGCAAGCTAGAAATCTGTTGCAGGCCAACACAATATTGAATAGTTCAAATGACAATAACTCTGCAAAATGAAGTTCAATTGTTTTTCTTTGACATCTGAATCTTAAGGTGCACTACTGCCTTGAAGCAAACTCGGTACTTATTTTCTTTCTTTACACTTACTTGATGAAGGAACTGGGAAGTAAATGGAGCTGAGCAGTAACATTTCTGGATGCCCACAACCTTGACATTGCCACATGTATAAGACAAAGCAATATTTATTTAGCAGTTCAGTGCAAGTCTTCAAATATTGTACCTTAAAATCCTTTAAACTCTGACAGATTATTGGGAAAGCAAGATACTATGATGCCAGAAAGGATTGCAGCCGTTGATTTGGTGAGACGTTGTGTGTCCTCCTTTTGGTGCAAGACCAATCATTCATAAATGTTTCCCCTTCAGGGCACACTTGACAAAAGCAGCTGGTTATTAACTTAACTGCATATGTATTGAAACACAATTTGGGTTCATAGTTAAAAGGTTACTGAATCAAGGAGTATGCAATTTAATTGAAGCTTGTCAAATTACATGTTACCCAGAAAACGATCGGGAGGGGGGGGTGGATTCTCCGCTGCCCACTGCCGATAGCGGGTTTCCTGATCAAGCGACGGCCTAAGCTCTGTGCTCTGGTCCCCCGCAGATGGCAGTAGGGAGCTACAGCCCCCTGCACTGGCGGGAAGATGCAAATGGGCCATTTGCATCCAATTAACAGGCTGGGAAAGCCTGATTCCCCAGCCCTCCCATGATGCTCCAAGCCTCTCATCTGGGATTCATGCAGGTGTGAATTAGCGCAGGTATTTTCAAGCGTGGCCCTGACGCAGTGGACCCTGCACTGGGTCAAGAGGGTCAGTGCATTATGGAGGTTCCCCCAAAGTCCATTGGAAGGTCCCCCTTCCCCCACAATGCAAATCCTGCCCCCCACCCGACCACCCCCCCATTAGACTCCCCATCAGACCCACACATCAGACCCCCAGCAGAGACCGCCAACAGAGACCCCATCATACCCCCAACAGAGCCGCCCATCAGACACCCAACAGAGACCCAATCAGACCCCCAACAGAGATTCCTCCCCTATCAGACCCCCCCCCCCCATTAGATCTTTTCTATCAGTCACCCCTGCTTGAAAGCTGAAGAGCAGTCCAGGCAGTAAGGTGAAAAATCACTTAATTTTCACTTACCCTTTCCTAACATCTGCTGACTCAGACAAAAGTGTTTAGAGTAGCAGTTGTTACAAGTGTCAGAGGCTTCCTCAAAAGCAGAGGCTTCCTCAAAAGCCAAGTACACTTCAAAGGGCTTAAAAATCCTTGTCAGCCTTTGAAATGCAAATCTTCCATTCAATTTAACACAGGAATACATTACATTAGCCAGTGATTGACAGTTTTATTACCCAGAGACAGCTATTTGTTGGATTTCAAATCTATCTTTTCCTTCACACGTGAATGTATGTCCATTACCCTGTTTTGATGCTAACCACAATGTTTATAAACACTCTTGCTATGTTTGACAGCTTTCCACCACAACGAAAGCAGCAAGGTGCTTTGACGTCCTCTTTTTCGCAGCAGAAAGCACTTCGCTGATTTTGATGGTGAGGGGCTGTCAATAACTTTTACAAAAGGAGCTGCCTCAACCCTGAGTTCATCTCCAAACAAAGTTCAGGACCCTTCATTTTCAGGGTCCCACCTACATCCCAAGATAATCCCACACTTGCCACTTTTAGCCAAGTACTCCAGTTGGGCCGCGATTCCCAATAGAGAAGAGCAGAGTCCCCTCTCCTTATATTAAAGGCACTGAAGGTGTGGGCAAAGCTCTGACTCCACAATCCTTCGCAAGATCAGTGCAAAGCTCTGAACTGGCCCAGCCCTCCCGTGATGTGGGCATTCCAATGGATTCTTCCTGGATGTACAGCCGAATTTTCAGGACCACATTTTCCAGCGTGGTTATTGAATAATAACTGGGGAGGTGGGCATGTTAGGTATTTTTTGCCTCACCGAATCTAGAAAACCGAGTTAAAATGTACTGCTCCAACAGATAACCTGGCTGAGAGAACTATCAGAATTTATGACTTTCCGCTCTTAACCACTTAGCACCACAGCAGGGCACATATTTGCCTCACATCAAAGTTCGTTATCCAACCAGTTATGGCTCCAAGGTGCAATAAATAAACTGTTTCAGAAGAGAATTTATGTCGTCTTAATGCATTCCAGGGATTGAGAATGAAAACAATCCGAGTATTTAATACATTAGTAATCTATAGCTAATAGACATAATGGGCGAAATTCTCCCTCAACGGCGGGATGTCCGCCGACTGGCGCCAAAGCCGGCGCCAATCAGACGGGCATCGCGCCGGCCCAAAGGTGCGGAAGGCTCCGCATCTTTGGCAGCCTAGCCCCAACATTGAGGGGCTAGGCCGACGCCGGAGGGATTTCCGCCCCGCCAGCTGGCGGAAATGGCGTTTGTTTCCCCGCCAGCTGGCGCGGAAATGCAGCGCATGCGCGGGAGCGTCAGCGGCCGCTGTCAGTTTCCCAGCGCATGCGCGGGAGCATCAGCGGCCCTGTCAGTTTCCCGCGCATGCGCAGTGGGGAAAGTCTCTTCCACCTCCGACATGGTGGAGGCCGTAGCGGAGGCGGAAGGGAAAGAGTGCCCCCACGGCACAGGCCCGCCTGCGGATCGGTGGGACCCGATCGCGGGCCAGGCCACCGTGGGGGCACCCCCCGGGGTCAGATCACCCGGTGCCCCCCCCAGGACCCCGGAGCCCGCCCACGCCGCCTGGTCCCGCCGGTAAATACCAGGTTTGATTTACATCGGCGGGACAGGCAATTCCTGGCGGGACTTCGGCCCATCCGGGCCGGAGAATCCAGTGGGGGGTCCCGCCAACCGGCGCGGCCGGATTCCCGCCCCCGCCCAATCTCCGGGAGCGGAGACTTCGGCGGGGGCGGGATTCACGGCGGCCAACGGCCATTCTCCGAACCGGCGGGGGGTCGGAGAATGACGCCCAATGTTTCTGTTCAGTTATCATAACGTAATATTATTAAAGAATGAGCTTGAAATATGACTCATCATGACCAGCAATGTATTACTGTAGACTATTTGAACCCTCCTATTTAAGTAAAATAGTAAATTATTTAAAATAATATTAATGTATGTGCTTATTGAACATGGTCTGTGCAATTCATTTTATTATCTGGCAGCTATCCCATCTTAATACATATTCACACATCGCATATGTCAAAAGCACAGATGTAATCAAGTAATCAACTATGCAAGAACATAATCAGTTGCTTTTGCTCTTGCTTTAGGGGAAGAAATAATTCCATTTATTTTGGTGGCAGAATTGGATTTCTTTGATAAGTATAGAAGAACCATAGTTAACTATCACAACATTTCATATTGTACCACTGTAATATTGTCCTATGGTTTGTGGTGTTTCATAGAAATGTTGGCCGAGGGATTGGCGGACACTGCATCCATTTTAAAGGTTTCATTATGAGCAGTGGTAAGCAAATGCTTCCAGTACAAAAGCAAGGATGTCATGATAAACCATGAGTTAAACCTCAGCTACGGCATTATGTCTAATTCTAGTCACCACAGTTTAGGAAGGATGTCAAGCTCTTGGGCAAGGTGATGTTGAGATATACTGAAATGAACCAGAAATGAGTACCTTCTTATCCACGACATCTTTGTCAATCTCCACCGAGCTGGCCCTCTGTCCAACCCCACTGCTCCACTCTCTCCCACCCCCACCCCTCCCCACTCCAAACTATTTGAGCAAATCTCCAAGTATAAACCTGGCCCTATCTCCAGTTCTCTCTAGCTTTGACAAAGGGTCTACCAGACTCGAAATGTTAGCTACGTTCTCTCTCCACAGATACTGTCAGACCTGCTGAGATTGTCCAGTACTTTCTGTTTTCGTTTCTGATTCCAGCATCCGCAGTAATTTGCTTTTACCAGAAATGAGGGACTCAGTAATGTGAGAAGCCAAGAGAGGCTAAGCTTGTTTTCCTTAGAGCAGTGATAGTTATGGGGAGATTTAATAGAGGCATACATAATTATGAAGGGTGTTGTTAGAGCTGATCTGGAGAAACCTTTCGCAGGAACAGGAAGGTTGTCAACCCGAGGACCCAGATATGAGGTAATTGGGGAAAGAGCTGGGGGCTGGGGAGAATTTGCAAGGTTGTCAGGAAAAGGCAGAGTCACTGCTGCCTCAGAGTGCTGAGGATCCGGATTCAATCCCGGCCGTGGGTCACTGTCCATGTGGAGTTTGCACATTCTCCCCCTGTCTATGTGGGTCTCACCCCCACAACCCAAAGATGTGCAGGCTTGGCAGATTGGCCACGCTAAATTGCCCCTTAATTGGGCACTTTAAATTCATAAAATAAAGAATGGCATTATTTGGATAGTTTTTTTTCAAACCGGCATGATGGGCTGAATGGCATTGAACCAATTTTTTTGTAAGTGAGATTTCCAGACTTTAAAGAATTTCTTTTTATGTCTTCCACTCTCACTGGTTACAAAGCATTTACACGAGAGGAGCAGATAAATTTTACTGTGTAATTTCACACTCTGTGTCAGGACCTTCTAAATGGACCAGGAACATGTGGGAATCTGCTGATGTTTTGCTGAGGTTCCTAACCATTGTCATTTTTTTGTAATACTTGGAGATTTGTCACAGTACAAAGTATTTAGCTTGTAGTAATGAATCTTTGTCCCGCCATATTTATCAAACAAAAATGTATTAAGTGTTAATATTCTGTCTTCAAAATTGTTTTAAAATTATTCTCACCCTAAAGCAAGAGCTAAAGAAAATACTGGAGAAAGTGCAAACAACCAGATCAAAGGGATAACACTTTCAGATGTTTGCTCTTCAAACAAAGAGGGTTAGAGAGCATAAATAAATAACTAGTTAATTCTCACTGCACACGTTTGCCAGCAGTCTGTCACTTCCTATTTTATCAATTTTTACCCTACTGATTTTGTTTCTAATGTCTTGATCTACTTCCCTGCAGTTGTTAAAAATAATTTTTCATAGCAAAACTCAATTTGCCGTAACAAAATGAAAGCACCTCCCACTGCGTATCATGCCAAAAAAATTGATCAAGTATTCATTTATTTTATTAGGTTTAAAAGCACAGCTGCCATATGCTTGAGAAAAGAACACATTTGTCCTTTTCACAAATATCCTTGGGTATTCTGTCTCATGGCTAAAATGCAGCTGAATAAAATTGCTTCTTTTACATTTAGTTTTATCTAATTTCCTTTCAACCATGGCTGTGCAGAATGACCCAAGGTTGTGAGCACAACATGGGTATGAGTTGAATATTTTTCAAGTTGTCTCAGAATTCATGAAACTGATCTCACAAGTGATTGGTATGTTTGAATGTCAGCTGGGAATTTAATCTGTGACAAGGCCTCGGTATTCAGTATGGTTCAATCTAAAATCAGCCGAGCCTATCAAAATGAGGAGCCAGATCTAAACCACCAAAGCAAATCGTTATTTCGCTTCAATAAGTTATTAGCTCGGTGCCACAATCCTAATCAAAACAAAATCTTTCTGCTACCTTTCTTTTTTAAGACAGAGTGAGTCCTACTTTTGGCCAACGCGTTGATATTGGATGAACCTCTCTATATAATCATCACAGATTTGATTGAATGATGTATAAAGAGATGTCCAAAATTAAACTTTTCTAAGCTCTGTTTGCTGTATGAGTTGCGAAATTTAAGTGTTATTTATACCCTCCTGCAAACTATCGAGATAATATACTTTTCAATGAATTTATGATAAGGATAAAATTAGTCAAAGTCTTATTACAAGTCTGACTCTCACTGCACAATAATGCCATCCCATAGCTTTGAACAATTCTAACACTTCTGTAACCCTGGAGCTACATTCTACACTCCGTGCCTGAAAGACCAGTTAGAGCTGGTAGGTCCCCAGGGGTATAACATTTTTGTTCAGGAATGTACTCTTGGGAGTACTCTATACATGTACCTACACAGAAGGAAAATGGTGCCAATCTCAAGATATGAAGAAATGAACCTAAGCATGTATTGCTGTGTCAGGGCTTTATTTAGTTCATGAAAATGAGCTGAAATATTGAATATCAATATGTATCGACTATTTACTTAGTACATGGCGAGGGCGGGGGAGAATATTATAACCGGTGGAACTATATCCAGAATGAAGTGAAAATACAACTTAATTATTCAATGCAGGAATAGTTTCAGCAGGCAAAATCATTGATAAAGATAAAGCATTCCAACCCTCTCTAACCATGACTTGAATGTTATATTTCTTTGCAAGACCAGATGTTACCACAAGGTGTTGTGATGCACAAAATACTTTCCACAGGTTAGCACACCCCATCTAGTTCTGAATTTCTTCTCTGAGTACAGGTTGCTGAATTATCAAGGGACTTATTAGATAGCAATATAGTTCTGAGCACTCATACCAAGATAACCCTAATCTAGTCTTATCACTTGCAGACAAAAGCAAAGGATCCAATAGCCTTTCTTGTAATCCATCACTGTCAGCAGCATTAAGGAAATTACCTGTCACAGAAATCATGGCTGAGATTCTGTGATTAAACACAAACTTAGAAAATGCTCAAGGGTACAAAACTGCTCCAAAAGCAAAACCTCGGAAAACTAATTTCAATTGTGTTGCCTCCACATTAATTTAGCAGCTCTGCCCACTTGGAAAAAAAGAAAAATAATGTCATTCAGCAAAGAGCACAATGCAGTTTATTCTTTCTTTAATTAACATAAAGCATCGCCCCGCATTTCAGATTCATAATGATATTGTGTGTGTTTAGCATTCCTCTTCTAATACTGTCCTGGTTCCCATTATGCAAAAATCTGCTTTTGATCACTGTTAATGTCTTTTATCAAGTTTTTGAAATACTGTTGACTCATATATTCATGGCTAAACAAACTCATAATTCAAAATATGGATTTGCCTCTTTGCTAATTTGTATGCATGTGACACAGCAGAAAAATAGATATGCCAGTTAAATTATAATGTACAGCCCAATATAATCGGCCAAGTGATTCAGTGCAGGAATCAATGTTGCCACATAGAACCAAGTACACATGTCTTTGCGATTTAGCTGTGTTATTGCACATAGCGTTTCCCAATGAGGAAAACTTATTCCAACACAAAATGTAATATTTCTCAAGATGGCCAAGTATCAGGGGACAGACAATCACAGCACATGTTGAAAACAATGATTAGACCACCTCTTGTTGGGCAATAGGTCAACAAAGTGAAGTCTCCTGTGCCCCAGTTATAGAAAATTTGCTTAGATTGCATTTCCTCTTTCATCAAGGCAGAGAGAGGGCGAATCCAGTAGAATGATGGCAGTTAAACCAAGGCTATGGCTTCTGTTCTTTCAACCCACTCCACGGGTAATCCTTAATGATCAGCAGCGGAATGGAATGGCTGGCAGCTGAGATTATAAGAAACTTTCATTGCAAAATTCTTTTTCAGTAGTTCTTGTCTGGATCGGAAAGTTTCAACTGAAAATGGCGAGAGAAGCTGAGTCCCCAGCTGGTTTAAAAGAAAGAATTGGATGGGTACTTGAGGTACTTAACAGAGTTACAGGCAAAAGTGGTGCTGTGTCATGAAGCATGTTGGGACTTTCATAAGAGCCAGCACAGTGTGCCAAATGGCCTCCCTGTGTGCTCTACATTTCTGCGATTCTATGAAATATAATGGAAAGATAAGTGAAAAGCAAATTAATGGGAAAGTCAAGGATTCTGTTTAAATTGTGAAAATTGATTCTAATCATTGAAACTGTTTCTTTTTCCTCTTTTTGCTTGATCTTTTCAATTCAGATTATATGAATTCAGCCCTAGTCGAACCAACAGGTAAAGCATTGTACATACAAACAGGTGAATCAGGAGCACGAGAAGGCCACTCGGCCCCTCGAGCCTGCTCTGCCATTCAATGAGACCGTGGCTGATCTGGTTACAACTTCAACTCCACATTCTTACCGACTGCCGATAACCTTTCACCCCCCTTGTACATCAGGAATCTATCTGGCTCTGCCTTAAAAATATTCAAAGTTTCTGCTCCACTGCCATTTGAGGAAGAGAGCTCCAAACACTCAATTCTCTGAGAGAAAACATTTCTCCTCATCTCTGTCTTAAATGGGCAAATCCTTAGTTGTAAACAGTGCCTCCTCCCTGGTGCTCCCTTCTATTGGCCTCCCCTTCAACACCCTTAAATGCCTCATCCCACACCCGGGGCCTCCCCTCCCCTTCATGCCATGAGATTCTCCCACCCTGGCACTTACCTGGCTCTGGAATCTGGGATTTGTGGACGGATGGGATTCTCCGAGCCTGTGCGCCAATCACGATCGGCGTGGGGGCGGAGAATGGGCATTAAACCCAAGATCGGGTCCGATGCCGCTCCCGTGTTTCTCTGGTCCCTGGAGAATCACCAGCAATCGCGCATGCTCGGTCAATGTGGCGCCGGTCGGGGGCCATTGAAAGAGGCCCCTGCGGTGATTCACAGAGTGAACTCGGCAATCTGGTGGGGGGGGGTGAGGATCATTCACGGGGGGGGGAGGGGCCTCCAGGACGGCCAGGCTACCGATCGGGGGCCACCGATCCGCAGGCGCGTATGATCTGGGGGGGAGCCTATGTTTTTGGTGCCTGTCCCCGGTTATGCGTGGTCCCCTGACCGGAAGTGCAGGGTCATGTATCAGCAGCCAGAGCTGCGAGGACTACTCCAGGGCCCTGCTATCCCCCTGTAAATCGGAGAATCACCCTGTACTTTCTCCAGGTAAATCCAGAGTGATTCGCGTGCGTTTTTTCGCGGGTGTGGGGACAAAGCCCCAGTATTGGAGAATCCCGCCCTCTTCTGGGGACTGCTTGTAGTCCCAGCCTTGGTCACTACTGCAAGTGGCGCTGCTGAGACAATAGAGCTGCTGGCCAATCAAGTTGGGGGAGTGAGGGGCAGAAGCTCCATCAGAGTGTAAAATGGGTGTGGGTCTTCTGTTGGTGGGGATGTTACTCTCCGATTCGTTGCGAGGCAGGCTGGAAATCGTGACAAGTGAAACATCCTGCTCAGTACTTATTACTGATTTCACCCTCCACTTTGAAAAATTGTCAATAACTTTGGAAGCCAATCTGTAACAGATTTCTCCTCAGGTGTGCTCTTATAGTTTAAGACATCATCAACTCACCTTGATGAAGTCTTGCCAGATACCTACGGTTTGCATTATTGTATAGAATGGCAGCTTGTTCCATTTTAACTTTTTGTTAGTGGTATAGACGTCACCATATAACTACAGAAGTTCAATGGATAATTAATCCCCCATTATGTAAAAAAGTATGTCAGTTGTAAAGTGTCAGTATTTTTTTTAAGCATTTGGTTTCCTTCTGCTGAAAAATAATTGATTTATATTATTTGCATTTATTTAATTTGAAATAGCCAGCATCCAATGTGTGAATTAATAGAAGTGTGAGGTATCTCAAGGCCTAAATGTAAACAAATGTTGAAATTAAAATAAGTGTACATTCCTTTGTTTCTAAGTCTGATTAATGTTTCTGATGTGAACCACAAAACATGGGGAAAATTGTAGAATTGATGAGTTTGCACTTCAAGATTGTAACTTATCTGTGATGAATCTGTTTGCTATGCCTTTCTAATTTAACCTTCCATGATTAGAAGGAAAGCTTACACTGAGTGGGCAAAATAATATTGTACACATTTAGATGCATGATTGTGTCCTCTTATTGGTACCAATGTATTTGCTGTTAGAAGCTTTTAACACACTAAAGGAAATGCTTCAGGACAATTGTGAGCAATAAAGCAACAAAAAAAATGATGAAGAGGTCTGACTGGCTTTTCCAGTATTACCAATTCAAGAGAGGACAATGCATTTGAACTGACCAGTTCTTGCAGACAATTTAAGGGGCCATTTAATATCCCCCCAGCCTGATGAAATCAAGGACCTATAAAGAACTGGTCAGAAGCACTACAATTGCTAAATGTCAACCAAATGATTGTATTAGAATGAAGAATACTTGTGGGCGAATTGGATACAAGGGAGAATCTCTGTCCATGGTCCTGAAAACTGCCTCAAACCCAGGAAATATTAATTGACTATTATTCAGTGTACGGAATAGACTGTGGGTTTTCATTCAATTGTTCTGTAATGCGCTTGAGGCTTCAGAACATTTCACAGTATAGTAATATATTTACAGGATATTCTATTGGTATTTTACTGTGAGTGTAATGTTTCAATATAAAATTCACATGTGGAATGTAAGAAATAACGAGAGCCACTATGCGTGTAACCTGATGCAGTGAGGAGGGGGTAAGGGAGCAGACACGCATGACGTATTTTCCACTTCCACTGAAACAACAGGAGAACAAGCATACATGTGAAACTCATCCTGCCTGAGGCAGGATGCACTTTTACTGGCCATTGAGCCTCCCATTGTTAGTTGATAGAAGGACACACATGAAAGTGTTAATAGCCGAAGAGACCACAATGATTAGCTAGTATTTCAGAGCCAGGCCCTGGAACCAAACATTTGCAGATCACACCTCCCCCAGGTGAAAAGCCTGACAGCTGCCTTTGTGCATCACAGATAGGAAGTAACATGAATCCTCAATAACTTGTATGGATTTCAGATTGTCATTTCTCAGGCTTTAGATTACATGCACCCATGTAGCCACACATCCATCCTAGCAAACTCAATGGGGAAATCCTTCCCTAATTACAAAGAAGATTATGTGAAGGAACATTGAGTTACAAGATATTGTAACGGAGTTCTAAACTGGTTCAACCTTGTACTCATTAAATGTCTCTAAACATATTTATTCCCTCTTTCGTCAAGTGTCCACTGACAAAACAAATTGAGGAGACCATGATCGCTTTATGTTGGATCTGGTGTACTTTATTAACTGTGCCATAGGTCAGAGGCACGGTAGTACAGTGGTTAGTACTGTTGCTTCACAGCAAGGACCCGGGTTTGATTCCCGGTTTGGGTCACTGTCTGTACGGAGTCTGCACGTTCTCCCAGTGTCTGCGTGGGTTTCCTCCGGCTGCTCCAGTTTCCTCCCACAAGTCCCAAAAGGCGTGCTTGTGAGATGAATTGGACACTCTGAATTCTCCCTCTGTGTACCCCAACAGGTGCTGGAGTGTGGCGACTAGCGGACTTTCACAGTAACTTCATTGCAGTGTTGATGTAAGCCTACTTGTGACACTAATAAAGATTATTATTATTTTACAAGAAAATGTCTTAAGTTTTGCCATGTGTGTACAGCAGCTACCCACTGACGGAGAAACTAAGGCTGAATTTCATGGTTGCAGCAGTGGGCCTGTCCACTAGCAGGAGAGCCAGTAGCAACCACCACCGTGGTCAATTCTGCTGCAAATAAAATTCCATTCGGCACCTACGCAATCAGTATCGGAATTCCCAGGTCCTGAAGGACAGATATCCCACCTCTGAGAATTGACGGCAAATTAGAGAACCGGCAGCTCTTCAGTACCGGCAGGAGTGGAAGCAATGACTATTGCCGGGACTGCAGTATGCCCAGGAGGAGGAGCAGAACTAAAACCCGGGTAGAGGGGCGCAGACTCGCTGTGTTAGGCTGGAAGGCCCCAATTAGGGGAAGAAATAGGTCAGTTAAAATGGTGGGGGAGAATGTTCCTCTGGGGGACAGCTCTTGTTTGGGGGGGGGGTGTTGGTTGGGGGGGGGGGGTGGGGAGGGGGGGGTTGCCTCAGCAGGTTACTGGAGGCTCACCAACATGCAACAGTTTTGAAATTAGACCTTTAAATGGTCATTTGAGAGTTAATTGCCCTCTGGCTGGAAAGGCCATGTTTAACTCTTCCCGTAACAGAGTTAATTGGGAGTTGTCAGGAAGGGAACCGGTCCACCCTGAATCTTTCCACCCAATTATAAGGTCCCCTGCCGACACGGCCCCCCCCCCCCACTTAACCCATCAACTCCTGAGGAGACATTAAATTCTGCCTCTAGCAGCGTGCACACAATGGACCCGCAATAATGTTGCAGAGAAGGAGGAGGACCTTTACTTCTTCTGCTTTCCAATCAAGCTGTGCAAAATTCAGAAAATGTGAGCTGAATTTTCTGATGGGATATTCCTACCCTGCTGCATCATTTTAAGACCATGAGATATAGGAGCAGAATTAGTCCTGTTGGCCCATCGAGTCTGCTCCGCCATTCAATCATGGCTGAAATGTTTCTCATCCTCATTCTTCTTCCCTCTCCCTATAACCCCTGCACCTCTTATTAAGCAAGAGCCTATCAATTTCTATCTTAAAGACACTCAGTGGTTTGGCCTCCACAGCCTTCTGCGAAAAAAGTCCCACAGACTCAACGCCCTCTGGCTGAAGAAATTCCTCCTCATCTCAGTTTGAAATGACCATCCCTTCTGTCTGAGGCTGTGCCCTTGGGTTCTAGATTTTCCGACTAGTGGAAACATCCTCTCCACGTCCACTCTATGTCGGCCTCTCAGTAGTCTCTTAAGTTTCAATAAGATCCCCCTCATCCTTCTAAACTCCCAACAAGTACAGACCCAGAGTCCTCAACTACTCCTCGTATGACAAGCTCTTCATTCTAAGGATTTTCCTGGAGGCAGCTGCTGTTTGGCTGCCTCAGAGATCTTCGTCCAATTAATAACGCCAGGTGGGCAGTGTGGGCGTGAGGGAAAATCACAGCACCAGAGGCTGCAGGGGCTGGCAGCCCCATCAGAAGAGATGCGTGCTAGTAATGAATGTAAGGTACCATGAGGGCACGTCCCTGAGGCCTCAGCTCCCATGTCATCATTGTGGAGGGGCAACCATTTCAGAGATGGCATCTGGTTGCAGCTGTGACTACGACCGGTTGATCCCAATGACTCTGGGACGGTAGGGGGAGTGTCTCTCTGCACCTCCAACTCCCCCCCCCCACCCCGCCCCCCAACCCCCGCACCTCCGAGCAGGAAGTACCCCTCTCTGGGTTGCAGCCTTATCAGGCAACTGGCACACTGTGCTCTGGCATGACATTTTCAGCATTTGCACCTCCTAACTCACCTATGGAAGAATCCAGAGCCGTGTCTTTTCTTCAGCAACTTTGATTGCTGTAGATGATTGCTGGTTAAGCCACCATTGATGCATAGAAATTGAACTTGTCTGTTCTGTTTGGGCCCAATTTGATATCGTAGTCCTGAATCAAGTGATGGGCCACAAATTACTATATTTAAGGGTTCCATTTCAGACAGGTTGACAATAAGTCGCTTTATTTAAAATGGTGGAAGTAAAAACATGGGAGTAAATCGTGTGTGAGGGATCCAAGCTTGACTTTGGTATCTTCCTTGCTATGCTTGAATAATAGATGAATTATGGTTGATTTTCTTGCCCACAATTAGATTGAATTTAATAACTAGCAACTAATGGAGCAATTTTATGAATAATTAAGATTTTCATTTATATTCTGCTTCTCTGAAGCCATAAGAAGAGCCACTAAAACTGTTTAGCATAGGAGTTGAATAATTTCCTCTGTTAATTTTCAACATGGCTGAACATAACTAGTCGTAAGTGGAAAATAGCATCAGGTTTTGTAACCTACTCATGATATGAATTGAAAGAATATTGATTTTTATTTTCAAAACACCAGATGAACTAGACAAAAGCCATCTGAACATGCTCTGACAAAATGACAGTCCCTTCTAATGTCAGTGAGCTTAAGCGGAATCCTTTGTGACACCCTGTCTCCATCCCATGCTGAAGTCAGCCATTATGTCCATTGCATTATGTCTATCTCCTGCAGAATCACTGCACATGTACATATTCAACATTTATGATATGTGACAATTTAGCGTTCGCTGATAAATATTTTGATATAGAAAATCTGTGACAGAAAAATCACTGTTCTCATCTACAAAGTTTACAGTATTCCAGGCAGCAACGCAACACTATACAGTCGGAAAAAATTGTTACCATAGGTACAGATGATAAATGCATCCTTCGATCTATTTTATCACCTACCATATGGGAAGCCAAAAATGTTAATTTACAGCAGCTAAAAATGGCCATTAAAAATGGATTGATAGGCACTTTAGCTGAGCTAATAAACCAAAAATAAATATGTTAAGATGTGCACTGTGCTTAGAAAATTGCACACAATGAAGTTCTGACTTGTAACCTAGTAGTCAATATAATGTTGGTTCCTGGATGGCACTTTGGCAGGCATTAGCCTCAAATATACACCAGTTTCTGTGCTGATTTTGTTGCCAGTAAACTTATGCCAAAACATCCTGTGAATCTCATTTGTCTACACTAGACCTTACAAAATAGGGCAAAATGAGAACAAATGCTGTGTGCCCAAATTGTTGTCATTTACCTTACAACTGCCGATATTAAGTACCTGATAAGCTATTTCCCCCTCAGAAGAAAATCACCATTACTGCATATTGCCGTCGTTTAGTGGACCTTTTGTTATAAACACAGGAGGAAACCTGCGCATATGGAGCAAGAACAGAGCATTCAGATGCTTCACAGCAATAGTGTTGCATTTTTTCATGGTCAGGCAAGAACCACCAGAACTTGGAAAATGAGGAGAAGGCTGTGTGATTTGTAGTTAAAACTAGTTGCGAGTTGAGATCCTGAACATTTTAGCACCAGGCTCTCTGGACAGGATCTTGGCCGAAATTCTCCAGCCGTTGTGATTTACTTTTCCCGCCGGCAGCGCAACCCTGCCGGTGGTTTTCCCTGTGGGGTGGGGTGGCTTCAATGGGAAATCCCATTGACAAGCAGCGGGATTCGAGAATCCTGCCGTCAGCAAATGGCGCGCTGCCGAGAAACACGTGGCTGAGGAAGTAGAGAACCAGCCCCTTATTTTTGGTTTGGCCTCTCAATTGCAAATGCAAGTGAAAAGACAATGGGGTCCATTGTGAGGTGGACTCACAAGGATTGTTTTGGTACAATTGTTGTGATTTCAATTTGAGCAGCACCTAGCACAAGTGTCAAAATAATCATTGCTGCGGTTTGGAGCTGGATTCTCCGCCGGTGAGATGCTTCTTTTTGCCGAAAGCCCGGGGGTTTCCCGATAGCGTGGGGCTGCCCCACAATGGGAAACTCCATTGACTAGCTGGCGAAACGGAGTATCCCGCCGGCAGGGTGAAACAGAAATGTGGCAGGGCAGAGAATCCAGCCCCTGAAGTATTCAGAAATTCTGAGACTAACATCCCTAACAGAGGTAGTTTATTTTTTAAATGGTATTGATTGGAAAATTCCTGGAGGTTTCTACACGCATCGGGCAAGATCATGCGAGTGAAGCAGGAACAGATCCCAGAAATTTCCCAGCATAATTTGACTCTGTCAATCCTTCTGCATTAGTGCTTCACACTCAGAGCCTTTCATTTCTGCTGTGGTCACTCTGTTATTACAGATATATGTCCATTAAAAAGGCCATTCCAGCTCCTTAGTCCTTTTAAATGATGGAGGGACAGAGAGGGGTACAAAAAATTGCAGGTCACTAAGACTGCTAGAACCTTGGTTCAGTTTATATACAAATCTCAGAGAGAAAACACAAACAGAATTGTAAAGAAATCCATCATCAAACTCCAAAAGAAATCAAAGCTACGCTGAGATCAGTTGACTTTGAGCCATGGGTGCGAGTTCTGAGAGACCTGTAATGCTCTGAAGGACATGCTCAGGGATTATATCTGCTTCGAGGAGACTCTGTAAACAAGTTAGCAATGCAAAGAACTGTTAGAAACGATGGGCATCCAAAACAAAAGGAAATGTTAGAAATGCAAAGTAGCTGGAAGAGAAAGACTGGATCATGTTTTGAGTGTTATGAGCCCTCATTTGCCTTTCTGATGCGGATCAATTTACTGCATATTCCTAACAAGTTCAGTTTTTATTTCAGTGTGTTAAGATCACTGTAGAGACCGGTAACTTTTCAAAAGAGAAATTCCAATTTGCAGTCAATAGCTAAAAGGATAACATGATGAGGTTTCACGTGTAAGGTGTTTACAAACATAGCAAAAACTCTACTGACTAAACATTATTTTTGTAGGCAAACTACTGAACAGGACCTTTAATAAACTAAAGAAAATTCACTATAAGGTATAGGTTACACACTTCTTTAAGCAGACATTCAATTCTCCCAGAATCAGTCCAAAATAATTTTTAGCTCCTGAAACTTTACTTCCAATATTTTCCTTTACCAGCCTGGGAACGCTGGTAAACTCCAGAACTATCTTTCAGCATATGAGTTTTTCTGTAGACTTCTCCCTCCAGCTAAAGCTAGGCGAATCTTCCAGCCTCAATTAACTCCCCACAAATTTGGTCTTTCCAACCCCAGTGCATGCTTCCTCCTATTATCCTGCATGGTGAACCATTGCATCTTGCTGCCTATAGCTGCTCTCCATGATCCCGGCAAAATAACTCTCTTGTCTGTGATATTCAGTGAGATTTCTGGAAAGCCTGTAACCCGATCTTTACAATGGGTTCCTCTGCACTCTTCCCATGACAACCCGAATCACGTGGGCTTTATTGATTTGTTATTCCTTTGACCCTAGTTCTATCAAATGGACAGTTCAAAGTATATCTTTTTACAACCTGACATTCTTAACATTTCCCAGGTACTTGGAGACTCAGTCTGTCCATTGAATCACAGCTGCCTTCACTATGGTTGGCAAGTGTTAATAGCTTACATCTTTTTAATAATAAAGTAATCTGGGCCTTCCTTTCATCTTTAGCAGCCCCATCATCCAGGACTGTCATCAGACAGACCTCAGCACAGGTCACATGACCCCTTCATTTTACCCTGAATTTAAGGAGGCAGTCCCAAATATATCATCTTATAAACCTCATTATTGCAACAAAAGTCCCACCTTACCAAATCAGTTGAACTGCAGGTCTGAGGACAATGCTTAATGGCTTTGTTACTCATGAAAAATAGAACAACCAGTGTAATAAATATGGTTTTAAGTAAAACAACTCAGAGAAAGTTTACATCATTTCGGTGTGCGACTCGGATCTAAACCACAAGACGTATAAAGCTTGCTTGTTGCTAGATTAAGGTGATATTGCCCAAAACATCATCAGCCTGATTGGGATATCTCTCCATCCACCAGAAGGGTGCTCCCTGCACCTTGACTGCTTTCCACATACAAATAGTAACAGAGTGTGAGTCTTGGGTCCAGGCAAATTTCCACATTTAATGAATTGCAGTCTGTCAATCGCATTGTAAAGACTAAGGGCGCGATTCTCCCAAAGAATTTCTAAGTTAATTTGTGGCGGATTTTTCAGGGGTTTCCCCGACGCCGGCTCTGCCAGCAGGTTCCTCACCACTATTTAATGACACTTAGTCACTTTTTGGTGCCCTGGGGAGTTTCTCACCGGTTTAGGCCACACTCAGAATTATTTTTGCGCTCGTGACCTGAACACAGAGATTGGGCCACCATTTTGAAAGGGTGCCCCGATCTCTAAGTGAGCTTATGGGTCCTCCACACCCATCACCCATGGGCAATATCACCCCCCCACGCACATGGAAACTACCCCACACACCCCCAAATAAAGACACCCCGTTCTGGGGTCCCTGGGGGTCCCCCTTCATCATGCCCCCCAAGCCCCCTTCCAGCACCCACTCCCCTCTAAGACCCCCACTCATCACCCACAGAACCTACCGGAGGTCCCTACCTACATGCCCTGCACACCCCCACACTTCACAATACCCTCCATCCTCATTTCATGGGCATGGCTCCCTTCGTGCCCTGAAGCTTGGCAATGCCACCCTTGTACCTGGGCACCCTTGCACTGGCTTCCTAGCACCCAGGCTGTGCTCCTGTGGGCTTGGCACTGCCATACGGGCACCTTGGCAGTGCCAAGGTGCCAGCTGGGCAGTGCCAAGGTGCCCACATTCCAGGGGGCCACCCTGCACATACCCTGACCACCCTGGGGTCTCCGATGGCCGGGGAGACCCCCAAGCTGCCGTTCCACCTGCTCCACCTTTGTGTGGACCAGCATTGATCGGTGCCCGGCTGCAGCCTCCCTGGGAAGGCTGGTGAATTAAGGGAGGCCGGTAGTTCCTGGGTGAGTAGGTCGTAAGTAGGTTTATGACCTACTTCCGGGAGCACCCTTTGGTCACGCCCATTTGGGGTGGAGTTCTGACTCCGATCTATTGGGAGAATCTCGCGGGGTGTGGAGGCTGTCGGGAGACTCTCTGCAAGCCTCTTACGGCAATCTCCGACCGGGTTGTGCTCTCGCCTGAGCGCAACGTGGAGAATCGCGTCCTAAGAATATCAACCACCTGTATTGGTACATGAAGGAAAGTAAGTCCCAGTGTCGGCATAAGACACAGTAAAACACAAAGGACTGTAAGCGCTCCTTAACAAATGGTGTTAAATGTGGACTTTTTTCTTATTTCTGCAGGGAAATGCAGATACATTTCAAGAGCTAGCTGGATCTAGCCATAGGCCAGTTACTGCATTATTATTCAATCAACCTTTATTTTAATTTTTCAAATTTAATTAATGACTGTGGATGTGCTTTTTGAAGAAAGCTGCAAACTCCGCAGATGTCGCCATATCAGATTCAATTCCAGTTGGAGGAACCTGTAATTAGATATTTACCATTTAAGAAACATTTTGAAACTAACACAGAATGTGGTCTTCAAAGGGAGATGGTGGCATCGTGGTGAGGTCACTAGACTACTAATCCCGAAACCTCAGTTAATGCTCTGGGAACATGGATCTAAATCCCAATATGGCAACTAGCAAAGGTTAAGTTCAATTGGAATTGCAAACTAGTGTCAGTGATGGTTGGTGATCATGAACTATCATTGATTGTCATAAAAACCCATCTGGTTCACGAGTGACCTTTACCGAAATTTGCTGGGGTCTGGCCGACATTTGACCCCAGACCCACAGCAATGTGGTTGACTCTTTTTTTTCAAGCACAAAACCAATTTATTTGACTTTTATCTACAATATCAACCCTATAACTGTCGGGCTGGGGCTAATTAACATCAGCAGAAACAGGGAATCAACATGGTTCAGTTCTGGATGGGATGAACAGCAAGATCCAATCACAGTAGTTACTTGTGACCGCACTGGTGCTTCAGCAGGCTGGATAAGGTAGTGAATCCCTTGCCACACTTGGAGCAGGTAAGCAGCCTCCCCTCTTTGTGAACTCCCTGGTGTGCCAGAGGTTGAGATAACTGAGTGAATACCTTCCCACACATGGGGCAGGTAAACAGTCTCTCACCAGTGTGAAGCCGCTGATATCTCAATAGATTGGTTGACCAACGGAAATCTTTCCCACACTCAAGGCAGGAAAATGGTCTCCCTCCAGTGTGAACTCTCTGGTGTACAGTGTGTTCAGTCACACAGTAAGAGAACAGTACACTGAGTGAAAATAGAGGGTCATAGATAAATCCACGTTGCACAAAAAACGGCCTCTCATCAGAGTGAATACCTTGAAGGTACATCAGGCTCACAGAGATTTTATAACAGTTCCCCATATTCTGGGCATTTAAAAGGTCTCTCATCACTGTCAACTCTCTAGTGTTTCAGCAGGGTGAGAAAGTGAGACAATCTCTTCCCACACTGGGAAGATGTGAGGGGCCTCTCCCCAGTGTGAACCCACTGGCGTAATACTAGTTTGGATGACTGATTGGATCCATTCCCACATTCAGAGCAGGTGACCAGCCTCTCCTCAGTGTGAATAGTGAGTTCTTAACGTAGACTGGTAATTAAAATCCCTTTCTACTTTTCCATGTCCTCTCCCCAGTGTGACTGCAGGCCAGATGATTGGCTGAATCTTCGTCCACACACAGAACACGTGTACAGTTTCCTCCCACTGTGAATAGGGTTTTTTCCTTCCACGTTCGATATACAGGTTACAATACATTTGGTGACTGTCAAATTTTGACTGATGTTGGCTTTAGTTTCCTGACTGAAAATCTTCCCCTTCTAATACTGAGCTATTCCCATTCACCCACTGGCTCCATCTCTCCCTCCATTCTGCCATTTATTTTACCGCCTGTGGATCTGACAAACCAAGCATCTGCCGGTCGCCATCACCTGATAATAATAATCTTTATTATTGTCACAAGCAGGCTTACGTTAACACTGCAATGAAGTTACTGTGAAAATCCCCCAGTCGCCACATTCCGGCGCCTGTTCGGGTACATAGAGGGAGAATTCAGAATGTCCAATTCACCAAACAGCACGTCTTTCAGGACTTGTGGGAGGAAACCGGAGCACCCGGAGGAAACCCACGCAGGCACAGGGAGAACGTGCAGACTCCGCGCAGACAATGACCCAAGCGAGAATAGAACCTGGAATCCTGGTGCGGCGAGGCAACAGTACTAACCACTGTGCTACTGTGCACCTGAACTGTGCTTTAAAATGACCACTCAGTTCTCGAACAATTCGGAATGGACGCCAAAGGGGGCAGCACAGTAGCATTGTGAATAGCACAATTGCTTCACAGCTCCAAGGTCCCAGGTTCGATTCCGGCTTGGGTCACTGTCTGTGCGGAGTCTGCACATCCTCCCTGTGTGTGCGAGGGTTTCCTCCGGGTGCTCTGGTTTCCTCCCACAGTCCAAAGATGTGCAGGTTAGGTGGATTGGTCATGATAAATTGCCCTTAGTGTCTGGGTTATGGGGATAGGGTGGAGGCATTGACCTTGGGTAGGGTGCTCTTTCCAAGAGCCGGTGCAGACTCGATGGGCCAAATGGCCTCCTTCTGCACTGTAAATTCTATGATAATCTATGAAATGCTGGCCTTGCCAGTAAGCCTCACGTCTCAGAAAAAAGAAGTATTTTTGATATTATTCCCTCGCTCAAGAATAGATGGATATAAGGATCGATTGCAAATCATAGTAAATGACTGCTCTTTAACATTCTAAAACAAAACTTCAAACATTATGAATATTGCACTTGTAAATGCGAATGCCTTCATTGGCTGTAAATTTTTGTTTGATGAAGATTCATTTGTTCAGTTTCTTGCATTGTTTAAAATTAAATTTGCCTCTAGTTGTGGTTGAAGTTTATTTTTGGTGCAATGTGGATTTATATGTGACCCCCTCACTTTCTCTCTATTTATTGTTGGTAGCTGCAATTTCAGTTAGCATGGCTACAATTATGAAGAGGGGCATTCTGATGGGTACATTTATTTGCTGGCTTTTAGGAAAAAAAGAGATGATTTGTGAAGACTTGAAACAGGTCCATTTACACCTCAAGCAGTACTGCCACACCCCCACTGAACAGCCCACATGTACAAAAGAAGGCACAACCAATTGGATATCAGGAGAGTTGACTTCAACTGGATGTTCGGACCCCATCGCAGCTCTTGCTCATGCTCCCGTGAGACAGCCACAAGCAAGAGCTGAGATGGAAATAATAAAGCACACACGGCCACCAGGACGCAGGAAGAATCATCCATTGGAATGGTGAACCAAACCTTTTGATGCATGGATATTCTGGGGATGAAATGAAAATCGCTTATTGTCACAAGTAGGCTTCAATGAAGTTACTGTGAAAAGCCCCTAGTCGCCACATTCCGGCGCCTCTTCGGGAAGGCTGGTATGGGAATTAAACCATGCTGCTGGCCTGCTTGGTCTGCTTTAAAAGCCAGCGATTTAGCCCAGTGTGCTAAACCAGCCCCTGGATGAAATGTTGCAGTACAGTCCTGACAGGTGAACAATTGTTACCTTACAAAGAAGCATAAGGACCAAGAGGAGGCTTGGATGCAAACTTTGACAAATATAGAGTGCTAATTGTATTGTTAAAGTTAAATACAAACTGCGTTATTAAGTATCTTCAGCACACAAAAAAATGGACTTAGTTGAGTGGATCGCCCGAACCAACTGTCTGCCCTTCTACTGTGGCTATCTTTGCAGCGGAGAGGGAGCACACAGTGCTCACTGGTATGGTCCTTGGCTTCCATGACCGGTGGACATTGCAGAGGCCAGGGTACATCACTACCAGCCAGGAATGAAATTTTGGTTTGATTACATAAGTTCCCTTTGACATTTTGATTTTTGGTGGTTACAGTGCTCCACCAAAGGGGAGTGCCTGCCCCTTTTTTTAGTCACGGGAATGTGGGGATCACTGGCTGGGCTGGCATTTATTGCCCATCTCTAATTGCCCTTGAGAAGATAATGGTAAGCCCCATTCTTGAAGGTGCAGTGTAGCATACCTGGCATTGCAGACTTGGAAAAATAAAATAGTTCTTATAATTTGCTTTAAATCTCCAATGTTGCCATTATAACCCATTGTTCTGAGATCAATTGACCCAAACAAGAGTTTTTTTATTTTCAGACCTCACAGAATCATGTTGCAGGATTAATTGAGTACATTAATAAACAATTTGAAAAGGTTAATTTTTTTTTAAGCAAAGTGTACACTCAATTTAGATAAAAGCATCAAGAAGATTGGCGGCTAATTATGGATAATATGAACATTGAAAAATGAATCTGATCAGGATGTGCAAAATCTATCTCACGCCTATAAAATTGAATTCCTATCTGTCCATCAGCAAATGGGAGGTAACATGAGGGACATACTTTTGGAGGAAACTGGCAGTACTTCAAGGGCAGTCAGTGTTTTAAATGGCTTTTGGAAATCTCAATGTTAGAAATGCTGGGGGAGCAGTGGGATATTGGAGTTAATGTTCATCTTCATCACTTTGCTAATCTGGCAGAGTGGATCGCTTGGTCATTCAAGAATCCAATTAAATTTTCTTGTAACCAATCAAGTTGGGTGACCAATTTTTATGGGGAAGCTTGGCACATTCTTTGTTTCCAATCATTTTGCAAATAAAAATGATAGTGATTGATCTCGGTGCATGCAGAGTAGAAAGAAGTTGTATTTATTTGTAACTTCAAGATAGATAAAACAGCTCAAGTAACTTCATAAAAAATGGATGTCATCCTCAAAAAGAGATATTAAAAGGGTGGCTAAAAATTTGAGCAAAAATGATCTTTTTGAATGGAGAGGGTGGTAGAGAGCTGGAAGGTTGCAAGGAATGAATTCCAAAGCATGAAGATTAGATGATTAATGGCATGGATAAGAGTGAGACAAAGTAATTTGGATGCACAAGAGGTCAGTGCTAAAGGAACAGACAGTTCTGGGGAGTGCAGGTGGGGTGGGTGGGCTCGAGGTTACAAACACAGGAAGATGCAAATCCGTGATGGGTTTAAACACAAAGATGAGAGATTGAAATTGGTAGTGTTGAGGAACTGGGAGGCAATGTAAGTCAGACCCTAATCATAATGGTTCTGTATGTTTACTCTCTGTGTCATGTGAGTGTACATTTAAGAAATGGGGGGGGGGGGCGATTCTCCGATATTGAGGCCAAGTGTTCACGCCGTCGTGAACGCCGTCGCGTTTCACAATGGCGCAAACAGGGCCCGAGCACAACCTATTCTGGCTCCCACAGGGGACCAGCACAGCGCTGGAGCGGTTCACGCCACTCCAGCCTCCTTACGCGGCACCAAATGGGCACCGCGCCAACCCACGCATGCGCAGTTGGGCCGCGCCATCCTGCACATGCGCGGGGAACTTCTTACGTGGGCCAGCCCCGACCCAACATGGGGTCGGTGTTCAGGGGCCGGCCGTGGCGCAAAGTAGGCCCGAGAGGAAGGAGGCCGGCCCGCCGATCGGTGGGCCCCGATCGCGGGCCAAACCCTTTCGGAGGTCCCCCCTGGTGAAGGAGCCCCCCCCCCCCCCAGGCCGCCCCCCAAGCGTTCCCGCAGAGTTCCCGCCAGCAGCGACCAGGGGTGAACGGCGCCTGCGGGACTCTGTCGCATCGGGACGGCCGCTCGGCCCATCCAGGCCGGAGAATCGGTGGCTCCGCCGATTCCAGCGGCCCGCGGCCAGTGCCGCGCCAAACGCGCCAGCGCAGATGGCGGCGATTCTCCGCACCTCGGAGAATCACTGGCCGGCATCGGGACATCGTAGCGCGGTTGCGGCGATTCTGCGGCCTGGCGCGGGGCTCGGAGAATCGCCCCCAGGGTGTCTATAATATAGCTGTAGTGGATGGACCTTTAAGAAATGGGTGTTTATCAGTGATATCAGAGTGTGGGTGGAGCTGGGCTGCCTGTCTGCTTTTACTTTCGCTTTGGGCTGTCTGCTACAGGGTGTGTTTTGGTTTCTTTTTGAGAGCTGGTTAGCTGCAGGAAAAGCAATCAGGTATATAAGGATCTCTCTGCAATCTAAAGCCTGCCTCCCGATCATTTGCGTGATTTCAAAATGATAACTGCTCTCAGTAGAGAATTTAAACCTGATCTCTATGTTAAAAAGGGTCTTTTGTCTTATGGATGTTGCAAGATGGATGTTGACAGATTAAGGGTTACTTATAGAATATTGTATCTGTGGGGATGATTGGTGATGATCGTTGTTAAGATATTTACTGTGGGTTTATAAAGTGTTAACTGGTTTCATAAATAAACATTGTTTTCATTTAAAAGTACTTTAGTTCACTGTTGCATCACACCTGTGAAGTGGGCTCTTGTGTTCCCCATAACCACAATCCATTCAAAGTAATGGGCAGGTGAACTCCATGACACACTTTGGGGTTCTCTAAACTCTGGCCCGTAATACCTGTGAAATAAGGCGAGTTAACAATTCATGTAAAATTTCCCTTGCTCAGTTTGCCTTCAGAGAGGTAGGAGAAGTGCACTTGCAAAAGACTTTTGTTTGGTTCAGCTCATAAGCAGATGCTGTGCAATGTGAGTCCAACTTCTAAACTAAGTGTAGAGTTGGAACGACCCAAAGTACCGAAGGCAGGCATGAGTTGGTAATACACCGAGCATTGGTACGGCATTTCAGTCATTAACTAACCAGTTGAAAATTCATAGAATTGGCAGCAGAGGCCATGAGAAGGAAGAGGCCATCTATTTTATCGATTTTGACCCACCTGAAAACTGTCTGGAGAAAGAAAATGGTAAAAGTCTGCAACTGAAACTGCTTCTGAGAGAAATAGAAAAAGGCAAGCTCCAATCAATAAGACCTTCACCCAAGTGTCTATTCTAACAGTTATGTCCATATATGCCTAATGAAATAGATTAGTGCGTTATCTCCACCATTGCCCTCTGTTCTAAATCAACCGCCATGAATATCAATTTGCAATGGACACTCCTTTTGCAGTTTTATTGAGCCCACATCCCAAGTTGAATCTCAAGACAGTTCAAATCAAAACCTATTTTCTTTGTTCCTTATTCTGTGAAATGTATGTGCAATCGGTTAGGATTTTCCAGCCCCGCGCACCTCGAGACCAGAAATTCCTGCTTGTAGCCAACTGACATTTCAATGGTCCTGCCAAATTGTCCATCCCACCTGTGATGATTCCCACGCAGGCGTGACTGGATAATTAACTCCTCTGTGTTTACCTGTGCCCCTTTGCAAACATATGAATTCTGAGTAGGGGGTTCAAATGTTGTAACTGGCTGTAGACTCTCAATGGGTACCTCTTCGGACAAGGTTCAGCACACCGTGAGTAACTTAAGTGGTCACTGTGTGGGACAGATGTGGTGTTGCCTGAACAAATGCTTCCTTCAACTGTGATAACTCCTGCCAACCCCTGATGCGCACCTCCCAGAACATGCAGTCACCAGTCTGGATGTGACTGCGGGGGGAGTAACAAAGTCATTGATGCCCTCCATTAGAGCTTCCTCTTTCCAATTCACCAGCTTGTTGAAACAGGAAAAAGTGAGACTGCTGTGAATTGGAGCCCAACCAGAACATTTGTGAAACTGCATCTAATGTTAGAGCTTCTCACCGCAGTCCCACTGCAGTGGATCAGGAATCGTCATGAACTACAGTCCTTATTATGCCCTGAAACATCATTGTAGCGAAGCAGCCAGCTGTCATCGCCAAGCTTCGTGTGATGTATGGCCACATGCTGACGATATGGGAACGCTGTATGTAGGCACCATGAGGTCTTAATCATTGGGTTTAGCAGTTAAGAGAAGACTAATTCTGGCCCTTTAATCAGCAGTTCTCATTCCTCAGTGTCATTGCCTGCTGCTGATCCTCAAGGTTACCTGATTACCTGGTATGTTGTCTTGATGTTGTAGCATTAGATGAGATAGAACTCGGATTGTCATTCACTGTTAGGCAAATACTAAAACAGAGAACTTTTCTAACTGCCATGAGTCCAGAACTTGTCTTCTGCATCTGACTCCGTGACCTTTGGATATGGGATACTTCAGTAACTCACACAGAAGTCGTCTTCAGCCCAGAACAAAGCTTCCTTTGCAAACCATTCTGGAAGCACAATTCCTGAGTTCCAGCCTCAGAAGTTTAGTTTCCATCACACAGGCCTGGTTTAATGAATTGCAGTGAGTAAAATCTTCAAGTTGCGAATGTGAATCTCTGTTTTCATCGCAAACCTTGGCGAGTTTATTGGGATGCTGTCCACACAATGTGAATGGTGTGGGCAGGCGGCATCAATGCTGGGCACTGCATTCTCAACACATTGCGATCATGGTCGTTTTAAACACTGGATTTTCAACAATATCAACGTCTCTAATTGCGGGGTCAGTGTTGATCCCAAAGTGCATTAGGAATATAGGAACAAAGGAACGGGAATAGGCCATTTATTTCCTCACGTCAGTTCCACCATTCAGCGCGATCATGACTGATGTGTATCTGCAATTCATTCCGCCATATGCCTCACATACCCTTGGCTAGTAAAAATGTATTAATCTTCACTTTAAAATTATTAATTGAACCAGCATCTCCTGTTTTTCGGGGGAATAGAGCTGCACACTAATAGCACCTCGGCATGAAGCAGTGTTTCATAGCTTTTCTCCTGAATGGCCTGGCTCCGACTGTAAGGTTATGTTTCCCTTGTCCTGGATCCATGCCTCCGCCTCGCCCCCACCCCCTATCCTCGATCAGCAAAAAAAAAAACATTTTTCCTCTATCGATCCGAGCAATTCCTTTCCAAATCTTAAAACCCTCAGTTTGAAACACTATCCGGATCCAGGGAATTCAACTGCTGAATGCAGCAGTAAATCCCTGTACCAAAGCTGTCAGTAAAGTGTGGCGACAAGCCAAAGTGGATCCAGCAGTGGAACGGGAAAGTTCAGGAGGCTCCCTGATTTGCTTCATGTCCCGTGCTCACATTTAGTTTGTTCCCCACACATTTTGAATGCTGGCACCTATTTCAATGAACGGTCCTCAGAAAATGATGCAAGGACGTTTGCATGATGTGCTGTTCCCACTGGCACTGCGATGGGACAGCATATTTGTGCCAAGGAGTTGGCTTGAAGCAGAAACCATCTGTGCCTTGACTGCCAGGCGTCCTCACAATTTCAGCATTGCTTTTATGATGATGCTAGCATACACTGACTCAGAGGAAACAGTGGCGTAATGGTTAGGTCCCTGGGCTAGTAATCCAGAGGACAGGCCAGTGCTCTGGGGACATGTGTTCAAATTGTAGTGTGGCAGTGGGTGGAATTTAAAGTTCAATCAATAAAATTTTTTATTCTGGAATTACAAACTAGTCTCAGTAATGGTGAGCATGAAACTATCATCGGACGTCATAAAAACCCATCTGGGTCACTAATGCCCCCTTTATGGAAGGAAGTCTGCTGTCAGACCCTAGGCCCACAGCAATGTGATTGATGCTTACCTGCCCTCTGAAATGGCCATGCAATCGACTAAGTTCAATGTTAATTAGAGTTGGGAAACAAATACTGACCTTGCCAGTGAGGCCAACATCTCATGAAAGAACAAATAAAAAAGATTCTTGACTGCAAATACCTCCTGTTAACTAAAAGACAGAAGAGGTTGTCTTTTAAACATACAGGGTTAAAAATTCAATCGTCACACTTTTTACACAGGTTTTGTTGGAGCTGGGCAGCAAGTTAACCTGATCCTTCCACCCGATTGTGGTGTGGTGTCAAGTAGGTTCCTCACTGGTGGCTTCTTCTGTGCACAATAGTAGAGCCAGCAATCTTTTCTCAAAGGCAGGCTGTCCCTCTTAAAGGGAAGCTGGATTGAATAATATTGCTGAAATTTAGAAATTTATATGATGGCGAATGTAACACCGGGGTAGAGGGAAAGAGTTCCAGAGTTAGTGGTACCGGACAGCTGGAGATTCAACGGAGGGGGGGGTTCTCAAGAACAACCTTCAGAAAGAAATTGGAGCGGTTGGCCAGGAAGGTCAATCCCAGAGCCTGGCCCTATGGACTTGGCAACAATGCCACACAAAGGGGGCAATTTCAGCCTGTGATTACCATCAGAGAGAATAGCGGAAAATCCAGAGACAATGGCATTTCCCGATTTTCCCTGCACCTCCACGATGAATTCACGAGGCTCACGCCCACAAAGCACAGGAACCTCATTTAAATTCATTATCATAAATTTTAATATTAACAGGCCACATGACCCCCTCACTAAATATTCAAACATTTCCGATTGGGTTTAATCAAGGGGACACAAATTTACGTATAGCCCCGGGCAGGGTGGGGGTGGGTGGGGGGGGGGGGGGGTAGGGTCATGCCTGGGATATTACCGGGCACAGCTTGGCACTGCAGTGCCACCCTGGATGTGCCACCCCATGTTATGGGCAGGTCCTTGTGGTGGGGGAAATTTCTTTGGAGACGAGAATCGGGAGGCAGGTTTAATTCTGGATCACAAACCCGCCCCTGACAGGAAATACTTGCTAGTTTCAACTTGTTCCGGCAGCTTCCGCGCTGTTTGAGGACAGAAGTTGGTAAAGTTAAATTTACCCACATTTTGGAGGAGAGATGAAAGTCTGGAAGCTGGGACAGAGTAGGCTGGTGATACACTATTTAAAATCAGTGAATTTACATATAATGCCCTAGAATCCCTTTGCCATGCTCAGCCTCTCCAGTTTTATTTCGAACTGCATCTCTTCACAGATGTTTACAGTCGACATTGGGTGGATTTTCCTAAAAAATGGCAGTGTCAGGTTCTGACTGAAGCCCCGTGTGTTTCTCCTCAGAAACACAGCCGGGTTTTCATAAAATCATAGAATTTACAGTGCAGTAGGAGGCCATTCAGTCCTTCGAGTCTGCACCAGCCCTTGGAAAGAGCAACCTACTTAAGCCCACGCCTCCACCCTATCCCCGTAACCCCATCTAACCTATTGGATACTAAGGGCAATTTATCATGGCCAATCCACCTAACCTGCACATCTTTGGACTGTGGGAGGAAACCGGAGCACCCGGATTAAACCCAGGCAGATACGGGGAGAAAGTGCAGACTCCACATTGACAGTCACCCGAGGCCGGAATTGAACCCGGGTCCAGTGCTAACCACTGTGCCGCCCCATGCTGATCACTTTGGATCTTCTGACACTTTGGCAAAGAAGAGCAAGGGACGTGATTTGTGCCGTTATTCGGGCGGGATGATGCCTCATCGAGCCGGCAAACCTGAGTACAGAGTTTGGGACGGCATCTTTGAAGGGCACCCTGATCTCTAAGTCAAAGTAAAGGCCACCTTTCCACCCCCACAGACATCTGACCCACCAGCAGACAAGGGAACACCCATATCCCTTGAAAACCGATGACAACCTCCCCTCAACCACTCAATGTTCAGGTCACATGACACACACCCCTCCCCACCCCACCCCCCACACCATGCGCAACAAGGTGACTCGGCCACCCCACCCTTCCATCATCACCGGGATCAGGGCATCATCCATGGCCATCGTCGCCCTGTCCCCCATATAATGGGAAACCCCCCACCATGGAGTTCCCTCGAGGTCCTAACTTCTGGCACTGTCAACTCGGCCCCTCCCCAGTACTGCCAACTTGGCACTACCAACCTGGCAGCGCTGACCTGGCAGTGCTGACCTGGCTCACCTCCGAGCCCCTGGTGCTGGTCATCACGGCTGGTTTCTATTTTTGGAAAACGGTAGTGATTCCCATCAGTGTGATGTCATGCCCCGGTCGACGGCGGGGGGGAGCGGGGGGGAGGAAAAGATCCCAAATGAAGATCTCATTGCCGCAAATCTATTATGGCTCTCTCGCAAGAATTAGTGGCCATAACAGGATTTGCGCCAGTGGCGAATGGGCCCAGAAAACTGCCTCCTCCATTGAGCCTCATTAAAATTAGAAAATTTACCACCAAGGGGCACTTATGAGTCCTTCAAAATCTAAGGTACCTCATCGAGAGAAGTGGGCCAGGGGCAACCGCAGGTTGCCCTATAGTGGGTCCACCCAAGCAAACCCACAGTGGTGGCATGGATGGAAAAAACATTTTTTATTTGAACTTTAAACAAGTCAGAGCAAGTGTGCTTCCATTTTGAAGTGCGCCCTCCCTTACTAATCTTCCACAGCATCCAGTAGCTGCTTTCAAGGTGAGTGGCCTCTGATTAGTCCTCCAACTTCAAGAGCCTGCGAGTCTGCCCACTCACCATTAACTGATCACCCTGTGGAAAATCACAGTGGGTGAATGTTTCCCACACTGTGCGGCCTTCTGGCCTTTATTTCAAGCTGGTGGCGGTGTCAGAAATCCTGCTTTTGATTTGGCTGTGCAACAGTCTCACTTCGTGAAGTCTGGGCCTAGAAACTGAGCAAGACTACAATAATAATAATCTTCATTGTCACAAGTAGGCTTACATTAACACTGCAATGAAGATACTGTGTCGCTACATTCCGGCGCCTGTTCAGGTACACATAGGGGCAATTCAGAATGTCCAAATTACCTAAAAGCACGTCTTTCGGGACTTGTGGAAGGAAACCGGAGCACCCGGAGGAAACCCACGCAGACACTGGGTGGAAGGAAACCGGAGCACCCGGAGGAAACCCACGCAGACACTGGGAGAACGTGCAGACTACAGACAGACAGTGTCCCAAGCCGGGAATCGAACCTGGGACCCTGACGCTGTGAAGCAACAATGCTACCCACTCTGCTACCGTGCCGCCCTTTCTTGTTTGCAAATCGAGTCTGGCTTTTAATGTATGACATGTGTGTAGGATATATCATGGCCATTTCACATCACTTGTAAAAGTGGTTACATTTTAAAAATCTAAATTGCAACACCGCACTTTTTTTTTTCGCATTCCAGCACTTTAACCTCACTTGGTTGAAGCATGTGCTTGCTCCGTTAAGGGTACATCTAATAATCAAATCAGCAAACATGTTTACTTCATTGAAATCTGTCTGTGCCAAAAAGACCTTATACGTCAAATTGCTGCCAACGCAAAATAGTTATTTATTAAATTGACTCTAATTCTGATTGATTCTATATGCTACCAGCCAATTTTGCAGCCTTTAATCTTTTAACCACCTTTAACACTCTAAAACAGTCCCATGAATTTCAGAGCAGTTAGTACATTTACCTCGCAATGCTTAAGCTGTTATCTGTTTTCCCAGTAAACATGCATAATAAACATTTTTTTTGTTTTCATTCGACACCAGCCAAGACAGCTTTTTGATTCACTCATCCTGCTCTAATTCTCAGACGGAATGGTGTAATTACATCACACTTTCTCTGCAACTTAGTTTGGTCTATGAATTCACTTAATAATGTACCATATGGTGTTCCACAATAAGTGTACAGTTGCTGCCCAATGCTTACGGCAACTCTCACCTGACAACCAATTTGCATGCCGTACATATGGAATGAGAGACACTTTGCGATGAATAAGGCCACTGCTGGATCACTGTTTCGATAAATGATCAGTGGGCCTCCTTCTATTAACCTACAGTAATGGGCCTACTTCTACCCATGTCATTCTCAGCTTGCCAAGGTTGTGTGGCACAAGGCCACTGACTATTTTGTCAAGTAATCAAGATGTGACAGATGCTCAATATCTGGATTTGCATGAGATTATAAATGCTGCTTTCCGACCACATTCTAGTTTCAAGACCCAGTGCCCTCAGTCAATTTGATTAGAGTGCCTCATCCTTGCTTATTTCACCTTTATACAAAAGGAATCCATTGCACTTTACAACGTATTTCTGTTGTGGAACAGCAGCATTCATAGGTACCTCTTGTTGTGTTATGTACTCTGGGATAACACAGGCTGCAACTTGATGCAGCTTTGACCAAAAGATACTCCAGACATTGAAGTAAGTTCAATGTTATTTATTGAACCATTAGCACAGTTCTCTATGAGTTCGACTCTCCTGCTAATCTTGCTATAGTAACTCAGTCTAACTAACCAGTCTGCTCTAAGCCACGTGGTGGGTGTGATGCTTCTGATCTGCCCCTGTCCTACTCTCTAAGTGTTGCCTGTGGCAAGAGACAGAGCATGTGTGCCCTCTCCTTTTATATGGGTTGTGTAATGCCCCCTTGTGGTAGTGTCACCTCTGGGTGTCTTGAGTGCCCATTGGTCGTGTCCTATTCTATTTGTTCATTAGCTGTATGTCTGCATGTCATGACGTCTCTGGTGCTCCTTCTAGTGTTTACTTAGTTGTAGTGTATTGACATTAACCCCTTGTGTATTTACAGTGATGCGTATCACCACACCATTTCTCCTACCTTGCTGAAACAACTTCCAAGCATTTCATTAATTGGCTTTTCAAGATGTGCATCACAGCTCGGAGGTTATGAAATGAAAATGAAAATCACTTGTCACAAGTAGGCTTCAATGAAGTTACTTTGAAAAGCCCCTAGTCGCCACATTCTGGTGCCTGTTCGGGGAAGCTGGTACGGGAATTGAACCGTGCTGCTGGACTGCCTTGGTCTGCTTTAAAAGCCAGCGATTTAGCCCAGTGTGCTAAACTAGCCCCAGTTGTTAAAGGGTAGAGGTCGGCATGCCATTTGTTCACTGGTTATTTTATAGCGGCACAATCCACATCTAAATGTAGCTGGGAGCAGTCTCAAATATCCACTTGTGCTGTGCACTTGTATAAACACATGTGGAATATTAACAAAAATATTCCCAAACTGATTTGCTCAACGTTGATCGCTATTTAGTTGATTCCGCATGCCACTCAATCTTAACTGTTGAGTTCTGGAGGGAACTAATTGGAAACGACGAACACAAAGGCATTCTATCTGAGAATCTGACCAAAACTGAAAAGGTCTTTGGGCTTTACAACAAAATCATGATCTGCTTCCCCTCAGGTCTTTACTGAATTCAGTCTGCTCTTGGTCCAAATGGATCAGTGCACTTCACTGAAAGAATAAATGTGAAAAAGTTTTGACAGTGGAGTTCATGCCCTTACCACATCATCTGTCTAAACCAGAGCCTGAAAAAAGTTAACATGCCCAGAACGACATGGCATTGCCTTTAACTGGGCGTGAGCAGGTTTCGAGAATAAAGTTTCATTCGCTTTCCATCAATTACAAGGTTTGACTTTTCCAAGGATCATAATTGTCTTATTTTTACTTTCAATAAAATCTCTTCATTTCTGTGAACAGAGTACAAGCAACTGGTTCTGAAGAAAGGCCCTTGACTTGAAATATTGGCCGGAATTCTCCGGATCGCCAGCCGCGTGTTTCTTGGCCGCGCGCCTTTCGCCGGCAGCGGGATTCTGTCTTCCTGCTGCTTGTCAATGGGATTTCCCATTGTGAGCACTCCATGCTACCGCAAAACCCACTGGCGGGGGTCTGCTGCCGGTGGGAAAATTGAATTGCAATGGCTGGAGGGAGGTGGTGGAGTGTGTGGGGAGTGGAAGGTGGTCCAGCGCAAGTGGGAGGAGGAATTGGGAGGAGCGATGCAAGCTGGGATGTGGAGTGAGGCGCTGCAGAGGATAAACTTGTCTTCGTCGTGTGCAGGACTGACTTTAAGGTGGTGCATAGGGCTCATATGACAGGGTGTAGGATGAGTTTTTTTCCAGGGATGGAAGATAGGTGTGGGCGGTGTGCAGGAGTCTGGCGAACCATGTCCATATGTTTTGAGCATGTCCAAAGTTGGAGGGGTTCTGGAGTTTGCGAATGTAATGTCGAAGATCTTGGAGGTGAAGGTGGCGCCGAGCCCATGGGTGGCAATATTTGGGGTGTTGGACCGGGAGTGCAGGTGGGGAGAGAGGCTGCCATGGTAGCCTTGGCCTCCCTGATAGCCGGAGGAGGACCTTGTTGTGCTGGCAGCACTCAGAGCTGCCAACTGCGGGGGCATGGGTGAGCAACCTGGCAGACTTCCTCCACCGAGAAAAAATCAAGTTCGCCATAAGCGGGGCAGAGGAGGGATTTTCCACAAGGTGGAGGCTGTTCATTGGCTTCTTTAAGAGACAGCTGCATGTCAGGATTGGGGGGGGGGGAATTCTGCTCTGTTTGGGTTGGGAGGTCTGAGTGTAAAAGGAGGAGGTGAAGGGGGCAGTACAGGGGAAATCAGAGCAATTGTGCATGGTTAACTGTTGCTGTTGTTGTTCGCCTGTTTCTGTTCTCCATATATTTGAAAATTCGCCAATAAAATATTGAAAAAATACCACTGAAACCAAGACCATGCTGGAATTCGGATGTTGCTGGTTTGCAGGGCAAGAAATCAGAACTTTAATTCAATTAATTAGAAGCCGTACCAATCTCCGAGGCCCCCGAGTGACCCGGGTGGCACTGCCAGGATGCCAAGCTGGCAGTGCCAGGGTATCAGGGTGGCATCAGCAGTGCCAGGATGCCACCCTGCCCAAAGAGCATACACCTCCAATCCCCGAGCAGACCCCCACGAGTGCCGTTCCATCTGGCCCCCGTTTATGGAGACCAGTACTGATCGGCGCTCGCCCAAAGTCTTTGAGGTGAGGGAGATTGATCCCATGTCTCGGGAAACTCAGGAAACTGCAAATTAAAGTGAGACTAGCCGTCTTGCTTTAATATGCAGATTTGGTCAAAAGTGATCTCGCCCACAATGGGTGGGATTCACATCTCAGCGTCTTGCGACATCATGTTAGATCTCGCGAGGTATTGCGAGCCGGACAGATGCCAGGACCGGGATCTCTCAGCTTTTGTCGGCCACGCTGTGCCACAGCGATCTGCTTTCCAGGTGCAGCATGGCCATTAAATCACGCCCATTCTCGTGATCTAAATAGAACCTCAGAACCATTTTCAGTTGCAAATGCAATGAAACTGAAGAGCCGCTCCCAAAGAAAAGTATCAAATTAGTTTTACGAAAAAGGAGTTTTTCGAAAAAAACCTTTGCAACCACGACTTCTTCGCTTCAAAGTACTTTGCTGATGGTCTCCCCCAGTCCAATCTTGAAGTCTCAATATGACCAGTTGCTGTTATATTCATGTACAACAGAACGTCGAGTTCCAGACTAGTTATTAATGCTGACTAAACTGTGGGTAGACTGAACTATTGCTAACCAAACTATGGAGCTTCAAACCATGCTACCAACAGCTTCTGTAACTCTAATCAAGACTGCTTTTGTCCAGTTCCAGTGCCCTGTTCCTCTTGTATGACACCTAGTGGTCAGAGGCCATATACACTTGTTATGTACACTGTTTTATATACACTATTATTGCATATCATTACAGTTGCACTGGGAAGTTGCCTGGTACCCACCAGCTTCCCTACCTGCTTTATGTATGGCCGCGTTTCAAATTTGTGAGGAGGCTTTGCAGCCAGAATGGATGACCAATTAGCACAATCTGACCAAAAGTTAATATTGACCTTATTATTTTTTTTATTTTACTGATGTAATGTTGCAACCATTTTTTTCTGTATTGTTGCCTTTTTAATTAACCGTGCAAGAGAGCAGCCAAGAAACCTCTCTGTTTACCTAGGAAGAGCACTGTGGGTTAACTGATTCTTCTTTCCTCCCTGTATCGGCTTGTCCCCAAAGGCTGTTTTGAGCTTTAGAAGTCGTGGTGCAGATGCAGTGAAAGTTCTTCAAGCCAGCCCTTCAAAGTGCAACATAATGATGCAGCAATAGGTTACAGCACAATGTACGTGGCTGTCTGTGTATTTTAATAAAAATTAGATAATGCTATCTTGTCTCTTATATTTTTTTGAAGTGTAACTATCGTCAAAATATTGTCTGAAATGAAAGAAAGGTAAATAAATAGAGTTCAAGCATCACCTTTCTAATATTATTTGGAAAGCATGAATTATGTACAACAATGCCGCTGTAAGATAATACAGTGTTTAGAAAATTGCACAGAAGAAAAATAATTATTTTACAACAATATTTTTATAGTAATTCATGTTTTCCAACTAATATTAAAAAAGAAAGCTACATTTGTAGTTTAGTTATGCTTATGTATCTTTTCTGCGGTCCATCGTATGTCAAAGTGTCTTATTCAACTCTAAAGCCAAATTTTTACAATTAAGTTGTTGTAACTGCTATCGGTAGTTTCAAAATCTCTAGTTTAAGTGACTCTCATTTTGAAGTTTAAATTAATATGTTCTTCAGCATTTTCTGCTAAAATTGATGGAAGCCATTTTAATAAAAACTAAACCAGTATAATTGGAAACCAGTGATATTAGTTAAGTAAACAGCCTTAATTGTGAGACAATTAAAGAATAGGTAATTCATTAATATAAAGGCTGGAAATATAATCTGGAATACAAATGTTTGTGACTATTATAATTATAAACATATTATTAACACTTGATTATTAACACAGAGTAAGTGTTGTGAGAATAAGATTGTGTGCTTCTCAGGCCACAGAATAAAGGGATAACGTGAATGTTAACCTTGACTATGAGAACTGAATAGGCCCGAGTCTTAAGGGACTTTAGCTCCAAATGACAGAGGCTATGTTGACCAATTATTGCTCAACACTCAAGCTTACCTCAAGGTGAGAGAATGGGGTGAGATCCTCCAGCTGTTCACACCAATGGAATCTTCCGGTTGACAGTGGTGGATCAGAAGATCCTGACACCGGCCAACAGCGGGCTACCTCTCAATGGCCACGGGGAAGCCAGAGAATTCCGCCCATAGTTTGAGAAGAAGCTTGTCTTAAAGCTGAAGTGATGTGCGTAATTAGCTAAAAGCCAATGGGCTAGTTCTTATTTCATTATTGAGAAGTTATAGACCAATAGGCTATGTTTAAACAATTGGTTCAGGTGGGCTTTCAATTTGTAAGGTATAAAAAAAGGAGTCTCAAGATGCCATTTGGGTAAGGACGGACAGCGACGAAGAGAGGTCAGAGGCACAGAGACAGACAAAGAGGGAGAGGTGTCGAGAGATGTAAAGAAAAAGGCGTGGTTAGCGAGGGGGAGAGAGAGCTGTTTATGAGAGGCAGAGAAGAGAGTTGGGAAGAGAGTGATGCTTATGGAGAGCTGCTGCGAGCTGTTTTTGATGTTGTCGCTTCACGACTTGGCGAGAAGTCTGTTCAATTGTCAAAGTTAAGCTTTCTCCTCTCACTGTTAATTACTGCTAATTGCTGTTAAGTGATACTTTGCTTTTTATCTTTGACTTGTTACCTTTTTAATGGTTAATAAACTTTCTGAATTCATCATTTCAAGTGTTCTTTTTGCCATATGGTTAAGTCTCTCAAACTTCACATGATTTACAATTGTGGGGTTATTGCAAACAAGTGAACCACATAAATCTTAGTTCATATAAAGTAAAAACACTTGTATGGCATATCTAAGGAATAATTAAAAGTGTATTGCATATTTATTTGCGTATTGAGACAATTTATTAATTATCTACAAAGAAGGCTTTATCACAACCAGAGCATAATAATCAAGGGCCCATACACTGGGAATGGACACTTGGATGCAACATGTTATATTAAACGTCTATCCGTCCCCAGAGATGTTCGGGTAGATTTCAAACATGTGTTGCGGATTGGCTATCTGTTATAGAAACAGCCCCATTTTAATTTCAATTGATTTCCATTGAAATGTGTCCATTAGTTTAATGCAGGCATTAACCTGTTTATATTAAGTATGCTAATGTTTCCATTAAGATATCAGACTTGCATATAAACTATTAAGTTTCTGTCTATCATTACTGGCTGAAGCAATGTTGGGGATATTTTTTCTCCTTTTCCTCCAGATCAACTGATGCAGCATAAGTTTAGGTCTTACCACTGATATCCTTTTCAGTATTCACTCCTGTAATCAGGCTAAGTATGTGAAGGGGTGTACCCACGATTTAACAATTTGATAACATAACTCAAGAGTATAACAATAATCCATCATTGTGATCTGAACCATGGGCGAAATTCTCCGGAAACGGCGCGATGTCTGCCGACTGGCACCCAAAATGGCGCAAATCAGACGGGCAACGCGCCGCCCCAAAGGTGCGGAATGCTCCGCATCTTTGGGGGCCGAGCCCCAACATTGAGGGGCTAGGTCGGCGCCGGTCGAATTTCTGCCCTGCCAGCTGGCGGAAAAGGCCTTTGGTGCCCCGCCAGCTGGCGCGGAAATGACATCTCCGGGCGGTGAATGCGCGGGAGCGTCAGCGGCCGCTGACGGCATTCCCACGCATGCGCAGTGGAGGGAGTCTCTTCTGCCTCCACCATGGTGGAGACCGTGGCGGAGGCGGAAGGGGAAGAGTGCCCCCATGGCACAGGCCCGCCCGCGAATCGGTGGGCACCCCCCGGGGCCAGATCGCCCCGTGCCCCCCCCCAGGACCCCGGAGCACGCCCGCGCCGCCTTGTCCCGCCGATAAGGTAGGTGGTTTAATTTACGCCGGCGGGACAGACATTTTAGCGGCGGGACTTCGGCCCATCCGGGCCGGAGAATCAAGCGGGGGGGCCCACCAACCGGTGGGGGCGCGATTCCCGCCCCCGCCGAATCTCTGGTGCCGGAGACTTCGGCAACCGGCGGGGGCGGGATCCACGCCTGCCCCCGGCGATTCTCCGACCCGGCGTGGGGTCGGAGAATCTCGCCCCAGATTTGTGTGTTTTTCTTACATGTTTCCCCAAAATTTGTCAAGAGTTTCAGGGTCTGACTGAAAACCGGTATGTTTTTGAAACACAGCTAAATTTTCAGAACATATCTTCTGGCACTTGGTGCACAGAAGCTCTGGGGGTGTGGTTTGTGCCATCACTCTGGCAGGGCGGGGCCTGTTGAGCTGGCAAGGTCGGCTCCATAGAGGTGCGGGCACCATCTTAAAAGAGCACTCTGATCTACGTTTAAAATAAGTTCTCCCAACACTCCGAACGGACAGGGAGGACCACCCTGACAAGCATCGGGGCAACTCCCCAAGCACAGATGTATCAAGGACATTCTTCCCCCCACCCCTCACCGCACCAGTATCACAAACACCTCTTCCCCAAAATAATATATTTTTTCTTTAAAATTTAGAGTACCAATTCATTTTTTTCCAATTAAGGGGCAACTTAGCGTGGCCAATCCACCTACTCTGCACATTTTTGGGTTGTGGGGGCGAAACCCACACAGATACGGGGAGAATGTGCAAACTCCACACGGACAGTGACCCAGAGCAGGGATCGAACCTGGGACCTCAGTGCTGTAAGGCAGCTGTGCTAACAACTAGGCCACCGTGCTGCCCTCCCCTAAATAATAATAATCTTTATTGTCACAAGTAGGCTTACATTAACACTGCAATGAAGATACTGTGAAAATCCCCTAGTTGCCACACTCCGCCGCCTGCACTGAGGTAGAATTCAGAATGTCCAAATTACCTAACAACATGTCTTTCAGGACTTGTGGGAGGAAACCGGAGCACACGGAGGAAACCCATGCAGACATGGGGAGAATGTCCAGACTCCACACAGACAGTGACCCAAGCCGGGAATCAAACCTGGGACCCTGCGCTGTGAAGCAACAGTGCTAACCACTGTGCTACCATGCCACTTTCATGGCCATGCCCCGCCCAGGCATCAGGTCTCTCACCACACATTAAGGGAACATGGAGATGGGTTATCCCCTGACAGATCCCCCTTTGCGATGCCCCCTTCATGCCTTCATGTGCTCCCTTGGCACTTCCCCTTGGCACTGCCCCCTGGCAGTGGCACTGCAATGGTGCCAGGGGGCAATGCCCAGTCTTGTCCTTTAGCCCTGGGATCTCCAGGAATATCCGCACTGCCGACATGTTCTCCAGAACTGGTTTTCACTTTTGAAAACCAGTAGTGATTATGCCGCCATGATGTCAGGGCGCTGGTCGGCGGGATAAGTCGTGGGCAAAGGCACAGCCCTTTGAACAGTTAAGTTCATAGAAACCAGGTTCACGCCCCTTCTCGGTGTGAACCTGATCACGTCACCAGTGGGGGGGATGGGAAAGATCTCAAACTGAGATGTCACCGGCGCAAATCCGCTTTTGGCCGCTCGTAAAATTTAGCGACCTTAATGTGATTTGCACCTGTAGCGAATGGGGCCGCCAAATCTCATCCATATGTGCCTCTATGTCCTCGATACTTTTGAAATGTGGATTGCAAAATACCTGGTGAGGAGAGACGAGATATTATGGTTAGCTGCTTTATTTCACAGCAGCTAAAGATATAGAGCAACAGTGAATACCAGATTCAACTGTGCGTAGCTTGTACAATAAAACCAAATATTGAACATTATCCTGTCCCACACCTTGCTTGATTTAAGCAGAATGACTCCAGCTTCTCTTTTGCACTTTAAGCTGCACATGTTTTGAGAAATATTTATGAAGGCTCTTACAGATTTCTGTTTGAAGGTGGGTGGGTGTGAAATTGGATAGCCACTGAAAATGGGCGTGGGGATCGGGTTGTGGGATTAACCCATGCCTGTTGACTGAAATGCAGGCAGAAAGCCAACTTCATGCTGTCTGCGTGTTAAAATGATTGCTGCACACAGCCCTTTTAATTGACTGGATGCATATGCAGGGGGACCAAAATCGCAACCTCCTAGCAGGCTGCTTCCCCTTTGAGGGGGAAGAGCTGACTGGTGGTGATTTAACCTGAGGATCAACACACCTCAGTCAAGGGGCAAGGGTGAGAAGGCAGGGCCATCATGAATAACCTCAGCCGGTACAGGAATTGAACCCACACTGCTGGCCTTGCTCTGCATCACAAACCAGCTGTCTCGCCAAGTAAGCTAAAATTGTAGATGCAGGAGCTGCTGCGAATGTGAAACATTAATAAATGACACAACATGGGAGAAAGTTGATTCAAAGGTTTTGAGTGCTGCACTAGAGGCCATGGAGGGGGAAGTCGAACACCAGAAAGGTGCCCTATATCCACAACAGGCCAGGAGGCTCTGCAGACACTTCCTTTAAAGGCAATGGGCACAGACTGTTGCAGTCAATGCAAGCATTCCAGCCCCGAGGACCTGGAAACAGTACCACAGGAAGTGTAATGACCTCAAACCAGTAACAAAATGCCATAACTGACCAACTGCACCACTAATATCAGACACGCCACAATGCATCACATTCCCATCACTCACCTACCAACAATTTCCATCAATTAAGCCTTGTACCTAACATTCATTTGCTCCATTGCACCCTCACACAGTTAGAACTGCTGCAAGTCTCGCACCCACGTCTCACAGAATGCACGCACTGCCAGCTATTCAACCACGGCAGCCACATCAACCAAACAGATTGCAATAATGCTCACTGACACATTGCCCTCTCTCTTGCAGGAGAAGGTCACACACAACCAGAACCAGCCTGAGCTAAATGGAGTGGGAAAGGTGAATCTTCATGTCATAATATCGATTTCATGGGATTTCCCACGAGCAGCCTTCAGTTCAGGAGATGGTGCTGGTCAAAATTGGAAAAGTCCATGTCCAACACGGGGCTGAATCAGTTGAAGATGACAGAATCCTCATTCTGATCCACCTTCTCACATCCCACTTCCTCTTTTCATCACACTCACTTCTGAATTACAGATAGTGAAAACATAAAAATGTTACCCCCTTACTGCTTGTCCACCCCCCACAACCGTCCCAGAACAAACAGACAAATGGAAAAATAAGCATAGCGATCCAAACTGTTTTTTTCTTTCTGGGCTATTCATAATGCCTTTCTCCTTTCAACCTGGCCAGATAGTGATCAAGCAACAAGAAGACAATGATGCTAAATCCACACCATCATGTGATTTCCCACGAGCAGCCATCAGTTCAGGCACTGACACTGCACCTAATTTCGAGGACAGTAAAGAGAGCATCCGCATTTCGTGAGACATGGGCCGGAACATTCCGGACATTCACACCGGCGGGATCCTTCTGTCTGCCAGCTGCATATCTTCGCCACGGATTTCTAGGCAACGAGGGGTGTATTCAACGGGAAACACCGTTGACAATGCTATCATGAGAAGATCTCGCCACTGGTCAAGGGCGGGCCACCTCCCACCGTAAAGATACACATGGCACTTTGCGCAATAAATCCCGCCCATGGTCTACCTTGAGTTCTTCAGCAAAGGACACAAATGAGGATCTTTATTGGTGGGGCGGATGGAGGAGGTAGACTGCTGGGTACACTCACTGAAATTCTCAGTGCTTCGGGAAGCCTCCCAAAATTCATGAAATCAATGCCAAGGAGCATGGACGTGTCCACCACCAACTTGGCACAGGGCTTTGCATGGAGTTTGGCACCACAAACCTTCCAACATTGAAGTATGCTACAATGAAGTTGAACTCCATTAGCACATTGGGAACCTAACCATGGGACAGTATCTAATGGCTAATATCTCAGTTTCCATTAAACGTCTGGATATTAAAATGGAAGCTCAGACTGAAGTCATGCAAGATTAGCTTGCTGCCTTTCAAGCTTCGACTGTTGCTATTGTGATTATGGATATAGGTGTACAAAGGGGCTTGCAATTTATCATCTAATAGATTACCAGGCACCATCCTCAGGAAAATAGAAGAAGCATCTCCCGGCATCTACCGACCGTGCTGTCGTTTGCTGCGCAAGGCGGCAGGTAGACTGCACCCTTGATATTTGTATGCAATATCACAAAACTTCATTTTCCATTTGGTTTGGTTCATTTATTTAGTGGTAGGATTTATTTTTGCATTATGGTCAAGGCAATGGTGTGACAGTCGGTGAATGACGGAGGAACTGCTGATGAATGCATATTTGAAATTGTGGTTAGTGGCATCTCATTTGAAATAGCTCTTCACTTACAGCCAGGGAAGAAATGGAATGTATCAGTTGCCATTTCTCCCTCTCTCCCTCTCCTCCATCTTCTTTTGCTTCTCCTGCTCTGTGTGACCTCTGCTCATTCTCACAGTCGTGCTCTATTTTAAGGCGAAGCCCTGTTACAGTGAACCCTGTCAAGCAGGAACTGGTTGTTGCAGAAATTCTGAAGTCAGGAAAGGTTATTCAACACTTGTCACAGTCATTTTTATGGACTTCCGCAACTTTGAACAACTATGGAAAGCGCCCAAACGCTTCCTGTGTATAGCAACAGCGAGAAAAAAAATCGAGAAGTTGTTGAAAATCCCTTAAAATAGCCTTGCTGTGTGGAATTTCTTGCTGTCTAACACAAGTGCTGCCATGCAAAGTGAAGGGAAGGTTAAGTACTGGAAGGTTGCTCTTCAAAATGAGAGCATTAAAAAAAAATTCATTGACAGGATGTGGGCATCGCTGGTTAGGCCAGCATTTATTGCCCATCCTTAGTTGCCCTTCAGAAGTGGTGGTGAGCTGCCTTCTTGAACCACTGAGGTGCAGGTACACCAACTGTGCTGTTAAGGAGGGAGCTCCAGCATGTTGCCCCAGAGACAGTGAAATAATGGCGATATATTTTCTAAGTCAGGGTAGTGAGTGCCTTGGAGGGGAACCTCCAGGTGGTGGGGTTCCCAGCTATCTGCTGCTCTTGTCCTTCTAGATGGTAGTGGTCATGAGTTTGGAAGGTGCTGCCTAAGGAACCTTGGCAAATTCCTGCATTGCATCTTGTAAATGGTACACACGGCTGCCACTGTTCGTTGGTGCTGGAGGTGTGATTGTTTGTGGAAGGAGTAGCTATCAACGGACTGCTTTGTCCTGGAGGGTGCCGAGCTTCTCGAGTGTTGCTGGAGCTGCACTCATCCAGGCAAGTGGAGAGTATTCCATTACACTCCTGACTTGTGCCTTGTAGATGGTGCACAGACTTTTTTTTTGGGGGGGGGGGGTTAGTCAGGAGGCGAGTATTCACCGTATGAGTCCTAGCCTTTGACCTGCAATATTAATGTGGCTAGTCCAGTCAGTTTCTGATCAATGGTAACACCCAGGATGTTGATTTCATTGAGGGAGATGGAAGTGCAGTATTGTCATTGGACAGGCCCAGAGGACTAGGCGAATGTTCAAATCCCACCATGACAGCTTGTAGAATTTAAATTCAGTTAACAAATCTGAAATAGAAAATTAGTCTCAGTAATGGTGACCATGACAACTATCACTGATTGCTGTAAAAACCCATCTACATCACCAATGCCCAACGTTATCACGGTCTGGGATAAATGTGAGTCTAGACCCACACCAATGTGGTTGACTCTGAACTGGACTCGGAAATTGTGGAGCGAGCCACTTAAATCTAGGCCAATTAGGGATGGGCGTAACCCATGAATGAATAAAGAAAACAATTGTTGCCTGCCCTCAATACTTTTGGGAGATATTAGTTGTACACGCGCACGTAC